>NC_134815.1:19291494-19298994 GCF_046742065.1 Oratosquilla oratoria
CATACATACATACATACATACATACAACCCCTACCTGTCCTAAAACCACACTGTTCCTCACCAATCACTCCCTCTGTTCCTCTCCTAATCCCCTCAATCAAGATCATCCCATAAGCCTTCCCAGCTACACTCAACAAGCTGATCCCTCTGAACTACTACACTCACACTTGTCTCCATTTTCCTTGTAAAGTGGAACTTTACAGGCACTCCTCCAGTCCTCCGGCACTCTACCCTCTCTTAAACAAACATTAAATAACCTCACCAGCCAGTCCACCATAACTGCATCTCCTTTCTTCAGACATTCTGTATGGCATCCATCCAACCCAGGCGCCTTACCTGCTCTCATTATCATAACAGCTGCTTTCATTTTATCTTTCCCTATTTCTTCTCCATTTTCCTCACTCATCACTCTCATTTTCTTAGCACTTCCCACTGCAACTACCTTTCTCTCCGTATCCTCCTTCACATTTAGCAACTCCCTAAAATACTCTGCCCACCTTCCTCTCACTACCTTCTCTTCCATTATCATCTCTCCATCTGCACCTTTTACTTTTTCTTCTCTACTTGATTCGCCTCCTCTTTCTTTTTTAATTCCTTTCCAAAACATCTTTTCGTTACTTCCAAAATTTTCTGTCTTACTCTTACCCCATTTCACATCCCAACTACACTCCCAAACTCACACTCGCCCCTCCCTTTCAATTTAGTTTCACTCAAAGCCAACACATCCATTTTTCTTCTCATAAACATACTTCCTATCTCTTCCCTTTTACTCCCATCTGTGCCACATCCACACACATCAAAAAACTCAAACCTTAGAGCACTGGTTGGAAAACTCCTAGACCCTCTTATGCCTTTACTTTTTTTTCAGGAATATCCCCTGTGGGGCTTCAGGTAGCAGAATTCCTAGTCCTAACCCCTGTTCCGTTTTTTGTCACTTTTTAGGACTCAAGTGGGAAGACTTGGAGGCAGCATTCTATCCCCCACCACAGGGTAGGCGAAAAAAGGAAATGGTATTCAGAAAAATGGTACAGGACAGTAGCAAGGGGGGGGGGTCAGCATAATGGAAGGACAGTCGTAGTATAATAAAAGTGTCATAATTTCTCTATGAACAGTTTTCCTCTATCACAGACAAAATGATGTGTGGTTCTGGTCCGTAGGGGCGCCCCATTTAGACCCTAAAATATCAACTGCATGCTACTTTGCCACGGTAACATACAGCCAATACCCCAGACGAGGTATTGTGCTTTATATATATTTTGTCCTATATTTTTATCTATTAATTATCTTGTATGAAACGTTTTTTGGTAAGATGTTGTCAGTCGTAGTGTCGAATAGTACGTAAATTTTCAAGTAAGTATAGATTGTCTTTAGTTTCGTGCACGGCTTGGTTAGTTTTTCCTACCGTGGAAACAGAAGTTCCGGGCTAAAATATGTGTGGGGTATAGAAACCTGGCAATGTCACGGATAACGACACCTGATGAATCTTGAATTGATTATTTTTGTATCAAATATATTTTTCTAAGTATTGACACAGGATTGACTAGTAACATAATATTATTTGGAATATTTTGTATCCACAATTGTAACACAACTTTGTAGTGGTTTACCACTAAAAGTATATTTTTCGGGGGATGAATCTGGACACTTGTGCTTATACATCGGGGGTAGCCATCATGTCCCGTGTTGGCTGCCCTTAAGGTCCGAAGTATCTGAAGATCATCAATGAAAGAAACTTTCATCGGCCAGTGTTTAACAGATTCCAAGAAGATTCCAAGAAGAAAACAAAGAACACGGCAACTGCCGATAGACTAAGTAACTGCGCATGCGCATCGCGAGTCGTGGGCAGGGAAGGCCATGATACCTCATTAACCATAGCAAGCAAACTCAACAAGGCAGAAGGCCTGGGAGGAGGGGGGGTGAATATGTAAGTGTCCAGATTCATCCCCCGAAAAATATACTTTTAGTGGTAAACCACTACAAAGTTGTGTTTTCGGTGGAAAGAATCTGGACACTTGTGCTTGCATCTGAAGCGGCTGGCTGGGAGGAGCCTGAATGCTGTAGGGAGTAATGCCGATCCTGCCCCAGTAAAGTAACCTAGGAAGAGATACATAAAAACGATATATAAAACATAAGTTTATTATGTTTAAATGATCGTGTAAAAAGGGGGTTATAGAACAGAGGCACTGGTAACCTTTCCCAAGAGGGAGAGAGGTTTCCGGTACGCTGTACCCACTTCCTATGGTATGCGAGCTAATTCCTGTCTTTTTACTTGCCCCCCCCCTCCTCCCTTTTAGGAGAGAGAGGTGGATTGCTGACCTAGACTGAGAGGTCGGAGGGGAGGTGCAGGCAGTCTGAGGGGGGTGAGGCGAGAGAGGCGCGTCTGGGAGTAGCCTGGTACCCATGGCTACGCAGGGAGACGGGCGTACCGTGTGTATCAGGTACCTGGTGCGGAACGAGGTAGTGGAAGCCCATCCACCCAGATTCTGTACCTTAACCACCGAATGGGTACGGAGGAACGCGAGAGAGGTTGCGAGACCCCTAATCGCGTGTGCTCTTGGTGCCTTACCCGGGTCTGCTAGGTTGATAACCTTGCAAAGCAGGGCGGCTATCGCTCTAGCCTTGAGTGGTTTGAGCGACGTGGAATTGTAGAAAAGGTGCTCCGGGCTAACCCGTGGTGTGTCACGTAGGTAGTCTCTGTAGGCTGCCACGGGGCACAGAGGGAGCGGTCTCCCACCCTCTAAGAGAGCGGGAATGGTGATGGGAGCGATTAGGCTCTCTGATGTCTGATTCTTAGCGAGGAAGGCCGGAGAGGGTGACAGTGTAAGAGAGGAACCGTCCTTAGCCAGTTGAGAGAACTGAGGGTGTCTGGTGAGTGCTGCTAGCTGAGAGGACCTGAATCCTGTGGCTAGGGCGATGAGAAAGAGTGCTCTTATGAGGTAGCCCGCACTGTTCAATGGAACAAGACGGGTCTTTAAAAACTGTAGCACTTTGTGGAGCGACCATTTTGGGGTGACCCTACGAGAAGGTGGGCGCTTAGCTCTCAGACCCCCTGAAGAGCAGTTTTAGTGCCCTGGTGTGCACCCTGATACCCAAGCTGAACTTGAGCGGGTCTGCAAGGGCCGAGTGGTGGGAAGCTACCGTGGAAGGCGCTCGGTTGGTGCTGTTGCCCAGCCAGGCGAGGAAAGCCAAGACGCCTGTGAAACCAGCTTCACTTTCTCCCTTGTGAGGAAAGACTGAAACCTCCGCCAGCATGACTCATATTGAATGATGGAGGAGGGCCTGTGAGCGGCTATCATAGTGTCAACTACGCTAGGTGGAAAGAGTGAGGAGAGTCCGGCTTTGAGAAACACCAAGCGTGAAGATTTAAGGATTAGCGCAGCTGATCCGCTACGTGCTGCGCGAGGCACGTTGAGCCTAGTAGGAGCGGATTGGGGCACCAGTTGTGGAGAGTTACGTACCACGGCTGAGCCTTCCACAGTGGAGACACCAGCAGCATCTTGCCTCGGTAGCCCCTGAGCTTGCTGATGGTGTGTACCAGCATCTTCGTCGCCGGGGGAGGGAAGAGGTATATGTAGTCCCACCTGTTCCAGTCCACTGTCAGCGCGTCCGGGCCTCCTGCCTGGGTCCGTACCGCTAGTGACAGGAACTGTGGTAGTTGAGTGTTGGTGGGTGACGCGAAGTTGTCTAGGCACAGTCTGACTGCTTTGTCTGGTAGGCTGGGTTCGTCCTGAAGGAAACGGAGGACCACCCAAAGTTCCCTGGTATTTAAGTGTGCCTCTCTCAGTCCTGATGGCCAGGGGCCGCAACTCTGGTGGCCCCGATCGGACTGGTACCCCTAGCCCACGTGATGCGTCCGAGGTGATGGTGAGGGAGTAGAGGGGTGGTAGCCAGGGTACAGCGGAACGCCACGAGGCGTGGCTTAACCAGCCACGCAGTAGCGTGTGCAGGACGGGAGGGACAAGCTTCTGTTTGTCCCTGTGCGTGGTGGGTATGGCCGCGTTGACTTCCAGCGTGAGGCGGCGGTGCATGAGGCGACCCAGGGGGAACGTGGGAGCGGCGAAGTTGAGAATCCCGAGCAGTGTCTCCCACTGCCGTCTGGAGAGTGTGTGGGAGAAGGTGGCTCGGCGAAGGCTTTTGATAGTCTTCCTGATGTTGTTTTGCGACAAAGACAGCGTCGCTATAGTCGTATCCCCTTGGATACCGAGCCACTCCAGCTGTTGTGAGGTGTACTAAGGAGGACTTGGGCAGGTTTAAGAGGAAGCCCATCTCCCCTAATACTCTTACAGCTACCGATACGCTCGTTAGTGTCCTCTCTCGAGAGGGAGAGTATAATAGCCCGTCGTCTAGGTATACGAGGGTCGCCGCCCCTTGGTCCGCGAGGACCGAGGTGACGATCTTCGAGAGCTTTTTCTACCACACCCTTCTCCACCATGGGTCTGACGTGGTGGAAGACGTCTGCTGAGACCTCGTTATCTGGGGGCGTACGACGTAGAGGAGGCAGCTGTTCTCAGGGCCAGGTTAGGTCGTGTTTGATGGTGTGGGCTGCCCTTCCATGGGAGGGCCATGCGTGGTCCCATCCCCGTAGGCAGCCCCTCACTGCCTCACTTCTCCCTTGGTTCCGCCTTGGTGTGCTGGGCGGTCTGGGGAGCTGTGTCGGTGGAGCGTTTGATATTGGTGGAGGAGGGCTGCTTACGGTGCCGTCTCTGTTGGCCCGGCGCGCCCCCTTTACCATGTCTCGACTGGTTCGCTCCACGCTGTTTGCTGCGTTGCGGAAAGGAGCGAGTGCCGGGGCGGTTGCCCTTGTGCCCCTGTTGGCTGCAAGTACTCGGTCCGTAGCTTCCCGGTCGAACAGGTCGAGCGAGAGTGGTTTGGCCCTGATGACACTGTCTAGCCGCCGCGGGTACCGACTTCACTGCGGAGCGGCGGGAGTCGGCCCTGGCCTCGGCGAAGGCACGGACTGCGTGGGGTAGGGCTGTTGCTACTAGCGACGCCGTCTGCTAGCCCACTTCACTCAGGAGGTTCAAGGTGTACCTGAGTCGACCGTCGGAGGCGGTGTGCACTTTGCTAGCCAGGGAGCGTAGAGCTTGTGTCAGGGTGGAGGTCAGTGAAAACACCGAGAGAGAGTGGGCCAGTTCTGTCTTGGCCGATTTCTCCTTAGTGGCCAGTTTACTCTCTGGCTCACTGAGTCTGGACGGGAGCGAGAGAGCGTCGGAGGTAGCTTGCATACCTCGCCAAAGTATCCTGGGTAGAGCAGGGTCTACACAAGATGGGCACAGATGGTAGTGCTGGATGTTTAGATGGAGCGGACTTAGTAGAGAGAGAGGCCGTCTTAACCAGTGCAGACGCGTCCATATATCTCCCCTTTGCCTCAGCGGGGAAGAAGGACGAGACGGGCATGCGAAGCATCGGTACCTCATGCTCTCTATACACGGGTGACACGTCGGCGGGGAACAGTAGAGGATTCATGAGCATAGCTCTGACAGCATCAAAGCACGTCTTTTCAATAAACTTTGGTTGCTGTGGTGTCTGCTCCGCCTGTGACCAGGATTTCAGTTTGTAGGATATACGCTGGTCACCTTTGTCGTCTGTAGAGATACTGATGAAGACGTCAGTCCGAATCACAAAACCAGATGGAGAGGTAGGATCCGGGGCAAGCGCTATCAGCTTTCCTCCTTCGTGTTTCGTCGACCACGTAGACGGTAGAGGGGCCCAGTTGTAAGGCACGAAGTTAGTTATAGGCTCATCTTCTTCCTCCCAGTCCGCGTTGTCATTCGAATGTGACAAGGCGAAGCTCGGTGAGGGAGGTGGAGAGGAGCGGGCCGGACCGGTAGCGAGGGCTTGTGCCGGTCCCGGGGCAGGCGGAGTAGTATGATACCACGGCTGAGAGGGTAGCGACTGGCGGATCAGGTTCAGTATCTCTTCCCTGAAGCCCGGCACCTCTGAGAGGAGAGAAAATTTAGGCCTCTTGGTGGCCCTAGGAGAGCGGGACACGGAGAGTGACCACCTCCTGTGCCCTTTAGACCGTCTATGTCTATGGTGCCTGTCCACTCTCGATGAGGAGGGAGCAGACGAGGAGGAAGAAGGGGAGCGAGGTTTCCCGTTGCTCCTACTCTTATTCTTAGAACTGTGTTTCTTACGCGGCGAGGCCGGTGGGGGAAGAGACACTAGGGATGGGGAGAGCGACACTGAACTCGAGGAGAAATGGTCTCGGGTAAGCGAGGGAGAGTGCGCGTGAGGAGACGAGCGTGAACGAGGTGTGTCACAGTCCCGGGTAGGCGAGGGGGAGCGTCGCCCAGGCGAGGGGCGTAGCTCCTCATTTCACTGGTGTGGAGAGCGAGAGCGGCGGGTAGGCCGAGAGCTAGGACGGGAGTGGGAGTGGAGGCCCGAGGTGGAGCTTCTCCTAGAAATGGAGCGGATACGAGAGCGTGACCGTCTCCTAGGGGTAGAGTGTTGCCTTGCTTGAGATGAGGCACGCTCAGGAGAGGCAGAGGTGCCTCCAGACACCGTACGGGCCCTGACGAGACCCAGCTCCAGGGCCAGGGCTTGAACAGCAACCTCTACCCGCGGGCTGCCCCGCTTTTGTGCTGCCTTCTTCAGGTGCTGCCACACCGCCCGTAGGGACACTAGAGGAGGCGGAGCCGGTCTAGTGTCTTTAGGGTAGAGCCTCAACTGTTGCACCCAACACTCACACTGGGGGCAGGCGGTTGGGTCGTAGCGGAAGTCTACGAAACAGGGCGAGTGCGTGGAGCAGGCGAGGTGGCCGTCTCTAGCCACCTTAGCGGTGCAGCCATCAGATCAGGTCAGCACCTTCTGCCTGAAAAGATAAAATGCACGGAGTTAGAAGTAGTCCACCAATGAAGGAGTGACTAACAATTCTAAAACGTGACTCGAGAGGTACGGGTTGCCCAAAACTCCGTACATCGACAAAAAACACTCAGAGGGTGGTACCAACACCAGTATAGCTCAGTGGGCGACTGGTGTTGGTGAGAGCCGTGCCCCGGAACGGGGTAGTCACCCACGCTAGGAGGGTGGCGCGACCCGTCCCTCGCGGGACGGGATGCGACGGCAGTAGCCCGGCACGGGGGAGAGTGTGTGACGTGTCGGGCCAATGTTGTCCACCCTTGCCAAGAGGGGACGGCGGACAGGGTCCGCGTGGGTTCAGGGTGATGCTAAGATCACGAACCAAGTAGCGTAGCAAGAGCTACTATGGGGTGCGTGGAAGCACGCATCCACGAGTTCGGAGTACCCAGGGAACAACCGAACACGTACTCTCGAGAACGGGCGTAACTGGCTAGGAAACGTCGCGGTACCAACACCAGGAAAGCTCAGTAGGCGACTGGTGTTGGTGAGAGCCGTGCCCCGGAACGGGGTGCGTGGAAGCACGCATCCACGAGTTCGGAGTACCCAGGGAACAACCGAACATGTACTCTCGAGACCAGGCGTAACTGGCTAGGAAACGTCGTGGTACCAACACCAGGATAGCTCAGTGGGCGACTGGTG
>NC_134815.1:19308994-19313994 GCF_046742065.1 Oratosquilla oratoria
TCACACCATGGACTGGATGTCAGCTGACTAGAATGAAAAATAAATGGGTCCTCTTCAGTTTGAGTAATAGAAAAGAATTAGATGAGAGATTCCCTTATACTACAATGCTGACCTTCACAGATTTTGGTATGACAAACAAGAAATAGTTAGCGGTGGGCAGGAACCCGTTCTGGAGGGGATGAAGTTATCTCAGCCAACCCCATCGCTATGCTGAAACCCCGTAGTGAAGGAACAAAGGCTGTCTTACTCAGCCCCTTCCCTAAGGTAACACAAACTTGATTGATTTTGTTCTAACTGACGGAAGACTCGCTCAGCTGAGGGGAAGCCCTCATGCTGACGGTTCCTTTTTCCCTAACTGGACTTGCTCCGCTGCGTCCCTTCGTAGTAATCCGCCTGTCTTTTAACTGCTCTACTTCGGACAGAGTTCCCTCCAGTCGATTGAAATCACCTGGAACACGGACAGAGCTCCCTCCAGTCGATGGAAATCACATTGAAACACGGACAGAGTTCCCTCCAGTCGATTGAAATCACCTGGAACACGGAAAGAGTTCCCTCCAGTCGATTGAAATCACCTGGAACACGGAAAGAGTTCCCTCCAGTCGATTGAAATCACCTGGAACACTAGAATAAGTATATAGGTCGTAAAACGACTTGAAAGAGTCGGGATATGTTTGATACTTTCCCTGTGATTAGATGAATCTTAGTTGCCTGGCGTCGACTAGAAAAAAATCATATAATACTGTCAAATGGCTATTTGAGACAGATTTAACGCTTCCACTCTGAATATAGGTTGCTCTGCAACAAGTATATGCCGTAAAATGCAGATATAAAATAAGTCCAGGTAATTTCTAATTCTTTACGTGCAAATCGGGGTTTTCCCTCAACTGAACAGAATATTTTGCGACGGCATGGGTAAAGGAAGAGTTTAAGAAGGTAGAGAAAGGGTTAATTATTCCACTCTTGTACGTACTCTACGCATTTAGACTAGGCCGGTGTTCCCCTTTCGACTTCGTATCTGAAAAAAAGGCCCTCCACCCTACCCAATTCCATTCATTCTGCAACTGTGCAATTCTGCAATTTTGTTTCTTGTGTTTTTGCTTGTTCTCTTGCTTCACTCTTTTTATCCCCCCACCCCACCCTCTCTCCCCATCGACCCTCTCCCTCCTCTCTCTCTCTCTCTCTCTTAATTTCTTTCTGCTGTACCCTTTTTTTTCTGTTTCACTTCTCCCCAATTTCACTACAAGATATTATTTCTTCCTTGCGGGTCATTTCTTTTGCAAGTTTGTGTGCTTTGGTTTGTGTGTGTATTTGTGTGCATGCATGTGTGTGTGCGGGTGTGTGTGTGTGTGTGTGTGTGTGTGTGTGTGTGTGTGTGTGTGTGTGTGTGTGTGTGTGTGTGTGTGTGTGTGTGTGTGTGTGTGTGTGTGTGTGTGTGTGTGTGTGTGTGTGTGTGTGTGTGTGTGTGTGTGTGTGTGTGTGTGTGTGTGTATATATGTGTGTGTGTGTGTGTGTGTGTGTGTGTGTGTGTGTGTGTGCGTGTGTGCGTGCGTGCGTGTGTGTGTGTGTGTGTGTGTGTGTGTGTGTGTGTGTGTGTGTGTGTGTGTGTGTGTGTGTGTGTGTGTGTGTGTGTGTGTGTTTATCTGTGCTCGTGTGTTAGTATTAATGTTCGTGTTACTGTTCGTGTTAGCGTTCATATTCGTGTTAGTGTTAGTGTTAGTTAGTGTTAGTGTTAGTGTTAGTGTTAGTGTTAGTGTTAGTGTTAGTGTTAGTGTTAGTGTTAGTGCTAGTGCTAGTGCTAGTGCTAGTGCTAGTGCTAGTGCTAGTATTACTGTGAACATTGTGACGAATATGGATAGGGGTGGTAAAGGGAACACGGGCCGAGGGGAATACTTTTATTAGCAGGGGCCTGGGCACTAGGCTAAAAGAAAATAAAACAGATGTTAGACACCACAAGATAATAAGTGCGTTAGTTAATCATGTCGACGAACAAGGTCATTTACCGAAATGAGATGACGGAAAAACAATCGTGGGTAACCTCACCAGACAAGAAATAAAAGCGATGGAGTCCGTATTCATCACCAACCAGGAAAACATCAATAAGAGGGCTGGGGGTTTGGTATGGGCTAAGGCAGCAGCACGCATCATTATCTTGAACATAATGCATAGAGCCCCTGACCCAGGCGGACAACTCATCCACACAACGACCAGCAGGCGGATAATTCGTCCACCGACAGCGACGACCGAACGGCGGACAACTCATCCCATCGGCACCCGGCGTTGATTGGTGTCCCGGCAAGACCGTTGCCACGTCCTTTTCTCTCCCTCTTTTCCTATGTATAAACTGGCCAGTTTGACTTCGAGCACTATTCCTCTGAAGAAGCCACTCAGGCGAAACTAATTAGGAATAAAACTATTTCCCTTAGCCCGTGTTCCCTTTACCACCTATCCACGTTAGTGTTAGTGTTAATGTTAGTATGGTCACGTGTTTATCTGCCTTCGTGCCTTCTCTCTCTGTCTCTCTCTCTGGAAACCCTAAACTATGCACTCCCTCTTCTTATCATTTATCATCAAGCCATGGAATCATGCCGTTACCAGAAATTTCTCTATCTTCTTTATGCATTTCTTCTTAATGTGGTGACCACACCACGGTATCATGGGGTGAATCTGTATAGAACTTATTAGATTTTTTATGATTATCTTCATTATGTCTTTGACTATGTAGTTGGAACATACTCTAATGATGCTCAGTAGATTATAAGCTCCCTCAATGATCCTTTTAATTTGCATTTCTTCTTACGAATTTTGCATTACTCTCACTTTCAAATCTATTTCTTTCTTTGTTTAAGTAATTACATCATTACTCATTCTATAGGGCACTGAATATCTAATCTAAATTGTACCCATTTCCAATAAATTACATTTCTTCACATTTACTTTAAATTTCAATTTTCGACATAAGAAAATAAGGAAACTTCCACATTTCTTTATTTCTTTAATGGTAAAATGTGTATGTGCATACTTGTTAGTGTGTTCAAGTATTAGCGTGTATGTCAGTACATATATTGTAAGTATGAAAGCATGAATCTAAGTTCAGGTCTTTACATATATATATATATATATATATATATATATATATATATATATATATATATATATATATATGAATAAATCTTGGTTCTGTTCTCTGCTCTTTTCCATCAGTTGCCTAGCCACAAAGATCATGTCAGAGGTACCTCGGTCTTTTCTGAAGCCACACTGTGATTCAGGCAGGATAGTTTCTGTGACAGAGTTAGTAGACACCATCAACAGGGAAATGTTATGGAGGGTGATGGTTAACGGTGGCTGCCCCCCTAAATTCATGGCTATCATCAGGGCTTTCCATGATGGTATGACTGCCCGTGTCTGTATGGGCTGAAATATCTCGAACTCGTTTGCTGTTACCGTTGGTGTTAAACAAGGGTGTGTCCTTGCACCTAACCTCTTCAACATATATTTAGCAGCCGTTACTCTACTTGCAAGGTATGAATCTGATGTAAACGACAGCGTAGCCGTCAACTACCGCCTTGATGGTAACCTGTTCAACCCCCAGTGTCTCAAGGCTAAGACAAAAGCCCGCACTGCTTATGTCTTTGATATGCAATATGCTGATGATGCCGCCTAGCCTGCACTTAACCCTCAATCTCTTCAAAGAAATCAGGATACAGTAAATAGTATCTACTCAGCAGGTGGTCTGGTTGTCAATGCCAATACAACACAACACCGCCGTCCCAATACCACCATTTACCGTCGGTGGTGAAGACTTGAAAACCGTTGAGTCTTTCAAGTATCTCGGCAGCATTCTCTCTGCAATTTGCGACACAGAAAATGAAATCCAGACCAGGATTAGATTGGCAAGCTCAAGCTTTGGAAAATTATGCAAACACGTCTTCTTAAACCGCGATCTAATTGTGCACACTAAAATTAAGGTTTATCAGGCAATCTGTCAATCCATCTTACTATTTGGCAGTGAAACTTGGACCTTATACAAGGCCCAAATCAGAAGACTTGAAGGGTTTCATATACGCTGTCTTCAAACTATCCTTAACATCACATGGCGAGACCGAATCTCTCATGTAACTATCTTACAAAATGCTTCAACCATCAGTTTGAATCAATGATAGTACGTCGCCAGCTCCGGTGGATCGGTCATGTGATCAGAATGCCTGAATGTCGCCTATCACCTCAAATACTATACGGCGAGCTGAGGGATGGAAACCGCTTTCCGGGAAGATAAAAAAAGCGGTATAAAGACCAAATAAAAGCCACCCTCTAACAATGCAACATCTCTGTTGACCAAATTAAAAATCCGGCCACTGACCAAGAAAGCTGAAGATAAACAGTTCCATCAGGCTGTCGATATATTTGAAGCTGCTCGCACGAATATCAGGATCGAGCGACAAAACCGCAGACATGAACGCATGGCACGAGGTCCTGTTAACCCGGCACAAGGAATTCCCTGTCCCACTTGCAGTAGGAACTGCGCCTCCGAGTTTGGCCTAAGAAGTCACAAAAGAATTCACCTTCAAAGAAACTAGATCCTAAAACTGATATCAAAACTATTATACCAGAGAAGTAATATGCGTTTAACCATAATTAATGCTGATACTGCTGTTACTACTGCTATTGTTTTTATTGTTACTACAATTCTAATCCTTTTACTAATCATCATTCAGGGGATAATTACGTCATCTTCGTTACTGAAGGACTACCACAAATATATATATATATATATACACACACACACACATATATATATATATATATATATATATATACATATATATGTATGTATGTATGTATGTATGTATGTATGTATGTATGTATATGTATATATAATATATATATGTATATATATATGTATATATATGTACATATATATGTATATATACATATGTATATATATTATATATATATGTGTGTGTGTGTGTGTGTGTGTGTGTGTGTGTGTATGTGTGTGCATA
>NC_134815.1:19333994-19338994 GCF_046742065.1 Oratosquilla oratoria
CCCTAAATACACTCCACACCCCTCCCACCCTCCCTCTCATCTGAGCACCTCCTGGATGACGGGTCATCCCTGCACCCTGCCCACCGCCCTGGGTCAGAAGCAGTGTACGCGAGAATTTGATAATGCACATTAGACTATAATGTTGATATATGCATGATATTGGATTTTTTTTTATAATAGAACATATAAGCTAACACTAATGAAATGCATAATAGAATCACAATGATTGAATATTAAGGACGTAACGTTACATATTTTTATAAAATGTAGAAGCTCATGACGTCATGCCATCGTTGCTTACACCCGGTCACCTCCAAGCTATATAACACTACGCATCACCATGAAAATAATTTTTCACCTACGTTTACATATATATTTATAAAATATAACGTATACTCTACATGGATTGTGACAATATATATATATATATATATATATATATATATATATGTGTGTATACATATATATATATATATATATATATATATATATATATATATATATATATATATATATATGAATATGTATTTGTACAACACTGAATGGGTCCCAGTGATTACAGATACATTTTAACAACCACATTGCACTTTAATTCTAAGCCATCAAAGGCCAGCATGCTTGAAATTGAAATGTGGTACTGCCCAGGACTCGAACAGGGCAACCTCATGACAAGTGCGACAGTGACTGTCGCACTTGTCATGAGGCTGCCTGGTTCGAGTCCTGGGCAGAACCCCTTACCAATTTCAAGTATGCTGGCCTTTGATGGCTTAAAATTAAAGTGCATTGTGGTTGTTAATATATATATATATATATATATATATATATATATATATATATATATGTATATATACACACATATTTATATGTATACACATATGTATATATATATACAGATATGTACATACACACACACACACACACACACACACAAACAGTATATATATATATGTATATATATATATATATATATATATATATATATATATATATATACTGTATATACCTAAAGAGAATCGCTGTTGACGGCGAATGTCAACTCAAATATTTCCGACAGTTAACCCGGGACTCGAACCGGGGCCTTGCTTGACGCTAGGTCAGAGCTCTACCAACTGAGCAGATGGAGCTATAAAAGTCTGTAACTTGGAAGGTTATCTCACGAAGAATCTAAGTCGAGTGTTGACTGCCGTCTTTACTTAATTTTACAGAGACCAGGCTCGTCAATGGCGACTCTCTTCAGGTATTTAAAACGACTAAAGCCCATCAAGGATTCGTACCAGCTTCACCGCTGGTTATGTGTGAAGCTTGGGTCTTTGTAAAATTAAGTAAAGACGGCAGTTAGCAGTCGACTTAGATTGCTTGGGAGTTAGATTAACTTCTAAGTTAGATAATCTTATAGTTCCATTAGCTCAGTCGGTAGAACTCTGACCTAGCGTCAAGCAAAGTCCCGGTTCGAATCACGTGTAACTTTCGAAATTATTTGAGTTTATATATATATATATATATATATATATATATACATATATATATATATATATATATATATATATATATACATATATATATATATTACTGTTGAATGCTAAAGCACAAGTGGCATCAATGATTTTTAGAGAACATTTCTCTAACTTTCTAAGTATCATTCTCTCTTCATGGTTCAAACTCTGGAGGAAAGTACGAAAGTCGTCAGATTGGTTTTCCATTTTATACCGACAGCTGTTTCAACCATTTCACATGGTCGTCTTCAGGGTAAAACTGATTACAAAAGTGAAAAACATTAGAATATAAAGGCCCGTGGGCCGTACAAACAACAGAAAAGAAATAGAAATGGTGGAAAATGATTGGTGGGAATATGCGGGTGGGCGGGGCCAGGAGGTGCTATCTGCTTGTACTATGGAGGCCCCTTTCCTTTCTCATAGAGGGGAGCTCTTCCGCCAGGTTGATGGTGTTGCTATGGGATCGCCTCTTGGTGTTCTTTTCGCAAATATGTACATGGCTGCAGTCGAATCAAGGACCTTCAATAATCACCGGAAGCCGAAGATCTACGCTAGGTATATTGATGATATTTTCATTACCACCAAAGAAAATGACGATGCTGAGAAGCTAGCTAACGCCCTTCCAGCCAATTCAGTCCTCAATTTTACTATTGAAAGTAGTAATAATAAGACCCTTCCCTTCCTTGACGTCCTTGTTGAGAGGAATTCGAACCATTACGCGACATCTGTCTACACGAAAGCCACCAACGTGGGACGCTGCCTGAATGCAAGGGGAGAATGCCCAGACTCATACAAGAGGTCTGTTGTTGGGGCATACGTGAGAAGAGCATTTTCCCACTGCAATACGTGGAAGGCCGTCCATACCGAACTGGAGCGTGTAAGGCAAATGCTAACTAATAATGGTTTCTCTTGTGATCTCATTGAGGATGTCATAAGGAGGAATATGGAAGAATTCCACACACTAACCCAGACCACTGACGATAAAAAGAAACATATTACACTTTATCACAAAATAGACTATGGAACGGCCTACAGACAGGAAGTAGACACTCTCCGAAGGATTATCAACGATGGAGTTGTACCAAAAGAACCCTACGAGAGAGTTTTGCTGAGAGTCTCCAGCCGTCCCAATCTGGTAGCCTCCTTAATAATGAAAAATAACTCCACCCCTGCAGGACCCAAGGAATCGAAAACCGGCGTAGTCTACAAATTTAAATGCTCTGAAGAGGCATGCAAGCCCCTCGACATGAGCTACGTCGGACACACGATGACCACCTTAAGAAGGCGACTGCTAGCACACCGAAATAACGGAGCTATTCACCAGCATTACATTGACACACATGACAAGAAGCCGCGTTTGGAAGACCTCATCAGGGACACCGAAATTATTCACACAGACTCTAGTTACGGACGCTTAATAATTGACGAGACAGTTAGTATTACTTTACAGCAGCCTACATTAAACGTCCAGAAGTCATCGGATCATGTCCTCCCTTCCAATAGAAAAAACAGACTCGCACACCGTGACATTTGCCCACTGGAAGTTCCAAGACGACAAGACGTGACATTAGCTCCCCGTAGGTCCCGGCGAGAGGGTGCATCTAGACATTTGCTCACCGGAAGTGACAACCCGACAAGACGCGACATAAGCCCATCGTTGGACTAGGGACCCCCCCCCTCCTGGCCCCGCCCACCCGCATATTCCCACCAATCATTTTCCACCATTTCTATTTCTTTTCTGTTGTTTGTACGGCCCACGGGCCTTTATATTCTAATGTTTTTCACTTTTGTAATCAGTTTTACCCTGAAGACGACCATGTGAAATGGTTGAAACAGCTGTCGGTATAAAATGGAAAACCAATCTGACGACTTTCGTACTTTCCTCCAGAGTTTGAACCATGAAGAGAGAATGATACTTAGAAAGTTAGAGAAATGTTCTCTAAAAATCATTGATGCCACTTGTGCTTTAGCATTCAACAGTAATTGTTTAAGAGAAAGACTTTGCCCAAAAGGGGTATATATATATATGTATATTTATATATATATTTATATATATGTATATATATATATATATATATATATATATATATATATATATACATATATAGGTGCTAATAAGAACACGGGTACGTGTGTTCACTTATGCAAAGTAGACCACTTGGAAAAAGAAACTAACGAAGCAGAGCGCTTTCGTATATATATACGTATATATATACGTATATATATATACGTAATATACGAAAGCGCTCTGCTTCGTTAATTTCTTTTTCCAAGTGGTCTACTTTACATATATAGGTAAATATATATATATACACATGTATATATATATATATATATATATATATATATATATGTATATATAAATGTATATATATATATATACATATATATATATATATGTGTACATATATATATATATATATATATATTTATATATATATGGATATATATATATGTATATACATATATCTATATATAAATATTTATATATATATATGTATATACTAGGGGTGATCAGAAAGTAATGACAGTCGGACTCGTAGCTGAGAGACTATAAGTGTTGGGGGGGCGGGGAGCAAGGGGCAGCAAGTGTTGCCTGTTGTTACATGTTTGAGCTTGTCGCTGTTTGTCTAGCTTACATTTTATCGTTGCGCTGTGCGATTGCGTCATTGTTGGTTTGCATCTCTAACCGGAAACATGGATTTTTCGAAAGAAGGCTGCAGATTCTACACCTTCACAAGGTGGAAACTCGGGAAAAAAGCAACGGAGATCAGAGAGGAATTGTTGCAAGTTTTTTCCGAGTCTACTCCATCACTGGAAACTGTTTCCCGCTGAATTCGAGCTTTTGCAGCCGGAAAATTGCAGCTAGAAGATGATCATCGTCCTGGCCGCCCTCGGACATCCGTGACCGAAGCAACGACGGTCCGTGCGCGGGCCATCATTGACGAAGATCCAACTGTTACTCTTCGATTCTTATCCTTGGAGCTCGGTGTCAGTTATGGGAGCGCACATGACATCGTGCATGAACAATTAGGGCTGAGGAAGAAGTGTGCTCGATGGATACCTCATTTGCTTACGGAAGAGCAGAAGAGCGAACGGGTGCGGATTTGTCGTCTATGGCTGGCTAAATTCGAGCCAAATGGTCCGAAACGGTTCTCAGATGTAGCTACCGGAGATGAGTGTTGGATTTCTTTCTTCACCACCAGAGACAAGCAGTCTAACATGGTGTGGTTGAGTGATGAAGAACCTCGACCTCAGATTCTGAAGGAAGGATTTCGCAGCAGGAAGCGCCTTTTCACCATCTTCAATTCACAAGAACCAATGTGTGTGGATGTAATGCCTCAACAGTGTACTATCACAGCCCAGTACTACACTGATCACGTCCTTCCTCGAGTCCTAGAATATCAGGCCAAGACTGCACCAACCCGTCGCCGATCGCGCCTTTTGCTGCACCATGACAATGCTGCCCCCCACAAAGCTCGCCTCACTGTGCAGTTCCTGGAGCAG
>NC_134815.1:19351494-19353994 GCF_046742065.1 Oratosquilla oratoria
GCTATATTGATAGATATAAAAATTTCTGCAGCGTCACTCGTAACTGGCTCTGAACGAATTATGAAACAAACAGCAGTTCGTACACATAGTCACATGACCCACTGCTAAATGGCACGTCCTCGATGGCGAACAAACAATTCTTCATAGATTTTTGAGATACCGTGGTAATGACAGTATGGACCAATGGGTACCCTACTCTATAGATTTATAAAGCTCCTCCAAATGTACTGAATAAGGTGGCGCCAAAGAAATGTCTCACCAGAAACCAGGTGGGAAGTAGGTGAGGCTGGTACCATAATTCCTTCATATTATGACTTGTACTAAAAAAAAAAAAAAAAAAAAAAAAGTGTTCATGTTGGACTGTTGTCCCCTAAAGGTCCAGCAGCATTGCCTTACGTACTTATCGGCAGTGTGTCACCGAGTGTGAGTGACCATTGTCCAAGCAGATCTAAGTCTTACACACAAACTACAGAAAATGAAGATCTACACTTACAGCGTGAGAAACCTCTAAGAAGATCATTATCTGGATAATTTAAAAGAATGAGAGAACATCAAGTAAGATATCATCAGACTGATCGAAGTCTGAAAAGACGAAGCAAATCTAATGCAACTACAAGATAGTCACCTCCTGCTCTGTTATTGAGGTAAGGAGCAAGAAAGTTCTGGTGGAGTAGGATTCTTGATAAATAAAGAGGTTTCTGGCAACAATGTGAAATTTAGTATTATATCAGATGGGGTAGCTTGGATTGTGATAAGGTCGTGTAAAAAGTACATTTTATAAATAATTCAGGTTTATACACCAAGTTCACAGAGTTCAGACGATGAAATGGAATCTATGATTATTTAAACCAAGTAACAGACCAAGGAAAAAGTAATTATACTAATATTGGGAAGAACATAGGCGATATATCGTTCACTGGGAAGTCTGGGACACAAGAGAATACAAGATAACTCTTTTATAGCTTCTGTAGACTACGAGAAATCTTTCGACTTGGTAGAACAAATAGTAATACTAAACTCACTATGCAAGCAGGGCACATACAAACACATAGAAATGGTTCTAGAAAACATCTATGCGAAAGACTGTAATTTAACTACATAAAGACACATGAAAGGCAAAGATCAATAAAAAGTAGGCAAGGCGACACAATTTCGCCCAACTGACTACATCTTGTCTGGAAGAAATTTTCAGAAACTTGAGTTGGGAAGAAAAGTTTGAAAGTACATGGTAAATATCTTGATTACCTAAGATTCGTAGATGACATTGCAACTTCGCCAACCGTGTAGTTAATGAATGGAATAAACTTCCTGCAGAGGCAGTGCAATGTAGTTCAGTTTGAAGCTTTAAGAATCTTTCAGATAAACACCTAAGCGAGATGCTGTAATGATTATCATTTGTTTTATATTATTTGTTTTTGTTTTGTTATCATCTATCTGTTTGATTCTCATTTATTTTTAGTTATATGTCAATTTGTTATTATTTTCTGTTTACCTGTTTGTTTATTATTTAACTATACCTGTGCATTTATTTATGTATTTTGTTTGTTATTTACATTGTTATAGTTTTTATTTATTCATTTATCATTACTATGTTTTTTTTCGCATCCGACCTAGATATGGACCAAAAGGTCTCTTGTCGGCATGCTCCGCCTTTGTAATCCATTGCTCTTATTTCAGAAAGAGCAAAAAAAAAAAAAATCGAGATAATTCAAAAGAATCTTAAAGAAAATATCAAGTAGGTTTGAAAAATAACAGAGATTATAATCCATAGTGAGAGTTTTGAAGAATTTGAAGAATATAGATATTTAAGCCAGGTGGTAAAAGTGACTAAAGGTCATGATTATGAAATATAAAGGTTAGTTGGAAAATGCTCGTTAAGTATAAAGTGATCATGAGAGGCTCTCTACCTCTGTAATTGAAAAACAAAATCTAAAATCAATGTGTAATGCCTGCAATATTCTACGGTTGTGAGACTTGGAGACTGACAAAGGCGATTGAGATAAAGCCAAGGAGTGCACAGAGCAGAATGTAGAGATCAATTATGAGATCAACGCTATCAGACAGAAAGAGAACAAGTTGGGTGAGAGAGCAGACTTGAGTGAAAGATATTGTGGAGGCAGTAAAAGGGAGGAAGAGGAATTAGGCAGATAAATAAGCACAAGAAAATGATGGGCAATAGAGTAGGTGTGTTACTGAGTGGACGCCAAGAAATGGGAAGTGTGTAGGAGGGAGACCAGACAGGGAAGAGAAAGAGAAAATTGCATAAGTGACGTGGCAGAGGTAGATGAAAAAGTGCCTCAGACGTGCATCCGGTCTGACATCCGGTGACCTTGAACTTTCGGTGGCCTTTAGTGGTTTGTGGTTTGATTTCCGGTAACTTTGAACTTCTGGTGAACAACTTGAATTTCCGGTGGCATTTGGCAGTTTGAAGTCTGATTCCGGTGACTGAACTTCTGGTAACCTTAAACTTCCGGTGCTTTTTTATTTCCGTTGTTGTTGT
>NC_134815.1:19361494-19368994 GCF_046742065.1 Oratosquilla oratoria
ACTTGAGCCTAACGAGAAACGCGTCTGCGAGGAGACGTTCCACTGGTTTTATGTTTCAATCTATTGTATTTCACACCGTAAGTATTTATTTTAGATAGCGGCAGACGATTTATTTCATTCAAGCAGAGGAAACATGCATCCTTTCAGAAATAGTTGAGTGAAAAGACATTCTTCTATTTCACTACGTTTATGACCTTAATTGTTTACTTTTGCTACCACCAAGTGATCCTATTCGGCTCAAGGAAAACTTCTAATTAAAATTATTACATCACAATACTATCTCGATGAAGCCTTTTGAAGTGCTATACGATTTAGTATTCCTTATAGAAACAACAAGAAAACTTTATTCAGCTAAGGTAAACCACTCTGTGAAGAAATCTACCGATATATTACGAAACTTTAATCCGCATCTTACAGTAGATGATATTTGACAGTGATTTTTATAGTCCTTCTATACTGCTCCCACAGCCCGTTTCTCCCCTCCCTTGTGTCCCCTTAGTTTCCGTTTGATTGGGTTCGGATCTCCTTGTTCAATCACCCGGAACATGACCTCTTTGACATACCCTTTTCTCGACGACTGGGGAGTGAAAAAGGTCATATTCCTTCCAGCCCCTCCTTTGCCAAGTGGCAATTTCTCTATCATTTTGGCCGCCACGGGCCTATTTCGCTCATTTCCGGAGGAGCAACTCCTCGTGGTTTCATCCCATCTTGACTAACTTCTTCCCTTCCCTCAGGGTCACTTTTCATTTTGTTTCGTCAACCTTCAGATTATTTCATTTATATGAAAGGAAAGACACTTGAAATAAGGCATTAAGAACTTGATTCTGGCTACTGTAACACAAAGGACTTTGAAAAAAAAAATGTATACTGGTAAGTTGTTTATTTGCCCTCACTCAAGAAAAAAAATCTTACATTACTTATTCTATCACCTCAAATTGCTCGTGTACAGTAGTTTATAAAAGTATCTTTAAATTTTCAGAAGTAGATTTTGCTCTGAATTACTTATGAGGAAAGACCATAATGTCACGTGTCTTCTCTTACTAAAATTTCCGAGATGAAAATGGATTAAACAGTCTTTTTAATTCTTTTTATTTCTATTCCTTGTGTAATCCTTCATGATGTTGACTCGCTTTGATAACGCGAACTCCCCCTATCAGGAGGCAAGGGCAGTGCCCCTTACAGAGGACTTTACAGCATGGAATTTGATCATCCATGCCTTTGGTCTAACTCGTTGTTTGCAGGGTTCGAACCGCCATCACCCTGACCAACACACGAATAACGAAACTCTAATCTGCTCATATTTCAAATTATCATTTCTGTAGTGTGACTGCCGAGTTCCTCGTCCGTAGATTGGTTGATTTCAAAAGACCAAAATATCAATCCTTTATAGCACAGAACATATATTTTCTGGAACTAATATACACCCTTGTTACAAAGTGTGACAACACTTATATAACCCCTAACTGCTCACAGAGAGCGCCTTAGTAATAGTAAATGTAATAACTAATATAAAATACGACAAAATAGGGTTAATCTCTTGTGGTGTCACACAAAGATACCACAAGACTATTGCCGAACTTTGCAGTTTGGCTGTACATAATTCCTAAGGACTGTCTCCACAATTCGGATGGGCTGAGTTCAAGAGGAAAAGTAAGACACTGGGAACGAAAGGAAGATTAGTCTTGTGGGTTGGAAGGTAATAAGAAAGTCATGAGACGTTTGAAAGGAACGTGGACACAATTAAATATGGAAGAGGATGAGGAGAGGATGAAGAAAAGCAGTGGAAAAAGGAAAGGTGAATGTGGAAGGGGAGGTGAAGGAGAGAGGGAGAGAGGAAATTGGAGATAGAGGGAGAGAAAATGCGTAAGAGGGAGAGGAGGAAGGTGGCTGGGGATTAATACAGGGGGACAGAGGGGAAAACACACAAGTATAGGCGAATGAGATCAGTTTGGGGACCACGAGGGAGAGAATTGTGTGTAGTTGCACTGTAATATGAACATTTGTATTTTATCTTATTGCTTTTATTTTATCTTTTTTTTCATTTTTTAAAATAATTTTACTTATTTTATTTTATTTTATTTTATTTTATTTTATTTTATTTTATTTTATTTTATTTTATTTTATTTTATTTTATTTTATTTTATTTTATTTTATTTTTTATTTTATTTTATTTTATTTTATATTATTCACTTACTTATTTTATTTTTGTTTTATGTTATTTTACTTTAACTTTTTATTTTATATTATTTTATCTTGTTTGATTTATTCTATATTTTTTATTTTGCCTTTTCTAAATCTTATCTTATTTTGTCTTATGTTATTTTTGTCTATTGTACCTTATTCTGCTTTATCTTATATTTTCTTTTACATTTCAATTTATCTTTTATACATTCTATTTTATTATATCATTAATGTAACTTGTTTTATTCTATCATATTTTACTTCAATACTTTAAACTATTATATTTTGTTCTATTTTATTTTCCTCTACCTTTCTTTAATTTACTCTATTATAATTTCTTTTATTCCATTTAATCTTATTGAATCTATATAATTTTGTTTCAGTCTATTTCATACAGTCCACGTTCTCACCATTCCGCTTTTGTCGGAAGCTCGGCTTTGCAATGAGAGACCTTTGGCCAAGTGAAAATTTGTGCAAATGTCATTTAAAGTCGTCACCAAACTATAAAAGATCTCTGAAAAAAAAACAGCTGAACTAAATGAAAAAATATGAGGATACCGCATTAACCTTGACAGACTCATATATATTTATTTATATATATATATACATATATATATATATATATTATATATATATATATATATATACATATATATATAATATATATATATATATAATATATATATATATACAATATATATATATATATATGCGTAAGTAACCACTAGGAAAAGTAAACTAACGAAGTAGAGCGCTTTCGTATAATTACATCTTCAGCGCAGATACACAGAAGGAACTATGATAATTCTTTCTTTGTATCTGCACTGAAGATGTAATTATACGAAAGCGCTCTGCTTCGTTAGTTTGCTTTTCCTAGTGGTTACTTACGCATTTGTGAACACACGCTCCTGGTGTTTTTATTGCACATATATATATATATATATATATATATATATATATATATATATTTATATATTATATATATATATATATATATATATATATTATATATATATATATATATATATATACATGTGCTTGTATTGAGGAAGGTGGAAGAATAAGACACGGGTCTAGGGCCGAGTTTATTCCTGACCGGTTTCGCTTAGAGCTTGTTCAGAGGAATGATACCCCTACACGGGGAAGCAACATGAAAATAGTATATATATAGTGTTCAGTGCACGGATTTTAGGCATTTTGAAAACAAAGAAGATAAGTGCGAGAAGCGAGTTATCAACGTACGGACAAAAATTCGTAAATATCTTTACCACGTTTAGGATAACAATAACTCCAGTGCATACGCAACACACACAATTAACAATTACCATGTAATGGATTAGGATAAACCAGATTTAGCAAACAAAGTACCCTAACAGATAACAAAGACGTGTTTAGAAGCAGCTTTTAGGTCTAGTTCTAACACAATTGTACAGAACAAAAGCGTGCTTAACGTTGCTCCTCCCTTGATCCGATTACTTCCCATTGTTAACAAACTCTGGAAAGACCTTCCCTACCTTAATTACCCTCATTAACTCCACCATTAGCCCCTTTTTCCTGCATAAAGCGGAAGAGTGATCGCCGTCGGCGTCAGCTTAACCTAAAACCCGGCTGCACATGGGAACAAATCTTGTCTTACGCAAGGATCGTCACCCCGTTCATCCGGGATTGGGTTGTCTCATATTTAGACTTTATTGTACTTGATAAAGCTCTAATAAATAAAAAGTTGTATCAGTGATGAAAATTTCGTGATCACATTATTTCATATAATTTTTGGCAGTACAGGTACTACCGTGGTCAACAGCTCCAAAGCAGTGGAATATATATTTTCTTTTACTTGTATTCATTCATCCTTTCATTGTATTAACTACATTTATTTGGGGTAGATTTACTTAAATTTCTCTCTGTATATTCCGTTTTTCGTTGACCATGAAATCATAACTTTGCATAAATTCTTTCATTTATGTTTGAATTTATTTATTTAGGTATTAATTTCCATTTAGATATGTATTTTAATTTAGATTTGTATGTCTATATAATTCAATTTGTGAATTACTATTTTTATGAATCGCTCTATAGTCTCATTCTTGTTTATTTCGTGTTATACCAGATTTTTCTTTATTTAAATATTGTATATACTTGTGGGGCTGCCGTATTGTAGTTTATAATTGAATTATGTTTATACTGATTTCATCTTACGTTACTATGCATTTGTTATCATAAAGAATATGTAATTTTTTTATTTCATTCATTTCTGTCAATGTCTCCACCAACCTTTTCAGTGTTTTACCAATTCCATTTCCATTTTCCTTTTTTATACTCAAACATCCATGAACACAACGCAAGTGATACAACCTGGTGTGAATATCAAAGAGAATCACCTGCAGGGTATCATGACGATGAGTCGTAATCAAGGATGATCATCTGTACCTTTCTGAAATAGGAAGGAACAACTGCATGAATCGTTTTCATCATCACCTTGAGGTGCTTGGGGAAGCCTAATAAGAACAAACAGAAGAAAGAAAGAAAAGTGGCCGAGGTGTCACCACAACTGAATACAACAGCCTGATATTGGTTGGAACATGATCTCTCTCTCTCTCTCTCTCTCTCTCTCTCTCTCTCTCTCTCTCTCTCTCTCTCTCTCTCTCTCTCTCTCTCTCTCTCTCTCTCTCTCTCTCTCTCTCTCTCTCTCTCTCTCTCTCTCTCTCTCTCTCTCTCTCTCTCTCTCTCTCTCTCTCTCTCTCTCTCTCTCTCTCTCTCTCTCTCTCTCTCTCTCTCTCTCTCTCTCTCTCTCTCTCTCTCCTCTCTCTCACTCTCACTCACTCTCTCTCTCTCTCTCTCTCTCTCTCTCTCTCTCTCTCTCTCTCTCTATCTCTCTCTCTCTCTCTCTCTCTCTCTCTCTCTCTCTCTCTCTCTCTCTCTCTCTCTCTCTCTCTCTCTCTCTCTCTCTCTCTCTCTCTCTCTCTCTCTCTCTCTCTCTCTCTCTCTCTCTCTCTCTCTCTCTCTCTCTCTCTCTCTCTCTCTCTCTCTCTCTCTCTCTCTCTCACTCTCTCTCTCTCTCTCTCTCTCTCTCTCTCTCTCTCTCTCTCTCTCTCTCTCTCTCTCTCTCTCTCTCTCTCTCTCTCTCTCTCTCTCTCTGTCTCTCTCTCTAAGCATATCGCTACCAAAAACCATCGAATAAATTGGGACGACGCTGAAATAATTTACAAATCTAAATGCAGTTTCAGAAGAAAAATAGTAGAATCCTCTTTAGCTAGTAATTTTCCAAATTATAATATTTCCTATGGCCAATGGTCACCAGATTGTATAACTTCCTTAGCAATAAGTAAAATGCTACCTTCAACATTAGCAGTGGACAAAATTCACCAATGTTCATGCAACGCCGGACATGTGACCTGAGCCCCCGTCCCTTCCTACTTACCTCACTATTTCTGTATAAATACATGTTGTTCTCCACCGAAAGTGGGTCATTAGTATTATTTTACCAATGTGCTACGACATTAATTTGTTTTGATCTATATATCGATATATATATATATATATATATACATGTATATATAAATATATATACATATATATGCATATATATATATATATATACATTTATATATATATATACATATTTATATATATATGTGTATATATATATATATATACATATATATATATATATATATATATATATATATAATGAACTTCTCTCCCGGGTCTCTGAAGGCATGGTCCCTGCTTATGACATTAACCTGTCAACGAGATATGGTACGTAAGACAGGAGAGAAGGCAGGATCTGAGAGGTGAATATATGAGATAGAATAAGGGAGAGAGAGAGAGAGAGAGAGAGAGAGAGAGAGAGAGAGAGAGATGTACCAGATAAATTGACTGAGAATGGGATGGGAAAGGATAAAGAATATATGCATAAATTATCTCTCTTTATTGTAAGTTGGACTGTCTATCTAAGCGAGAAAGCTTGGCCTCCGACAGCTCTGTGTAGCTTTGTGTGGGTTGATGCTCTCGTATATATGTATATTTACCAACTAATGCATTTGTGCGAAATATGCACTCGATGCTACGCATTTTGCTCCTGGTGCATTTATGATTCAGGACATTTTGTTATATTTGATTTAGCCCGTCCATAATATTTTAATCAGCAAAGCCCCGAACGTTGCAATGGAACAAAATAGTCTTTTCTAATATGTTTGCCCTGTCATTCACACAAAACACTGTTTGGCAAGTTCGCTTTTGGTGTTCATTCATACAATTTTTGCTTTTATCTTTGGTTATGTGTTCATGTATTATATTTATTCTCTTTTGTACCTTCTCCCTTTAGGAGACAGGATGAACATGTCAGATGCACATTATGATCAAAAGCAATTGAACAATATGTTAATTTTTCATTATGTTATGTCAGGTCAGGTCATGCCAGGTCAGGTCAGGTTGGGCCAGGTCAGGTCAGGTCAGGTCAGGTCAATTCATCTCAGTTCATGTCAGGCCACGTCAGGCCAGGTCAGTTAGGTGAACTGAGGTGAGGTGAGGTGAGGTGAGATAAAGTGAGGTGAGATGAAGTGAGGTGAGGTGGAGTGAGGTGTGGGAAGGTCAGGTTAGTTGAAGTGAGGTGAGGTGAGGTGAGATTATGCTACGTTATGCTATGCTACGTTACATTGCGTTACGTTAGGTTAGGTTAAGTTACGGTACGTTACGTTATGTTATGTTATGCTATGGTACGTCCCGTCCCGTCCCGTCCCGTCACGTCACGTCACGTCACGTCACGTCACGTTACGTTACGTTACGTTATATTGTTGTTATGCTATGCTATGCTATGCTATGCTATGTTATGTTATGTTATGTTATTAATTAACTTTTTCCGTGAGCTCCCAAGCTTGCGAAAAGTAGATTTCTGGTAGGGGGAAAGGGAGTAGGCTAAATCAAATTTCCAAAACTCACAGGAAACAAAAGTTATAATGAACACAAAAATACAGCACAGAGTAAACAAAATACAAGAAATGAGTACAAAAATACAGCAAAAAAGAAAATACAAACAGAACAAATTAAATTTCAAAACGTTTCGCAGATCTTTCTGCATCCTCAGAGCCAGATGGGCAATTCCAAGAATTCGGGGTTTCCTCCACAGTGACTTCCCATTCCCCGCCAAAGAGAAGAATATCCTGCCATTCGTCGTTCCCAAAGACTGAGAAGCAGATTGGCGCCAAACCCAGGAGTGACCTCTCCGAGTACTGTTTCCGCCAACCTGTGATCTCTCCTAGTGTTCGTGCTCATACGTGTGATCTCCCCCAGTTTCTACACGGTGACTTCTCCCCGTGCTTT
>NC_134815.1:19388994-19391494 GCF_046742065.1 Oratosquilla oratoria
GTGTCCCCGGTTTACCGTAGGGAGGGTTAGGAATTGAGAGACCGGATTGACACCTGACAAAGTTAATTTTTTATTTTTTAGAATAAACCGATAGTATTTGCATGTGAGTTTATATTTAGGGAAATATTAAATAATTCCGTTGACTAAACGACGTCTTTATTTCTTCTGCTTAGTAGTTGCACAGTGAAGAAACGGGTTTCTATTTTACCTCTTGGGAATTAGAATATTCCGAGTTTTAAGCGCTACTGCTGAAAGATCAAGTTTCTGGCAAAGGTGAATAATCCTATTTAGTCCAGTAAACTTTTTGGTCAGCATTTAATGAAAGGATGATAAACCCCAAAAGAGGTGAAAAAAGACACTCTTTCACTGAAACTAAAAATACATTTTACCAGATCAGTTTGCTCGGAAAGATTCCAAGATTGTAAACAATATCAGCTCTGAATGATGAGAACATCCAAAAGTAGCAGCAAATTCTCCAGGCTTCTAAGCTGGAGACGATAAGGAAAATAGAATTGGGTACGATATGCTTCTCTGAAGGTTAGGTTAGATTACGTTAGGTTACGTTAGGTAAGGTTAGGTTAGGTAAGGTTAGGTTATGTTAAGTTAGGTTAGGTTATGTTATGTTATGTTATGTTATGTTATGTTATGTTATGTTATGTTATGTTATGTTATGTTATGTTATGTTATGTTATGTTATGTTATGTTAGGTTAGGTTAGGTTAGGTTAGGTTAGGTTAGGTTAGGTTAACTTAGATAAACTTGATTAGGTTAAGTTAGGTTACGTTACGTTATGTTACATTAGATTAACTTAGAGTAGGTTAGGTTAGACTAGGTTATGTATGGTCGAAGAAGATCTGTCAAATATATTCGTAGTAATGTGGGGAAGTAGTTTAACACATTTGAAGGAAATATCCAAATTAAAACCTCAGCCAGATGACCAGAATTCTAAAATATTCAAAACTAGCATCTGGAGAGACCGTGAATTCTTTGCAAAAGTATAATCAATAACCAACATTTGCAAGGAAATAAGTATAAATTTAGAACAAATGGGATAAAGCAGGACATAGATTGATGCCCGTATACCTACATGGGAGAAGAGAGAAAGAGAGAAAGAGAAAGAAATGTGAGAGAAATGAATGAGAGAAGAGAAAACGGAATTTGATGTGAGTGGAATGGAGAGGGCAAGGGATGAGATGTGAGGCAATAGGAAAGGAGGGGAGAAAATAAGTTGAGAGAGAAGAGTAGAAATTGGGATAGGAAGTGATTAAATGAGAAGAGAAATAGAATTTGCATGAGCTTGATTGTGTGTAAAGTGCTTGGAACGACATAGGATGAGAAAGAACATCTATGGGACATCGATTATAAAGAGGAACTACTGTACATGAATTTTTCCCTTGAATTCACCGGAGGGATATAGCTGAACAGAGTAGACCTGACCTTATATGACCAGTGATCAATCTCAATCGTCTATGCAAATTTTACTATGAATGTTAATGATATTTAGTCCCATCCGTGTATAATTCAACATTTGGGTGAACAAAACCATTAGTACTATCTGGAACAAAACTGAAAGAGTATACTAAAATAAAAAGAAGAAAAAAGAAAAAAGAGAATGAGAAAAGAGCGAGGAGGTAAAAGAAGAAAAACGAAAAAGAGGAAAAATGAAAATGAAGCAATTAAACAAGAAGAAGAAATAGAACTAGTATTAGTAGGAGAAGAAGAAGAAAGAAGAAACGAAGAGGAAACAGAATAGGAAGGCAGAATATGCAATATGAGAGAAACATATAGAATTGGAACACAGTATGAAAGATTTAGCGGGTTCGTGATAGCAGAGCGGTTCGAGTAATTCCTCTCAAGATCAATTTTAGGATTCGAGCACTGATTACACAAATCTGTAATTGATCACTTCTCTGGACGAGTCCTCTTCAAGTTAGTGTTGATTATCAGTGAAAATGCAAGAAAGGGAATATGGGAGAGAAATAGAAATCAAAAGAAACCGAAAAGGGTAAAGAAAGACAGGTAGAGAGAGAAAAAAAGAAGGAGAGATATAGAGAGAGGGAGAGAGAGAGAGAGAGAGAGAGAGAGAGAGAGAGAGAGAGAGAGAGAGAGAGAGAGAGAGAGAGAGAGAGAGAGAGAGAGAGAGAGAGATATATATATATATATATATATATATATAGAGAGAGATATAGAGAGAGAGAGAGAGAGAGAGATATATATATATATATATAATATATATATATATATATATATATATAGAGAGAGAGAGAGAGAGAGAGAGAGAGAGAACCCGCCACTTTTGTTCATTTTGCGTAAATAACCAAGACAAGTGACAGTCACTAGTATTTTTTTGGTAACATACACATCTCAAAGAATTAGCATCGTACACAATAATCTTAAGACATTCGCGATAAAAACAAGCCTGGCTTCAGACTGGGCAGGATTTCAAACAAATGGAATTGAGTTGAAATGGAATAAATTGAGGAGGCAAAGGAATGCATGCA
>NC_134815.1:19428994-19433994 GCF_046742065.1 Oratosquilla oratoria
TGACCAATGTTTATGATCGTTTCTCTAGATTAAGAAGGTAAATCTTCTCTTATGTTTCCTGACATTGTAACGCGCCATAGAGCATATACTGAAGTTAATCGACGCTTTCGAAATATGCTATCGCTAAGCGGTATTTATATCATGTGCTTTGTGTGATGATTTTGTGCATATCTGGTGGATTCAGGATTAACATCACCCGACCTCTCCGATGTGGTGGACAAGGTTTCAGGGATATAACGTCTAAAGCGGCGTTTCCCAACCTGGGGTGCTAGAACCCCCTGGGGTTGCTAAAATCAACTATAGGGGGTGCTGGGAAGTGATACACACAAAAATCACATTGATATATGTATTATTGATTACCCAGTTGTGCATATTTGACTTTTTCCATGCTATTTTATTTTTCTAGGGTGTTTTTATTTCTTCGACAAGCAATGTTGTCAATTTGTTTCAGTTCTAATGAACCAAGAAAATAAATCATCAAGAAATACACTTCACTTTCTTTTATCCTTCTAATAACAAGATAGGGGTGCTGGACTGCTTAGACATGACAACAGGGGGTGCTGTTTTCGGGAAAGGTTGGGAAACGCTGCTCTAAAGCATACTTTTCCTCTATTTGGTGTCCTGGATTCGACGTCCCCTCGTTATTTATATTTATTTGCAGTTGGTAGGTCGTTATTAGATTTCACGGTCTGGAAACTGCAAACAGACATGAGCAACAAGTGTTACTGGGACTCGGAATATTGATTCTAGTATAATGATTTCAGAAGAGATGTGTTTTATGGACAAAATATTCGAAACATCAGATTAAAAGATTAGACATCAAACGAAATAAAAACAGAAATGGGATTTTGATAAGCAAATTAACATTGTTAAAAACTCATATTTTTGTTTTTAAACGATATATTATATTATTGTGTTGTTACCTAATTTGTTTTCAAGAAAGTTCAATATTACAAGAAAAATACAATCATTATACAAGATCAAAATAAAAGGCTAATTATAACAGATTATGTTAATGTCTAAAGAAAGACTGTCTGAAATGTCAGAGCGGTGCATTATTTTTTTCTCAATCGTTGATGTTATAAAGTTAAGTTTAAGAAGTATACCTCATTAAACGGTTATATACAGAAAAGGAGGTAAGATTTTCATTTGCAAATGAACAATGTTGTTAGATAATTGTACGTTTTTCGTCTAGTTAAAGATATTTTTCAGTATTGTATTATATAATAAGTATGCAAAAAAAAAATACAAATGAAAATTATTGCAATATGGAAACGCCATTGCAGTGGATTAAAATGAAAGGGTAAATGAAAAAAAAAGTGGATAAATGCTTTAGAGTGAAGTTAAGATTTCAGTCTTGTACAGAGGTTAACCCTTCAGATCAGAGAACTTCCCAGCAAAGGCAAGAAACTGCCTGTACATGGTGAAAACAAAATCTGTTAGGCGCGTCATCGCACTAAAGAAAAGAAAGTGTTTTAAGGTGAACTCCATTCTCTCAATTGCAAAAAATTACATTTGTTTATTGGAAATGAAACACAATGATGACAAATGCTTACTGAAATTATCCTTTTCTTCCATCTAGACAAAATCTTTGGCTTTAAAGGGAGTAAACTCTGCAAAGTTCGTCAATACACTCGAAAAGTAATATTTCATGCCAAAATTTTCCTACCGGTCGGCGTAAAATCTCCCCGCCCATAGGCAAAAAAAAAAAAAAAAAAAGTTACTTTGTTGATGGAGTCAGAGAAGCCCGCCTCTTAATTAGGAAAGTTTTCTTTAAACCTGCGACACAGCTCTTTTGGAAACTGTTACACGGCTCATCTCTGCCAGAGCCTAATGGTCAGACACTTTTCTCGGGTTATGAAGAAGAAACTGACCAATCTCTTATATTCAGTGAAACTTTGAAACTTCGATGCGGATAAGTTCTGTAGATTCTCTTTTGTCGATATTCTATTTCTTTTCTTCTTCTTGTTATCATTGTTACTGATGGCGCTGATACTATCGTCGTCATCGTCGTGATGGTCAGGGTGGTCGTGGTGGATGTGGTGGTCGTGGTGGTCGTGGTGGTCGTGGTGGTCGTGGTGGTCGTGGTAGCCGTGGTTGTCGTGGTTGTCGTCGTGGTCGTCGTGGTCGTGGTCGTGGTCGTCGTGGTGGGTCGTGGTCGTCGTGGTCGTCGTGGTCGTCGTGGTGGGTCGTGGTCGTCGTGGTCGTCGTGGTCGTCGTGGTCGTCGTGGTCGTCGTGGTCGTCGTGGTCGTCGTGGTCGTCGTGGTCGTCTTCGTCTTCGTCTTCGTCTTCGTCGTGGTCGTGGTCGTTGTCTTCGTCTTCGTCGTCGTCGTCGTCTTCGTCTTCGTCGTCGTCTTCGTCGTCGTCTTCGTCGTCGTCTTCGTCTTCGTCGTCGTCTTCGTCGTCGTCTTCGTCGTCGTCGTCGTCTTCGTCGTCGTCTTCGTCGTCGTCATCGTCGTCGTCGTCTTCGTCGTCGTCGTCTTCGTCTTCGTCTTCGTCTTCGTCTTCGTCTTCGTCTTCGTCTTCGTCTTCGTCGTCGTCTTCGTCTTCGTCTTCGTCGTCGTCGTCGTCGTCGTCGTCGTCGTCGTCGTCGTCGTCGTCGTCGTCGTCGTCGTCGTCGTCGTCGTCGTCGTCGTCGTCGTCGTCGTCGTCGTCGTCGTCGTCGTCGTCGTCGTCGTCGTCGTCGTCGTCGTCGTCGTCGTCGTCGTCGTCGTCGTCGTCGTCGTCGTCGTCGTCGTCGTCGGCACGGTTATCACCACTACAATGACCGTAATGAATTATTATCATTACCATTGCCATTGACATTATTAAATCATTCCCAGAAGAGGAATGGAATCGCCTGGTGTTGGACAGAGGAAATGCTGTGAAGGGCCTCACTATAGCACTGGTCAAATGTCAAGAAACGTTATGGAGTAAAATGAGTTAGTTATCCTCAGTTTTGGTAGGCAAGACGACCTCAGGCCCAAACTTCCCCCTCTGCTGAAGGAGGAAAGAAGCAGTCATTGTGGTCAAAATTTCGTTAAGAACATTAGACCCAACTTTGTCGCAGATCTGCATATTTCAAAAGTTTATTCGTTTGAAGAATAAAGCCTGTGGAGAAAAATTATTCTTCATTATATAGAAAACTTTTAAGTAAGAGGAGGGATTTCCTGAGAGAAATGAGAAAAAAAATACAAATTTTGACTTCCGAAATAAAAAGAAATAATTTTGTTTCGTCCTTATCAGAACAGTAAGTTGCACCAATGCATCCGTTACAAGTGAAAATATATTTCACACTGACATTCATAATAAAACGAAATGTTAAATTTCCAGTAGTCGTTGTAAAGCAATAGTTTCTGAGATCATTTCTAACACCGTCATAATCTATTGACAAAAGTTACTTACGGCGAAAGTCGAGGGGATGGCGGTCCGAATCCTGCCACCGGCGAAGTTGAACCAAGGGCATGGTTTATTAAATTCCACGCTACAAAGTCCTCTGTAAGGGGCACTGTCCCAGCCTTCCGATAGGAGGGAGTTTGTGACGTTAAACCATATCAATCACCACTCTTTATCTAGGACTCTTTGTAGTTTTACCAAATTAGGGTATTTGCACATTAGAACAACTCAGAAACATAAAATACTCCTAGAAACTATATACCTATGATTCTAACACATATAATCAAACACTTATAAATCCAACGCTGAGCTTATGGTCATAATTGATTTATTTCCAGCTCAACTTAAATTACCTGATCCAACTAAGGTAGTTTGAACTCTGAAGCTCATAGCTCCCATATTGTCTCTTCTAAACTTAATAACATAAAGTTACTGTAGCTTATCAAATTGCATTAGGCCCAACCTCTAAACGTATTTCAGCGTATCGTGACATAACGTAACATAAGGTAGAACAACATAGAGTAACACAATGTAACGTAACGTAACAAAACGTAACGTAATATAATAATGTACGGTAACATAACCTGACCTGACGTAACATAACGTAACGTAACATAAATTGACATGGTATGACGTAAATCTATGTAACGTGGCGTAACGTAATATAATCTCACATGAGGTGACGGCATGCTACGTAACTTAACGTAACATATGACAAAGTAACGTGACCTTACGTAATGTAACGTAAAGTTGTTTAGAATAGCATAAGGTAACGTAAATTGGGCTGGTGTGACATTAGTGACGAATCATAACGTAAAGTGACGTGATATCATATAAGGTACTATAATGTAACATAACATAACATAACGTAACGAGACGTAATGTAACGCAACATAACGTAACGTGATATGACATGCCATGACATGACATGATGACATATAAATAACGTAACATAACGTAATATAATGTAACATGACGTAACATGAACGTAACGTAACGTAATTTAAAGTAGCGTTACGTGACATATTTGACGTAACGCCATGAGCCTGAAAGCACATTTTATTATCGACATAACCTTTAAACACAAACACCCTCGCATGCTCACCCACCCACACATAAACACACACACATACACTTATTTCTCTCTCTCTCTCTCTCTCTCTCTCTCTCTCTCTCTCTCTCTCTCTCTCTCTCTCTCTCTCTCTCTCTCTCTCTCTCTCTCTCTCTCTCTCTCTCTCTCCTCTGTATATGAGAGTGTGTTTGTGTGTGTGTGTACATATGTATCTATGTATACTAGTGTACACATACAGACAAACACACACACACACACACACACACACACACACACACACACACACACACACACACACACACACACACACACACACACACACACACACACACACACACACACACACACACACACACACACACACACACACACACACACACACACACACACACACACACGACTCGGTGGCACGGATGGTAGAGTCCCAGACTGTCAGTACGGCGGTGCCGGTGGTACCTGGTTCGAATCCTGCCCAGGACTGAAATGATTTCAGTATCGCTGCGCTTCGAGTCGTTGCTCCAACTCTCGTGGGCGGGGAGTTGGGTATGTGTG
>NC_134815.1:19436494-19438994 GCF_046742065.1 Oratosquilla oratoria
AGGTAAGAGTAGACTTTAAAGAGAGCGGCTGACAAGAAGAGATCATGTTAGATTTGAAAAAGAAGGAAATGTCATAAAATATATTGTTAGAGATAGCAGGGAGATGATGAGAGATCGGTGGGTCATATAACGAGAGGAAACGAATATTTTGAGTGACAGTCAGTTTGGATTTACAATATATTTAGAAGGTTAGGTGTATCAAACCTAGACTTTTAATCAAAGGTGATTGATGTGCTACAAGAAAGGGAGGGGTGGGTGGACTGTTTGTACTTCGATATACTCGTAAAGAAGGCCTTTGTAAAGTATCTCAGACTCATGGAGTATATTCCAGAACTATAAGGTAATAAAATATCAGGTTGAACAAGCGTGATCAGTGGAGTTCCATAAGGTTCAATGCTAGCACCTATAATGTTTTTTTCATCATGCTAATGATATAATTAAAGTTAGAATAAGGTGTGGTAACATGCTCGTACATGACACAAAAATTACAAGAAAGGTGAAGAATAAGGGGGACTGTCAGCTGTTACAAAAGATATATATAAATAAATAAATAATATATCTTCCTAAAGCCAAGAATAATAATAAAAAGGGTAACAGTTCCAAAAGATCAGCATTAAACTATTCCTTTGGAAACTAATAAATCACAAAGGTTATTTATAAAATAACTTGAATCAAAATCAAAAGGATATAAAGGAGGGCAGCCAAACTGATTCCCAGCCTGGTAGATAAGTCATACGAGGAGAGATTAAATGTATAAGATCTATCAACATTGAAAGATCGAAGAGAAAGAGATGTTTCGATTACAGTGTTCACGTTGCTAAATGTGCTGGACTAGAGTCACAGAAAATATATCTTGATTAAGGATTGGAGGGCTTCACCAAGTCATGACATACATACATATACCAAAGGCTTTTCCCCCTTACAAAGGATGTAGAAAAAAAGGCATAAAAACCAACTCCCATCTTTTCCATCCCTACATACTCCACTCCCATCCATCCCCTTCCCCCCTCTTATCTTGGCTCCTCCAGGATGACGGGTCATCCCTGTATGTCGCCCACTGCCCTGGGTCAGAAGTAGTGTCGCAAAACACAGCACATCCGCAGCAATACCGCTTCATTAAATCGGCGACCCCCCCTCTCCGTCCCTCACGCAGAAACGAAGAAGACGGGGAGAAATCCCCTCGAGCTGTGTCAAATTATCTTTCACACATACTCCTTCAACCCCCATCTCCCACCCAATCCCTCCACTCACCCCTATCTTCTATCCTCTCCAGTCCTTCCTCAACAGACATTCCCCTCTTTCCTAATGCCCCTTTTGTCCCATCCATCCCCTTCACCCTTGGTCACCCCCTCATGTTCACTCCTTCCACCTCTGCCTTCCACACCTCTTTTATTAATCTTTCTTCGCTCATTCTTTCCATGTGTTCAACCCGTCCCAATGCTCTTTCAACAATCCTATCTCCCAACTCCCTTTCCACACCCAATCTTCTCCTCACCTTCTCGTTTATCACTCTATCCAGCTTAGTAACCCCTATCATGCTTCTCAGGCACCTCATCTCAAACACATTCAAACTCCCCCTCTCTTCTTCTCTTATGTTCCATGTTTCTGCCCCAAACAGTGCTGTCGGCACAATCACTCCTTCATACAATCTCTTTTAAGCATCCATTCCCAAATGTCTGTTTCTCATTACACTACCTCCACCTCCACTCCTCCCTTTCCCGTCACATTCGCACCCAAGTATCTAAAACTATCCACCTCCTCTAGTCTCTCTTCCTTAATACTCACCTCCAGTCTGCTGCCACTTTCTCCCCTTGTACATCTCATCACCTTACTTTTACCAACATTTATTTTCAACTTCCTTCTTCAGACGCTCCGCATGATACCTATCTAACCCATGTGTCTTATCTACTCTCATAATTTTCAAAACTACTTGTGCATCACCTTTTCTTATATTTTTTCCGTTTTCCTCTCCCATCATCGCCATTTTCTTAGCACCTCCCACCGCTTCCACCACTCCCTCCCTATCCTCCTCCACATTCAACAACTCTCTAAAACACTCTGCACATCTTCCTTTTACCGCCTCCTCTTCTGTTAACATCTCTCCATCTGCATCTTTTACCTTCTCTTCTCTATTTGACCCACCTTCCCTTCCTCTTCGAAGTTTCTTCGAAAACGTCTTTTTATTACTTTTTTTTTGTTACATACCTCCCCTATTTTACATCTGATATACCTTTTTCCTCCTTTATCTTTTTGCTTCTCTTCTTTTTTCTTTTTGCCTCTCATATATTTCTCTAGTCCTATTTTGGAACTAGTCCCTGAATCCTCACTTCCTCTCCTCTACTACCTTTTTCACTTCATCATCCCACCACTCACTGTCCTTCTTTCTATTTCCTCCCATACTCCTTGTTCCACATACCATCTTTTCGCACCTTGTCACTCTTTCCTTGAAAGTTCCTCCAAGATCATAACGAAAAAAAACAAAAAAAAACAGGACAAATAT
>NC_134815.1:19446494-19448994 GCF_046742065.1 Oratosquilla oratoria
CCAATTAACGAAATATTTCTCTAAGTCACATTCAAGTTTAAATGGTTTAATCTGATTAATTGTGGCATATACATGATAGAATGCTTAAAAATGAATATTTATATGAAAAAAATGCAAGTGACGAATAAAATGCCTTTTTTGTCATTATCCTTGAAGATATGAATGCAAAGTCTGGCAAGGAAAATTAAACTTTTCCTCTATCAATAGATGGATAAGGTATACGTTAGAAAAGTAATGAAAGTGGAATCAGATTGGTATCGCATGCAAACTCAAGTATCGTAATAACAGATGAAACAAAATTTCAGCACAAAGATGTAAGGGCTTTTAGTAGAGCTGAATGCGATGGTGATTTCTTTTAGAATATACAGTTAAAGAAAAAAACTGCGCTATAAGGTCGAAGAATTGAAAATGGAACAAGAACTAGTTGATTATGAAATGAATGTAAATAGATTTCCTGTAATTGAGGTGACGAATGCAGAAGACTTCAATATTGAAGAAGAAAAAAGAAAGATTGAGGAAGTGGTTAAAAAGTGGCTGAACAAGTAATTAGCTTCATAACATATAAAATGAAATATATATTTTAATTGGGAATGTGAAAGAGAGGCTGAGACATGAAAAATAGCCAAATACAGATGGTTAGTAAACACGGCTGATATAGATTTAATTAATAAAGTTGTTACAAGATAAAACAAAAGAAGCAAGAATAATAATAGTAATAAGAAAAAAATAACAACCGCTAGATGAAAAGTTGGATTACATAGACCAATGCGCTAGAGAAAGTAAATTCAGGGAGAAATATCAATTAGCAAAGAAGCTCAGGTACGGATATCAACCAAGAATAAAGATCGTAAATAATAATGATAATTATCTTTTGACTGATCAAAAAGAAGAATGCTTTAGATAAACCAGAACCTGAAAGTCTTTCGATTATAAAAAGTTGTACAGAGACCAAATGAATGTCTGGGGGAACCATCGTTGGAAGGAATAAGACAATATATCAATAAGTGAAGAAGAAGAATGCCTCAAGAAAATATAATATCCCATTGATATTTTTAAATTTTGGTGAAAAATACTAAAAATTAAGAATTAATTGAATTTATAAAAAATATTTGGAAACAGGAAACAATATTATCACTATGGAATGAATGAATGATAATACTAAAAATATGAGATAAGAGCGGAATAAAAAATGCATGTACAAATTGCGGAAATATATTCATATAGACCGGATACAATATCCTAGCTGGAGTATTGTATAAAAGAATGAATATACAAACGGAGAGAGTAAGGGATCATATTATTATTGTGGTTTTATGGGAGAAAAGCTAATAAAGAAGGCACAGGGACTCAATAAGTGCGATACTATGTTTATTGACTTCAAACAAGCACATGATATATATATATATATATATATATATATATATATATATATGTATATATATATATACATATATATATATATATATATATATATATATACATATATATATATGCAGAATATATGGAGCAGCATACCAAAGGAATTCAGAATACCTGACAATACGCCTGAAGAAGATGTATCTTACAAACACCAAATCAACTGTCAATGTTGATGGAAGGTACGCGGGTGTGTTTCGAAATCGAGAAAGGCCTGAGACATTGCATCATGTCTTGTTGGCTGTTTAGCTTGGTGATGGAGAAAATAGGTAAAGAAGTTATGCATGGAGAGGATGGATGCAAACTGAGCAACGAGATCAGTGATCTGATATATGCAAACAATGATCTGAGAGGCCTATTCACTCCTCTACAAGAGACAAGCAATAAAATATGTCTGCAGAAAAATTGCCATAAGACTAGAATATGAACAGAGAGGAGAGGAAAGCAGAGAATATTGCTTTAGAAGGCAACAGGATAGAAGAAGTTGAGAATAAAAATGAGAGCAAAACAGAAATGGATATAAGAAATGCTTGCACAAATATGAGTTATTTTAGTCTTATGCCATTACAAAAAAAAAAAAAGATTCTCAATTGATGCAAAATTAATAATTTACAATTGATAATAAAACCTTTAGTTATATATGCTTGTGAGCCATGAAACTTAATAAACACATGGAACACAAAGTTCTTGTTTTTCTAAATACAATATTGATACCAATTACAGGACCAGTTTTATATAAAGATAAGAGCAGTTGTTATGAATAAAACAAAACTTAGATGGGCTGGGCATGAGTGCATCTAGATCGAATATAACGGGTATAATACTGGAAATAAGACACAGAAACGTCGAAGCAAGATTATAAAAAAAGGATTAGATAAATTTATTTGGATGGAAGCAGCACAACAGAGGAGGAAGTGAAGAGGCTTCTTTTTGGCGGGTCGGATTCAAGTGGTGATTCAAGATCTAATGGAGTGTGCGAGTTATGACGAAATCTGTTTCCAGTACTTAATAATTTGATGGAAGGATCTTGTGATTTGTAATCAAATCTTCTACTCCCAGCATATAAATATATATATATATATAT
>NC_134815.1:19453994-19456494 GCF_046742065.1 Oratosquilla oratoria
CTGAAATGAGTATTAGGAATTTCAGCAACGCTTTAAAGATGCCAATTACAATGTATTGCAATGGCCAAACTTGCCGACAAATGATCTTTTGGTCCATAGAGACATCGGATGTAAAATAAAATAAAATTATAACATAAAATATAGATATCATCAAAGAAAGCCCCACTCTCATAAATCACAATAGTAATAATACATCAATAAAATAATTTAATGAATAAATAAATAAATAGATTAACAGATAAATAGGTGAGTAAAAATATATATAGATTAATAAATAAATAAATAGAATATAAATAATTGAATAAATAAATCAATAGATATATAAACAATTTATTATATAAATATACAAATAAATGAGAAATGAATAAATAGATAAATAGGTAAATAAATCTCTAAATAAATGAATACACAGATATATGAATAGATAAACAAACAAATGAAAAAACAATTGAATAGTTAGATAAATCAAAGAATAAGTAACTATATAGATGCACAAATTGATAGGTAAGTATATAGAGAAATGTATAGATTGATAAATAAATAAATAGATAAATATATAGATGATTAAATGAATACACAAAAAATATGTAAATGAATAAATAGATAATTCTAAAAGATAATAAGTAAATAGATAAGTAAATATACAGATACATAAATAAATCAAATAGATAAATAAAAATTATAAATAGAAATAAATATATTGTCATATAGTCAAATATATATATATATATGTATATATATATATATATATATATATATATATATATATATATATATATATACACCCTTAAATAGATAAATGATTGATTGTGTAAACAAATAAGCAAATGAATCATAAACAAATAGAACCAAAATGAAAAATACTAAGTTGAGTCAAAAAAATGGGTAAGTGCAGAAATATAATTAGATGAAAAAATAAATGCAATAAGATAAAGTAACATGAGATAGATCATGAAATTAGATATAATAATAAAACAAAATAATATTTAATCTATATCTAATAAGAATATGATAAAATAACCAATAAGAAAATTAAAGATATAACATGATACAAAATGAAATGTTATTTCAAAATAATCTAGTAAAGTAGGGATAATAGGCAACCAAAAAATCAAGAATTAATGTTTAAAAAGGGGAAAATCCAATAAAAAATATAACAAAGAGATACAATACAAAGTAAAAATGAAATTCAACAGGGTAAAAAAAAAAAAAAAGAATAGCAACGATGAACATACAAACAAAATAATGTAAAATCAAATAAAAGTAAACGAAACTAAACATAGCCAAAATGAATTATGCCATAACTATACTAAACTTAACTGAACCAAACTAAACTAAAATTCACAGAAAATATCGCATTCGATATAATAAAATAAAGCAACCAGCACCATACTCTACAGTTGACCCACATACATTTTTCTCCCCTTCTGATCCTCACACACTCCCCTTCCTCCGTCGGAGCCTGTGTGTTCCCCTTTGTTCTTCTCTGTTAACTCCCCCTCCTATCTCCCCTCCTTCCAACACCCAAACATTCCTCATATTACCTCCAAAACTTCCTCTCTTTCTCTCCCCTTCCCCCTTCCTGTCTACACTTCTCCACTCTTCAGCTTCTCTCTTTCTCTCTTTCCAATCACTCTCCAAATTGCATCCTGTCTTCTCCCCGTCATCTAACAACTTTTACTTTTCCTCTCGAACCCCAAGACAAGTGTCCCTGTTCCTCGAACTTTCTTATACCTTCTTCACCTTCTTCATCTCCCAGACTTTAATGTGGTGAGGGATCTATACAAGGAGGCACGTAGCTGCTGCCGAAGCTGTTAAGTCTGCTTCATGCGCTTGGACCTTTGAGTCATCTAAAATTCATTACTGGGAATCAGAGGTGTGGGGTTCGGACCTACAGCTAAGCGCATACGAGACTATCACGCTTTCTTTACGCTACCACTTCTAAGTCAAGTTCACAGACCTCCTTCTTCTTAAAAACACCATATCATCCTTCTCACTCGTCCTCCTCCTCCTCCTACCTCTTCATATCCTCTTTTTCTCCTCTCTTCCATTTCCTTCTGCTCCTCTTAACGCCTAACTCCTCTCTACTCCTACCTCCCAGCCAATCACCTCTCCACCATTATTACCTTAGCTGTTCCTCTTTACCTCTATATCAACCAGTTTCATTATGCTTCTCTCTTTCTTACAAATGAACACACTGTTACCGTCTTTCACCTCCCTCTCTCTCTCTCTCCCTCTCTATTACATACACACGAATGACCTCGCTGCATCCCCTTTCACCTCTTTCTCCCTTTCACTCTATAGTTTTATCTTATATATATATATATATATATATATATATATATGTATATATATAAATATATATAAACACACACACACACACACACACACACACATATATATATATATATATATATATACATATATATATATATATATACATATATATATATATATATACACGCGCGGGGTGATTGAAAAAATATGGCTTTAGGTACAA
>NC_134815.1:19468994-19473994 GCF_046742065.1 Oratosquilla oratoria
GTGAGCAGGAAAAGGTGGAGTGAAGGTGGAGGTAGAATGTAGATTGAGAGAAGCGAGTAAATGCCTTGGTGGTTTAAAGAGTGTAATGAGGAATAGACATTTGGGAATGGATGCGAAGAGGAGACTGTATGAAGGAGTGATTGTGCCAACAGCACTGTATGGGGCAGAAACGTGGAACATAAGAGAAGAAGAGAGAAGGAGTTTGAATGTGTTTGAGATGAGGTGTCTGAGAAGTATGGTGGGGGCTACTAGGCTAGATAGAGTGAGAAATGAGGAGGTGAGGAGGAGAACAGGGGTGACAAAGGATTTGGGAGATAGGGTTGATGAAAGAATATTAGGATGGTTTGGACACATGGAAAGAATGAGTGAAGAAAGACTAGTAAAAGAGGTATGGAAGGCAGATGTGGAGGGAGTGAACATGAGGGGACGTCCTAGGATGAGGTGGATGGATGGGGTGAAGGGGCTTTGGGGAAGAGGGGAATGTCTGTTGAGGAAGGAAGGGAGAGGACGGAAGACAGAGGTGAGTGGAGAATGGTTGTATATGGATGATGTTATGACTGCATGAGGAGGAATGGGCGGGGATGGGGGGTGGGGTAGTATGTGTGAGTAATTTTTGACGCAGCCCGAAGGGATTTCTCCCCGTCCTCGCCTTATATGCAAAGGGGGACGGAGAGGGGGGGTCGCCTATTAAATGAAGCGGCCTTGCTGTGGATGTACTGTGTCTTGCGACACTGCTTCTGACCCAGGGCGGTGGGCAGGGTGCAGCGATGACCCGTCATCCAGGAGGTGCTCAGATGAGAGGAAGGGTGGGAGGGGTGTGGAGTGTATTCAGGGATGGAATGGGTGGGAATGTTTTTATGCCTTTTCCTTTTTGGCTACCTCCCTTGTAAGGGGGAAAAAGCCTTGGTATATGTATTGTTACGGGCTGCTGGTATGTGAAGAGACGTTACGTATAACGTCTAAGTGCTTAAGAACCAGCTCACTTCTAGAAGCCACTGTAGGACTGAACTATCTGGTCAGGGCCTAGATAATTCGTAAGACTAGAAGTAAAGGTAACAAAGAAGATTCCAGGAAAGGAATATTAAACTAGCGATAAAACTAGTAAACGAAATTATTAATGGAAAATATTTACAGGCAATCAACACAAAAGAGAATGGGCAGTAGGGTCAATGGGACCGTTACATGATTATGAGAATATGGAAATTATCGTTCAAATAAGAAACAAGATAAGTATACAATATGGTACTATCTAAGTACAAAGAGATCAGGAACATGCATCAGAATAAGTAATAAGTACAAATATAAGTAAAGTAATGCAATGTATATCAGACACGTAATGTAGGCAAAAAGGGTGATCACTTCACACCAATCGTCTCATGAATCTAAACCTTCTAGTTTTTATCAAGAGATCAATATGTGGGAATATGACAAGGAATGAGCGGTTTCAACCGCTTATATACCATTGGACCGGAAGCGGGATACTTCCGGTTAAGGGTGCGGGTGAGGAGGAGGGTAAGTTAACACGTCAACATGGGTAGTTTTAGGACCCTCGACTTGCTTGAACAATCTATTTATTTAGTAACTGTCAAATCTGTGCGCTCCGAACTATTCAGGATTTCGCTTGTCTGTTTGTTCTACACGAGTGCGCACCTCTCCGTACGTAGGCAAGATTACATATAGTGGACGGGCGTTACTGCTTAACATTGTTACAATACATACATAGACAAGAAATATGAACATAGTTATGTAATACAAAGGAACACAATTCTATAACATAATTACACATATGACGTAATATCTAATATTACGTTACACCTCCACCGTTTGGGAAAGCTTTTCACTTTCTGTTGAAAAGCTACGTTCTAGAAAGTATGGAGTAGTTCTTTTGCGCAGGGGACAGCTTCTTGCTGTAGTAGGCGATAGCGTGAAGAACTTCATTGTGTTCTTGCAAGAGGGCGGCACCGATACAGGTGTCGTTGGCGTCGACTTGCAGAAGAAAGGGTCGTTGGAAGTCGGGTGCCCTTAGAACTGGTGCGTTAGTGAGAAGGGACTTCAGGTTTTTGAAGGCCGTCTCACAGGTAGGCGTCCACACGAAGTCGTGGTCTTTTCTCAACAGGTCAGTCCATGGTTCTGCTACATCTTGTTTCTCAGATAAGTGAAGATTTTGTAGTATCTGGGAGTTTTCCAAGGGAATCTCAGGAGGATTAGGCAGGTTATCAGGAGGCTCTTCCGATTTTATTGTGGTAGAGCTGCAAATTGGAATTGGATCTCTGGAATGATAAGGTTTTAAGGTATTTATGTGACAGAGACGGGAACTCTTTCTTCTGTCTGGAGTTTTGATTATGTAGTTGAGATCACTGGCTCTGGACAAGACTTCATAGGGTCCTTTGTATTTAGCCTGCAATGGATCTCCTGGTATGGGAAGATAAAGTAACACTTGATCTCCTGGAGAGAAAGTTCTAAGTTTAGAATTTTTATCATACCGACCTTTCATTACTCGTTGAGCATTCGTCAAGTTCTCTCTTGCCAACTTCCAAGCTTCTAACAACTTCTCGGTGACCTGGGACACGTATTTCAAAGAAGGAACAGGTGGTTCTTCTTTCATCCATTGTTCATGAAGTATCTTTAGGGGACCACGGACTTCATGACCGAAGACTAATTCTGACGGGCTGAATCCAAGGCTTTCTTGAATTGTTGTTCGGGTGGCGAACAACAAAAAGGGGAGTCCGTCTTCCCAATTTCGAGTGTTCTCAGCACAGAATATTCTTAACATTGTCTTGAGCGTTTGGTGAAAGCGCTCTAGAGCACCTTGTGATTGAGGATGATAGGCGGAGGAAGTTACATGATTTATACCTAGTGTTACAAGAGTTTCTCTAAACTTGTTGGAAAGAAAATTACTTCCTTGATCACTTTGAATGTTCTTAGGAAATCCTACCATAGTGAAATATTTCAACATTTCTCTGATTATGTTTTGAGCTTTAATATTTTTCAAAGGAATTGCTTCTGGAAAACGAGTGCTCATACACATGATTGTGAGAATGTACTGATTTCCTTTACTTGAAGGAGGTAAAGGTCCTACACAGTCAATAAGAACTTTTTTAAATGGCTCTTCCATTACAGGAATGGGATGGAGTGGAGCTTCTACAATTTTCTGGTTGGGCTTTCCTACAAGTTGACATGTATGACATGTTTTACAATATTGGGCAACATCTTTGACAACCGTGGGCCAATGGAAATGTTGGGTTATGTTGAACAAGGTCTTTCTTACCCCTAAGTGACCTGCTAAGGGAGTATCATGAGCCAATCTTAGAACATTATTCCTGAAACCAAGAGGGAGGACTATTTGATTCCTTACTTGCCATGGCTGGTCAGCGGTTGCGGTGGATGCTCTCCATTTTCGCATTAGGACTCCGTTTTCTATATAGAAACCTCGTGACATATTTTCAACTTCTTCTGGAGATGAAAGAATCTCGTACAAATTTTTAAGAGAATGATCTGACTTCTGTTCTTTGATTAATTCTGCTCTAGATAGAGAAACTGGTGAAGAAGAAGATGGGTCAGTTTGGGAGAATAGGGATTCTAAATTATAGGTCTCCTCTTCAGATTTCTTGTACTGAGATCTGGTTACAGCACAAGCGGGAAACAACTGTAAGTTATCTGAAGGTTCTACTGAGGTCTTAGGGTTATTTGTTATTAAGGGAGAAATGACTTTGCTTCCAGCGATGTCATTGGCCAACAATAAGGATATTCCTACTATGGGAAGAGAGTCTACTACTGCTACTTTAACCATTCCGGTTGTTAAATCAGACCGCAAGAAAACATTATGTAATGGACATTTTATAATTCCTCCAACTCCTTCTATCAATATATCATAACCTGTATACGACTCACCCAGATTCTGCAAGACAGAATTTAAAATCAGACTTTGCTTTGCTCCTGTGTCTCGGAGTATGGAAATAGGATATTGTTGTGAACTACTACTATGAGATATAGTTCCTGAAGATACAAATGGTTTGAAACAAGGATCATGATTTGATGTGGGGGGTTCTACATTACTTGACAATACCGGCTTCTTTGGTAGTTTATCCTGAATAGAGGATTTTGAATCGTCTGATTTTATATTACTTACAAGAGTTGGTGTCTTATTGGAGAATGAGGGTGTCAGTCTCTTTCTGCAATTAGAAATGTGATGGCCAACCTGTTTACAATATGAACAAGTTACAGGGGGATTAGTCTTAAACCTTTCCATTCTTTGCCAAGGTTGGTTTGGAGGATATTGATTGAAATCAGACCTGTAACTGAAATGTGATGGGCTAGACTGATTTTCAAAGTGTTTCTTTGGGGACCAAGGATCAGAGTATTTTGTTGAATCTGGAATATATGACTTTGACTTTTGGGATTCCATTTGTCTTGACTTAGGTTTATGATTTAGTGTGAACTCATCAGCCAATACAGCAGCTTTAGTTAAAGTTTCGGGAACATGATCATCTATAAAAATCCTAAGATCTGTCTCTAAGGTATTCTTAAACTGCTCCAATAAAATCAACTGTTTAAGTCTATCTAAGGTGTCCGTTTCACTAGCCAAACACCACCTATTGAATAACCTCTCTTGTTGAGCCGCATATTCTACGTATGTTAACTGAGGTGTCTTCCTATAATTACGGAATTTCTGTCTATAGGCCTCTGGTATTAGTTCATAAGCTTTTAAAATACAAGCTTTCATATTATCATACTCGCTTTCTGCTTCTGAAAGAGCAGTATAAATTTGCTGAGCCTTACCCTTAAATTGTGTTTGAATGATTAATGGCCAATTTTCTTTAGGGATTTGTAACTGTTGCGCCAATTTTTCCCACTGAAGAAAGAATATTTCTGGCTCTCCTTCTGAAAATTGGGGTAGAAGTTTTACATACTTGGAAATATCTATATGACCTTCCTGAACTACGGGTTGTCTATCAACAATCCTAGCTTCTACTTCTGTCTTCTTTAATTCTAACTCTACT
>NC_134815.1:19478994-19486494 GCF_046742065.1 Oratosquilla oratoria
CTCTCTCTCTCTCTCTCTTTGTTTCATTTTTGTACCACTCCCTCTGTCCTTCTCCGTCTGTTCCGTCATAGGAATTCCTGTTCTCTCTCCCTTTCCCTTTCCCCCTTAGATCCTTTTCCCTAGTGACGGGGTCCCGTCACTTTTTTTTTTATAGCCTCCCTTTTACCCTCTGTTTCTTTCCACTGCTCTCCAATTTCACTAAATTTAAACCCTTTTAAAATTTACGAACAAGCAGGAACAGAATTTTGAAATATACTCTCAAAACAGTTAAGGATTATTCATAGCTGTTTAAACTTTTCCATTGTGCTTCTCTTAGATTTGTATCATTCCACCTCTACGATACTAAAAAATAAAGATACCATATAAGACTATTACCATCTTGAAAAGAAGAGAAAACAATATTCCACGAAATAAGAGACCAATAACTAACCACAATCTCACCGTCTGGTACATTCTTCCCAAGCTATACTTATCTAATGTTACCTCACTCACAAGAAGTAAGTATTGACCATTCCTTTATCCAGTTTCACAAAGACTGGTATGATTACAATCACGCAATCTTGGAAAGTCATCACAGATATTTACTGTGTAGGTTTCTTTAATATCTCTCTCTCTCTCTCTCTCCGTTTCTCTTTCTGTTTATACACACACACACACACACACACACACACACACACACACACACACACACACACACACACACACACACACACACACACACACACACACACACACACACACACACACACACACACACACACACACACACACACACACACACATATATATATATATATATATATATATATATATGTATATATGTATATGTATATATATATGTATATATATATGTATATAATATATATATATATATATATATATATATACTATGATAAAGTGTAGCTTCTGTCTGCCTGTTTGTTTGTTTGTTCATGAATTCCTCCTAGGTTTTTGTAGATAGACCCCATAACCATATATATTCTGATACCCTATCACTCCAGGTACTTGGATAACTATGTTTCATTTCCAAAGAAATATTATTTTGGTTAGGGTTAAAGTTTAAAGGGGTATGTTGGGGTAACACGCCACTACTTTAGTTTCCCCCTAAAACGTTTGGCATTTTGTGACAAAAATAACTATGATTAAACAAACCATTGTATGTGTTCATAAATATTATTCATATTTGTAAAATTATTGTTGCCACAAACTATGATAGCCTTTGTAAGGAGAAAGCATGTAAATGTAAAATGATATAATTTCACCAAATGTTTGAATATTGATTATTTCTATTTTATTTTTTCGCGGGCGGTAACTTAGATAATGAAAGGTTGGTTCAATTATTTTATTATGGCCGAACATGTTTTATTTCCAAAGAGCGTCTCCCTCCACGTATTTATTTTTTTCTTACTTTCTTAAAATTTTATTGTTACCTTTTCTATTGGGTTATATTGGTACGTGTAACTTTTTTCTACAAATTCTGTCAAAATTAAAATCATCATCATCTGCCCGCAGCAACGCGCGGGTAATTTGGCTAGTATACATACATACATATATATATATGTATATATATATATATATATATATATATATATATTTATATATACATACATATATCACAAATGATTACAAAGGCGGAGCATGCCGACAGGGGACCTTTTGGTCCATAACTAGGTTGGATACGATTTTTTTTTATATATAATAATGATAAAATAAAATAAAATAAAATAAAATAAATGAAATAGGATAAAAGCTATAATATAAACAATAATATTCAAAATAAATAAATCCATAGGTATAGTTAAACAATAAATAAATAGGTAAACAGTAAATGATAATAAATTGACAGATAAATAATAATAAATGGAAATCAAGTAAATGATAAACAAACAGACATATAATAACAAACAAACAGTCATTACAGCATCTTGCTTAGATGTTTATCTAATCGAATTATTAAGCTTCGAACTAAACTACATTGCACTGCCTCTGCAGAAAGTGTATTCCATTCATTAACTACACGGTTGGCAAAATTGTTTCCTGACAATTTGAGACCATTATTTTTTGTCGGAATCTCATTCTGTACAAAATTTTTGTCATTTTTGATTTTGTCAATTCCATTTAGAATCTTAAAGACCTGTACCAAGTCATCTCTGAGTCTACGCTTTTTTAGGGAAAATAGAGTCATATGTTTTAGTCGATTTTCGTATGATTTATTTTCTATATCTGGAATCAGTTTTGTGGCTCGCTGTTGCACTTATCTATATACTTATCCATCTGTTTCTCTCTGTTTTTCTCATTTCCTCTTACTGTATCTTTATTCTCTACTATTTTTCCTCATTTTATTTCATTCTTTTATTCCCTTCTCGTATCTAAAGGGTGTCCGGTTGCTGTTTTACGTTCTTATGATATAATTTATGTAGTGATTACTCCCGGATTAAAGATCGTTCTAGGCGAAATATTTCGTATCAATGCTTCATGATAGGTTTTCAAAAAATTTGTGCCTTCTAATTTCACATAACACGAGCTCAAACCTATGACATATCATAGTAACATCTGGCCATTTGGAATCCTGTTTCCCAATGTCGAATTCGCTTTTTATAGGATTTTTATGAGAATTAAAATCTCTCGAGTTGATATTCAGCTACATTCCACTCACCTAGCTGCCTTCCCCATATACAGGGAAGACATATTTAATATATCAAATTATATGTCTGCTTTATCAAAGAAATTAATGAAATACTTAGAGTACGGGGTAGTCGCTTCCAACTTCTTCACCTACGTCAAATAAATTCAAATCTTCAAATATTATCTTTGGGGTCCTTTGTAATAGATAATAAATAAGGAAACAATTATAAATTAGATGTTCAATATGCTTACTCTAAAATCCAAATGATCGACAAATAATAGATATCTATAAATACAGCCGTAGGATGCTTCATCATCTAAGAGGCAAGGAGTTCCTATCAACTGAGGCCTCAAGCGTAAATATATATATATATATATATATATATATATGTATATATACATGTATATTTGCATACATACATATATATATATATATATATATATATATATATATGTCGATAATTTTTTTTGACAGTTGCATGCGGGATTCGAACCCGCTGTACTCGGCCATCCGTAAATTACCTTCCCAGTGCCCTAACCACTAGACCACAGAGGCTATAAAATCCTTGAAACCTGGAACCGAACTGATTCCCGAGGGAAGGAAGATCACTTATTACGGCGATCCGAAATTCCTGTTTTAATCAAGGACCAGCCCACCAGTGATATGGGGTAGGGACCGGGTCGAACCCCTTTCACGCTTATCGCCATTGTAACTATGAGAGTAATTCGCTAGTAGCAGCGACATCAAACCGATGATTTTTTTTGACAGTTGCATGCGGGATTCGAACCCGCTGTACTCGGTCATCCGTAAATTACCTTCCCAGTGCCCTAACCACTAGACCACAGAGGCTATAAAATCCTTGAAACCTGGAACCGAACTGATTCCCGAGGGAAGGAAGATCACTTATTACGGCGATCCGAAATTCCTGTTTTACTCAAGGACCAGCCCACCAGTGATATGGGGTAGGGACCGGGTCGAACCCCTTTCACGCTTATCGCCATTGTAACTATGAGAGTAATTCGCTAGTAGCAGCGACATCAAACCGATGATTTTTTTTGACAGTTGCATGCGGGATTCGAACCCGCTGTACTCGGCCATCCGTAAATTACCTTCCCAGTGCCCTAACCACTAGACCACAGAGGCTATAAAATCCTTGAAACCTGGAACCGAACTGATTCCCGAGGGAAGGAAGATCACTTATTACGGCGATCCGAAATTCCTGTTTTACTCAAGGACCAGCCCACCAGTGATATGGGGTAAGGACCTGGTGTATGGAGTTTATAGGTTTTCTCTATTGTAACTATGAGAGTAATTCGCTAGTAGCAGCGACATCAAACCGATAATTTTTTTTGACAGTTGCATGCGGGATTCGAACCCGCTGTACTCGGCCATCCGTAAATTACCTTCCCAGTGCCCTAACCACTAGACCACAGAGGCTATAAAATCCTTGAAACCTGGAACCGAACTGATTCCCGAGGGAAGGAAGATCACTTATTACGGCGATCCGAAATTCCTGTTTTACTCAAGGACCAGCCCACCAGTGATATGGGGTAAGGACCGGGTCGAACCCCTTTCACGCTTATCGCCATTGTAACTATGAGAGTAATTCGCTAGTAGCAGCGACATCAAACCGATAATTTTTTTTGACAGTTGCATGCGGGATTCGAACCCGCTGTACTCGGCCATCCGTAAATTACCTTCCCAGTGCCCTAACCACTAGACCACAGAGGCTATAAAATCCTTGAAACCTGGAACCGAACTGATTCCCGAGGGAAGGAAGATCACTTATTACGGCGATCCGAAATTCCTGTTTTACTCAAGGACCAGCCCACCAGTGATATGGGGTAAGGACCGGGTCGAACCCCTTTCACGCTTATCGCCATTGTAACTATGAGAGTAATTCGCTAGTAGCGAAAAAAAAAAAAATTATCGGTTTGATGTCGCTGCTACTAGCGAATTACTCTCATAGTTACAATGGCGATAAGCGTGAAAGGGGTTCGACCCGGTCCTTGCCCCATATCACTGGTCGGCTGGTCCTTGAGTAAAACAGGAATTTCGGATCGCCGTAATAAGTGATCTTCCTTTCCTCGGGAATCAGTTCGGTTCCAGGTTTCAAGGATTTTATAGCCTCTGTGGTCTAGTGGTTAGGGCACTGGGAAGGTAATTTACGGATGGCCGAGTACAGCGGGTTCGAATCCCGCATGCAACTGTCAAAAAATTTATCGGTTTGATGTCGCTGCTACTAGCGAATTACTCTCATAGTTACAATGGCGATAAGCGTGAAAGGGGTTCGACCCGGTCCTTACCCCATATCACTGGTGGGCTGGTCCTTGAGTAAAACAGGAATTTCGGATCGCCGTAATAAGTGATCTTCCTTCCCTCGGGAATCAGTTCGGTTCCAGGTTTCAAGGATTTTATAGCCTCTGTGGTCTAGTGGTTAGGGCACTGGGAAGGTAATTTACGGATGGCCGAGTACAGCGGGTTCGAATCCCGCATGCAACTGTCAAAAAATTTATCGGTTTGATGTCGCTGCTACTAGCGAATTACTCACATATATATATATATATATATATATATATATATATGTATATATATATATATATATATATGAATAGATAAATGAATACATGAAAAAGTAATGAATAAACTAGTAAACAAATAAATAGTAAATAGATTAATAAATAGATAGTCAGATATGTAAATGAATAGTTAAATGAAAAATATATACAGTAATTAAAAAATAAACAAATAGATAAGTAAATGAATAAATAAATAAATAAGTAAATGAATAAATAAATCAATAAAAAGATAAATGAATAGATATATAAATAAATCAATAGATCCATCAATCAGTCAATAGATATACAAATAAATGAATGACAAAAGAAATATAAATGAAATAAAATATAAAACTAGAAAATATAGACAATAAATAAGTGAAAAAGTAAATAAACAAATAAATAGATAAATAGATAATTCAATAAATAAAAACAAATAGATATATAAAAAGATAAATAAGCAAATAAGAACTTAATAAATAATAAAGAAAATAAGACATAGAAATAATAAAGAAATGGACTTGCTAACACTCTAGCACATCTCATGCCTTGTACTGAAAGGCACCTTACTAGTATTATACCCACCGTAGCTTTAGTGTTTTAATAAATCCTTAAATAATTTTCAACTCGTCTATAGGTTAAAAGACATTTCTCCTATCTTGAGCCTAATTGTATATAAGGTGAAGGCTATATAATTCATTTTCACCTACATGTGATATTGATTTTTGTAGTTCATATTTAATATTATTCTATTTTCAATATATTGTACTCTATATGCTGGGTAAATTGAGACACCTTGTCTTTTTCACGCCTGTTGTTTTGGATACCATTCATCTTTTCCTTTGACTGCTTTAGATATTATTCAATTATAACACACTGTGTTCTATTCTATTTTGCTTAATTTATCGATTTCTTGCATTTGAACTGTGAGCCAAATTTTCAACTTCTATTCTTCAGATTTTATAAAACATTGGTGTTAAAAAAGAGGTACTTTATAATGAGTTGTACATTATCATTTATTTACAAAAATTAATGCAGTCATACAGATACATATAGACACAAATACATACGCACACATTCATACGCTTACAGGAAACCCCCCCACACACATACCACACACACACACACGCACACACAAACAAGCACACACACACATACACATACACACACACACACACACACACACACACACACACACACAGACACCCCCCCCACACACACACACGCACACACACACACACACACACACACACGTATACTCTCATTCACACATAGATACACATGTGCACACAGACACAGGCACATACGTGCACATGCATACTCTCATTCACACATAGATGCACATATGCACAAAGACACACAGACACAATCATTCGCTCACACTCCAACACAGAGACATGCGTCTTTACAGAGAGAGGAAAAAGAAACCGACCGGAATGCCATTAGTGGCAAGGCAACGACAGGCCTACCAATCCCCAGGGCTCTTGTTTTATTGCAGAAGAAACTCAAGTCTCATTGGGAGACCAGACTCGGGCTCCTTGATCTCCAGCCTTGAAATGTAATGGACATATTAGGATTGTTAGTTTTGCATTATGAGAAAGTAGAATTTATTTTTTTATTTTCTATTAAAGCAATAATGTCTTCATCCAAGGAAATACAGTACAAAGATATAAAATAAATTTTCATTTGAGCGTTTTATTTTCAACTAGTTTCATCATGAGCTGTATATAAAATCATCATAATGTGAACGGTATATATGTTAACCTGAAGATATAAAGAAATTAACACACATACAAATGGTATACACTGAATTTATTATTTATTTTATTAAGACCAATAGAGTAAATGTAAAAAAATTATTTCAAAATCATTGAGCATCTACTAATGCTACATAAAAATCTAATGTAACTTAAATTATAAGAAAAATATAAAATGATTGAGTAACAGCTCATATCATTTAAAAACTTAATGTAGTATCTACCTTCGTAAGGCATAGTTTTGTGTTATTTTGAATTACATAACAATACTTTATGTTATTCGCATTATCGTATGTTGGCTACACAATCATCGGCACAGTGTCTACAGAATGATTTGTTCCTACTCTTGATAAAGCAATAGCACTTCTCAACAATATTTCTTTCTTTCATTGATATCACACAATTTCAACAATGCCTCTTGTTACTAGATTAAAATCGAGCGAACAATTTCGTGAAAAAATGTTCTTCAGATACTAATACGTTTCATCCTCACTTAAACCTTTTCGAAGATCTCTTTTTCCCGGCAATATCTAGAATATGTAGATTAATACTTGATTGT
>NC_134815.1:19493994-19498994 GCF_046742065.1 Oratosquilla oratoria
AGAATATTTTGAGTTATGAAATGTAAAACTATGCTGTTTTGTCATGCGCTTTTTTGTTTCATACAATTGGGTTAGATGTTTGGTTTTATACAACAATTACTAAGAATTATTTAATGTTTCACTTATTAATCTATAGCTAATCTAAGTTTTTTGGCTTGTCGCTGTTTATAAAATATCCGCAAGCTTTTCTAGGCTCCATTTACTCTGGCATTCTTTCTCCATGGATGATATCTTGGTAATCCATTCACTACATTTGAGATTTACTGTTTCATAGTTCAGAAGAAAGAAATCTAGATGCAAAAGTTAAAAATCAATCTCAAGTGTCATGCTTTCTACCAACTTTTTGTAGTTCCCTTCTTTTTTTTCCAAATAACCTTCCTGTCACTGTCTTGAATGCTTTCAACATAACCTTCTTTTTACTATGCAGCGCAGAGTCGAAGAAACAAAGATGTTCACGAATCTGAGAACCAATGAAAACGCCTCCCATTACCATAACGTAACTTGATTTGTGAAAATTCTATATAAAGTAAAACTTGATCTGTTTTATGTAATGGCGGTAACAGAATCTTGCGTGACCTACAAGGGGTAGAAGCTGAAAGTCTTTCTTCCCAGGTTCCAATAATGAATGAGTGGCCAATTCCTCTTGCACGGCTGTTCCATTCAAATAGAAAATAGAAAATTTTCGTGTATTTACCTTGCAAAACTGTCATAACAGCAAGAGCTATCCAATCTCCACAGAGCTGCTACTGTTGCTAGTTCAATCTTTGAACCTCAACAACAACTCCATGTTGTCATAAGTTTCTTTTATATGGATAACATTACCCGATGAAATTAATACCTTATGTTCCTATTACGCAGCAAAACAGCACAAAAATCTACGAAGAAGTTCTAATCACACGATTCATGAACAATGTTGAGTGCTGCCCTCAGATAATTCATATAATTGAAGGTCTCTAGATCAGCCTTCAGTGGAAAAGAAAATGTTGACTCACGAGATTTGAGAACATTAGCATAAGATGCGAGGAAATTATCTGCTGCATTCGAGAACTCAACAGTTATGTCTTGTTCTTGGGTAGCTCCATGTCTCTGGCAAGGTCATGCTATCCATCTCGAGTCATGAATTGTGGTTCATAGGAGGATTACTGTTCAAAATCTGGGTAATTTGTCCAGAACTACAATCCTCACTCTCTTCTCTATCCTCATCATCTGTTTCAAGTAAAAAGCAATTCTGTTGAATCTGGAACAGATGAATAGCTGATATGTTTGGATCTTGGACAGATTTTTTCCATTGTTTGACAAACATTTCCTAACAAGAATTAACATGCAGAAGTAACATTTGTCTCAATAACCTGTTAGATATCTCAAAGTCATTGACACAGCAAACTATATGCATTTATTTTTCCTCTTCAACCACTAGAAAAATTTAGACGCACAAGTATTGCAGCGTATGCTATGTGCCTTTTTTTGTCATGATTGCCAACTTTGTATCCAAAATATAAGTGAGAGACTTTCCTAATCATAGCAGTTATATTACGTTTGTGTGATACAATTCACTTCACTGTAAATGGAGTAGTATTTATCTTCTTTATTCACAGAGAACACGGCGCCTAAAAAAGCAAAAGAAAGAGAAATAACAATTAGAGAATAAAAAACCGGAAAAAAGAACTTGATACATCAATATGGAAATCTAACACAAAATATGTATCATAAAGAGTATACAAACTAAATAGACAAAACTTCTATGTTACATATAAACTATTTGATCCAATGGATAAAGTACTTATTATATTACAGTAAGCGTATATGAATATAAATATAAATGACCTAATACAACTTCATCTTATCTCTAATCATAAAGAAAATTACAGAAGACAAGCAACTCCTTCAATAGTTGAAACAATAGTGGAAGTGTAAGTCACTTGTAGGATACATGCGCTGTTTGTTTGTACTTTAATGACACAAAAGAGCATCTTGTAAAATAGATCTAATCAGAAATTTGAGCATGATTTTCATTATAAGGGACCAAAAATTACTCAGCACGGTACATTGGTTCCAAAAGTATTTTGGTTGTAGTACTAGCGTAAATTGACAAATGAGCGTGCTTCTCCATAGCAAAAAAAAGATGTAAAACTCATGGCTATAAACCTTCATTAAAAAGAAAAAAATCAAAGAGTAATCTTTGAATCAAAAATATGATCTTAGCAAAGGACCCCATATCCCGTAGTTTTACGTGATACGAAAAAAAAAAAAAAATCTTACAGGAGGCCAGAAGAACAAAAGGAGTAAAGATGTCTCAAAAAGTAACCTCTAGTAACACTTCCGGCCCAGACAGGAGCTTTAGAGCTTTGTTGTGTTTAGCACTAGAAGATTTTATACAACTCGGATGGAATAATTCAACGTAGAAAAATATTTAAGGATTTGAAGAAGCGTCACTGAATTGATTAAGTCAACCCTTCCTCTACCGGAGGTATCTCTCAGCAGGAAAAGATGACCTGACGAAACTGAGAAAGTGATACACGAGGTGATTTGTGCTCTGAAAGGCCTGAGTTTCTCGAAAAAAAAGAAAAAAAAAGGAAAAGAATGAGGAAATGTGAATCGATATACTCGTATGCCTCAATGTGTCTAAGTACGTATCACTCACTAAATACCATTACAGTTATTTATCTGCTTCTCTCTCCATGAATACACACGCACACACACACACACACACACACACACACACACACACACACACACACACACACACACACACACACACACACACACACACACACACACACACACACACACACACACACACACACACACACACACACACACACACACACACACACACACACACACACACACACACATACACACACACACACACACACACACACACACGCGCACACACGCACGCACACACACGCACGCACACACACGCACACAAACACGCACACAGAGACACACACATACACACACACACACGCACACACACGCACGCACACACACACACACACACACACACACACACACACACACACACACACACACACACACGCACACACACACACACACACACACACACACACACACACACACACACACACACACACACACACACACACACACACACACACACACACACACACACACACACACACACACACACACACACACACACACACACACACACACACACACACACACACACACACACACACACACACACACACACACACACATATATATATATATATATATATACATATATATATATATATATATATATACGTATATATTGTCGATGACAAATGTAGTAGCAGAAAAAAATAGATACGGTGAATCTACATATTTTGACTGTAAGGTAATTCTCTTCAGCAGTACAGAGTGAGAGAAGGGTACTACACTTATACCCTTACAAAAAGAGGGACAGAGGAAGGACTAAATGACGCTACACTTACTTGGTAGGTAAGCAAGGAATCAGGTGTTGGGTCAGGTGGGTGATGCCTATTGACTACGTTGGTGACCATAAGTCCGGATATTATGTCCGGAGTCCACTGCCCCTTTGAATTTTTCATATTAGAAATATATTTTATCAATGTTGATTTAACGTTCATACTCCTAAATCTGGTTGCGCGTTCACTCCACCACACACTTACCTATATCTTCTCTTACTAGTAGAACCATCTCTTTCCTCCATCGCCTTCTCCTCACTCCCGACACCCTCTCCACTACACTCCCAAACTCAAAATTACCCCTCCCTCTCAACTCGTATTCTCTTAATATCAACGCATCAATCTTTCTTTTCACAAACCCACAGCCTATCTATCTCTTTATCTTTATTGTTATCTGATCCACACCCAAGCCCATGAAAACCCAAATATTAGGGTTCTGGTAGGAAATCCCCTCTTTCAGCCTCTTATGCCTTGGCTTCTCATAGGACAGGCTTACAGAGGGCAGGATACCTCGTCGCATCACTCCACAAGGAACCGAGGCGAAAAATGGAAATATATACTCAAACAAGGGATACAAGACAGTTTAAAGAATGTAAAGCATAACGGAGGGACAATCGCAGAAAAATAATGTATCCTTATTTCTCTTAGAGTAGAGATTTTCTCTAACATAAACAAAATGATGTGTGGCTTTGGTCCGTAGGGCGCACAGTATAATTCCTAAATCATCGGCTGTACTCTACTGAGCAACTTATACTGCACAATAACATACATTCAATACCCCAGTACTTGTATTTAATGGTATCAGATCTTCGTTTATGAATGTCTTAATGTCCCTTTTTCAGTTCATCTTTCTTCGTGAAAAAAATTATTCTTTTTCTCTCTACAGCAGAACTGAAATGTCATAGGTTGATCATGGCTTTACGAGTCTACACGGTGATGGGCCACTGAGGTTTCTCCAGGTGGCAGGTCAACACCCACATCCAATGTAAGCTCGACCACCTTTCTCTTTAGAATTTCTTACGTTTCTTTTCTTTCTTCCTCCATTCTTTATGAATATATGTTATCATTTTCGATATTGTTCAGTTTACCACACTCGTACTTTATTAAGATGGCTTACCGTCGCACCTAGGAGCTTTCTATCGTTCTGTTTTTAACTATTTCAAGGATTTCACTCACTACTGAGGACACTGCTACAGTTATCACGCTGGTCACATCTAGCATGAAAATCTGCTGTTTTGGTCAAATCCCTTTTTATGTTAGCCAAAAATGATTTTTACTTCCTTCTCCATATTTTCTTTGACTAATTGTTCCTTTTCTGAAATCACATATGCCCCCATATTTTTTACTAAAAAAAAAAAAAAAAAAAAAATCTTAGCTGTAGCCCCAGCATGCATATCCGATCGCCACGAAAAACAAACAAACAGATATGGTGAGGTTATCAGAGGCAGCAAGGAGAGATGAATGCATGGTGAGGTCACCAGGATAGATAGATACATGGTGATTGTCCCCATGTGGCCTCAAGGAGAGGTCATGCCTGAGCCACGGGCAATCCTACCCTTT
>NC_134815.1:19511494-19513994 GCF_046742065.1 Oratosquilla oratoria
CAGTACGCAGATGACACTGCTTTAGTGAGCTCATCCAAAGAGGGTCTTCAGCGCACCATCAACGCTGTCTCAAATATATATACCAGATCTGGACTAGTCATCAACATAAACAAAACAGAAGTGCTCAGTATCTCTGAAAAACAAGAGCCTCCGGAATTCACAATCAATCAACAACCTCTGAAAAACACTCAAGAGTTTACCTACCTCGGCTCAGTGCTCACTGACTCCTGTGACCTGACAAGCGAAATCCAACGCCGCATTGGTTTGGCAGCAGCAGCTTTTGGTAGACTATCACACAGAGTGTTCTTGAACCACAACCTCACCACCACCACCACCAAGGTTTCGGTGTATAAGGCAATCTGTCTCTCCATCCTTCTGTATGGCAGTGAGTCGTGGGTACCTTATAGACGCCATTTGAAAAAGCTGGAGGCCTTTCACAACAGCTGCTTACAGCGCATACTGGGTCTTAATGGTGGCACAGAGTACCTCACAGTGAAATCCGTCGACGCACACAAATGGACCCACTGGAAACAGTCTTAACCCAACGTCAACTACGGTGGTTGGGGCATACCATCCGCATGCCAGAAGATAGACTCCCACGTAAAGTTCTCTATGGAGAACTTGCTGAGGGCAGACGCCACCTTGGGGGCCCACGTAAACGACACAAAGACCATCTGAAAACAACGCTGAAAAAATGTGGCATCGAACCCACCACCATTGAAAATGTTGCTGCCGATCGGAGAGAATGGCGATCTACATGCCAAAACGGCTTAGATACTCTCACTTCCACCTACAACAATCGGGCAGAACATCGAAGACGGCAAAGACATGCGGCACATCAGGCAGAGGGCAACTTTCCCTGTGATACCTGCGGTCGTATATGCAAATCGAGAATCGGACTCCACAGCCACCAGCGAGTTCATCTGGCGTAATACCACCTCTAGGCATGGTACAACGTCATCGTCGTCAGCGACGGACTACTATAAGCTAAGAAGTGTGTGTGTGTGTGTGTGTGTGCGTGTGTGTATATATATATATATATATATATATATGTTTAAGTGCGTGTGTGTGTGTGTGTGTGTGTTTTATGTGTGTGTGTGTGTTTTGTGTGTGTGTGTGTGTGTGTATTTGTGTGTGTTTGTGTGTGTGTGTGTGTGTGTTTTATGTGTGTGTGTGTTTTGTTTGTGTGTGTGTGTGTGTGTTTGTGTGTGTTTGTGTGTGTGTGTGTATGTGTGTGTGTGTGTGTGTGTATGTGTGTGTGTGTGTGTGTGTGTGTGTGTGTGTGTGTGTGTGTGTGTGTGTGTGTGTGTGTGTGTGTGTGTGTGTGTGTGTGTGTGTGTGTGTGTGTGTGTGTGTGTGTGTGTGTGTGTGTGTGTGTGTGTGTGTGTGTGTTTATGTATATGCACCTTTGTGTATTGAAAACTTGTTTCCATTTTTCACTATTGTGTTCCTTTTATTTGCTCATTTGCTTGTTCGCTTGCTTAGAAGTATGATTCTCCCTTTAATTACTTGTACTTTATAATGCATGTCCACCTACTTTTTGTCTTTTGTGCTCCTACTGTATGTATAAATGTTTCTGGACGCATTTGTGTATGGATTTTTGTTGATTTTTTCTGGGTGTACATTGTGGGAAATGGAAGTTTGTATACGGGTGTGAGTTTATATAATTGGAAATATAACGAGTTTTCTATCTGGTAGTAAGATATTTGCACCAGCATTGATATGTACAATTAAAAAAACATAGACATATTAAGCCAATAATTTGAATTCAGCTACAAAAATAAATCTAATTTATAAAATAATTCTTACTCTCCAATCTCTTCAATAATCAAACGGAATGTAATAAAATGGAAATCTAATGGGCACCATTTAGTTAATTGACATACGAAGGTGGAAAAGATTCAACATAAAAAGACGTATGCAAAATGTTTCTTGATAATCAATATTACCTAATGACATGATCAAGCAATATTGAAAGATCAATCAAATTTGGAAAAAAAATCAAATTTGCATTGATTCAACACTTGTAATTATTTGATCATGTAATTACTATTGACATTGTTGTATTGTCAAAAGCAATCTTCATTAACTATTTGATATTTTTTATTGTCATATTTATAATGTGAATAATTGCAATTACCTTGGGAAGGCAGAACACAAACGACATATAGAACACACACACATATACACTCATATCTATATATCGGTATTTCGGGCAGTGACGAAATGTCACGTCCACTAGGAGAGCGTCCGGGTTCGTGTTGTGGCGGAATGTGTCATGCTTGTGATTATGGCGTTTTGTCTCGTATTTGCAATAGTGGCGTTTTGTCTCATATTGGCGTTTGTGGTGTTATGTCTCATGTTTGGATTTGCAATGGTTTGTCTCATGCTTGGGAGGGCTCTAAGGTCGTCTGCTTGTACATTTAGATTTGGGCTTAACTCTTTAATGTACAATGCTTCTAAAATTGGGAGGCGTCTATTGTCAGTACATAAATAAAAA
>NC_134815.1:19521494-19523994 GCF_046742065.1 Oratosquilla oratoria
CATTTTTTCTGATTGCCAGTAATGACTGTTACCTTCCCCGATAGTTCAATCGTGTTAGGCAAACAATCTACCCCTTGTCGTACGCCGGTTATGTACCTCTGCAGTGCTTATTTAAGATAACGTCCTATACAAAAGGGTTTGGAAAGATCCACATTAATCATTTAAAGTGTAGGTATGTTTTACAAATACTATTAGGATAATGTCAGACGATTTCATTCAACTAAAGGGACTAAAACTTTATAATATTGATAATCTTAGATGGTTATGAATTGTAACATCTGACTTCAGGGATTAACCATAATGTATAGTTTGGATTTACAACAAAACAATTTATGAAATTAAACGCGAGTTTTGTTGTCAGTTGGAGACATCCTAGCCAATAGCAGTCGATTTGATTAACCTAACCGAAATAGTCCATGAACTGCTCGCAAATACTCTCGTCTTCTCACTTATTCAAGTTAACGCAAAACGGATATATTCTGCTGCTTCTACTCGCAAAATGATGAAAACTTAACTCGATTAACTTGTAACTTCGTCTTGTTCTTTTATATACGCACTATACCTGCCAATTGATTTTTTGGACTGAAGGATCTTTACAAAGTGTGTTTAAATCTATAAATCTATAGGACTCTGATAGACTAAATGTTATATCTTATCTCACGCGAGATAATTTCATGCATGGGGAAAGCTCGAGCCAGAAGAGAATCTCAAGCAGCCAAAATCTCTCGCGAATACAATTGTCTTATTTTCGACAAATCTGAATCTAAAAACTATCTCGCTGTGCCGAAGGCCTACGTTACGTTAATTGTCTACCCTCGTATTGCAGTGGCAATTAGCATATGATTAATGACTTTTATACTCGCCAGAATCCATCATATATCTCCATGATACTACTGAGTGATGCAGAATTGTATATATGCTTCCATGGAAATAGTTGATAATGTTATCTACATAGAAATATTTTCGGGTCGTATTACCAACTATATGGAACCAATGACAGAGGACTTTCATCAGCTCATAACTGGGCTCAGGACACAGTAATACCCAACTGAAGCCTAAGTTTTTAAACAGTCTGTGTCTAGTCCGGATGAAATTGTCTGACGTTAACTAAACAATATATGTAGTGTCAACGTGACGGGAAATGAAACATGGCACACTAAACCCGTAGATTGTTTTACTAAACGCTCCACCTCCAGAATGCATAAAATTCATATACTGGTTAGCGTTCGACAATTTCAGTGATGACCTAGTATCCTCCTCAATCCTCGTTGCAGCCAGAATAAAAATCAAAGCGCCATCAGGTGCTGAATATTAAGTTCACTGAAAGGGCATCACAGAGATGGAGGAAACACTCTGGTGGCAGCCAGAACAAGAGGAAAGGAGTCACCTGGCACGGGATGGGTTGATTGGAGTTACCAACACTAATATCGTTGGGATAGATTTTCTTTCTTTCTTTTGATAGTAACTTTAACCACTGAGGAAAAGCTATTCTTTTTACAAAACATGAGAGAGGGGGAGAGAGAGAGAGAGAGAGAGAGAGAGAGAGAGAGAGAGAGAGAGAGAGAGAGAGAGAGAGAGAGAGAGAGAGAGAGAGAGAGAGAGAGAGAGAGAGAGAGAGAGAGAGAGAGAGAGAGAGAGAGAGAGAGAGAGAGAGAGAGAGAGAGAGAGAGAGAGAGAGAGAGAGAGAGAGAGAGGGAGAAGGAAAGAGGGAGGAAAAGGAAGAGGAAGTTAGAGAACGCCAGGGAGAGGGATAGAGAGAGGGAGATGGAGAGGGAGAAGAAGAGGGAGAGGGAGAGGGAGAGAGGGAGAGGGAGAGAGAGAGAGAGGGAGAGGGAGAAGAAGAGGGAGAGGGAGAGGGAAAGGGAGAGGGAGAGGGAGAGGGAGAGGGAGAGGGAGAGGGAGAGGGAGAGGGAGAGGGAGAGGGAGAGGGAGAGGGAGAGGGAGAGGGAGAGGGAGAGGGAGAGGGAAAGGGAGAGGGAGAGGGAGAGGGAGAGGGAGAGGGAGAGGGAGAGGGAGAGGGAGAGAGGGAAGAGTCGGAAGGATAAGATAAAACCCTGTAAGCGTTATCTCGAAAATTATCTGAAAATCTATCCCTGAAATAAAAGTCACGTTGATTTTTTTTTTTAACTTCGATTTTTATCTTTCCTATTCCCATTTTCGAAGTCTCCAAGTACAATGAATAATCATGAAAGTTATCGATGTGGAGGCGTAATTCCATTAAAGAAACCTTCGGAGCGAAATAAGACGGAGCCGTAGGAAAATTGCTTCCGAAGAAATACGAGGTTTTGCCCGCGAGGAATGTCATTACGTGACCGAACCCTTTCGATACGGCAACGCGAACTCGGGAACTTAACTTCGCCAAACCCCAAAGGATTTCATTCACCTGATAGTGGGCAGGTTCAAGAACGAATGAGGTACTCATTGATCTCTTCGACACGTATCCCTCTCAAGTGAATAAAATTGTCTGGTATAAAAAACAAGAAGAAAAGAAGTTTGCAAG
>NC_134815.1:19551494-19556494 GCF_046742065.1 Oratosquilla oratoria
TGTGCAACCTGTAACCTCTGACAGACCTTTGCCCCGTCCCCTTCCCCTTCCGGTACCCTCTCCTGCCACCCCATCACACCCGTCATCTGGTCCAGCCTTTGCTCCCAGGGAGGATTACGTCAAGCTGAGTTTCCAAGATAACCCCTCCTGTGAAGTGAAACTCCGTTGGCTTACTGAAGTCACCAAAGCGTTTCATCTCGATCGAGAGTTGGCTGAAGTGAAGATGTCTTCTATCACGTCATGTTATGTCTACGTATCGAGGCGTCGCAAGGACATCATAGACAGTGTTACAAGTGGTGATTTTCATTCCATGTGATGTGTTATTCAGGATTCACTTGAGCGACCCCGTAAGTTCCCTACATACCTCGTTACTCGGTACCCTACTTCAATAGATCCTTCCCTTGCCAAGACTCTACATGGTGTGCACACTGCTCGACGGTTCCACCAGGATGGGAATCCTATAAACCATTTTATCATCACCTGGAGTCTCCCTGAACCCCCACCACCTGTTATTGAGTTTCCCTTTCTCCCATGCCTCCCTGTGAATTACGCAGGATGACAGACGAGAAGCCTTGGTGCTACAGATGCTGGGGCATAGGCCACATCTCGCGCTATTGCTCTGCTTCGGTCAGATGTGCGTGGTGTGCTGCCAACCACGATACACGCTCCTGCCCTCACAGTGTTCCTCCTGCTTCATCAACTGCTATCGCTGCTGGAGATGCCCAACCAAATTCCTCGCCTCTACGACAGCCTGACCCCTCACAGTGGAAGTGTGTTCGGTGCAAAATGCCTGGGGTTAACGTCTGGCACGGCTGTACCAAACGGTCCCGTAACACTTCAACAGGTCACACCCCACCACCTCCACCACCCCCGCACACTCATCTCCACGTCACACTGATTCAGCTGACATCATTGCTCTCCGTAAGTCAGTTGCCACCCTGGAATCCCGCTGCACTGCTCTCACGGCTCGTTTTGACACCATAGATGCCCGTATAGACAGTATCATAGCCCAGCAAACTGTTACTGCAAACTCCTTATCAAGTTTGGTTGAATCACATTAGGTTGTCATCACCACCATCACAACTCTTACTGATAAACTTGACAAGGTCGCCTCCCACCTTGAAAAGATAACTAGTGTGCAGCCCAGGTCTTCCTTGCCCAGTATTCCACCCGGTAGTGCCCTACCCACTTCTGCCTCCCGCCACAGTAAGACTAAACTTCGCTAGTCACATTCATTTTCATGCCATCTCCTGGAATGCCTTTGGTATTAGACACTCCTCTAAACTCACGGCACTTAAAACCTATGTTTATCAACATCATCCACAAGTCATATTTATACAAGAGGCCTTTCCTGGTAATGCTCCACATGGGGAGGAGGCTCCTTTGCTCACAGGGTATGTCTCATATGTACACTATACCAGAAATGGCCTAATTACCTACATTCAATCATCCCTGCCTCACACGCTCGTTGGTTCCTCTGCGCAACCTGATATGACCTTTCAGCTCTTTGAGATTACCGTAGGAAATAGTACTCTTCGGTTGTGCAATGTCTACTCTGCTCCCGGTTTGATCAATTTACCAGCCCTTCCTATACCTACAGATAGTGGAATGATCTATATGGGGGATTTTAACGCAAGGCACCCTGCTCTTGGAGACGTATCTCCCACTCCCAACCGCGCTGGCAGGCCCCTGCTAGACTACATCCGCCGACATCGCCTAACACGTTGGGATACTGGTGGTGCCACACACACTCGTGGAGGTACTATAGATCACATTATCACTGCAGGTCTTGTGGCATCCAATGTCTTTTGCTCATCTATCCCTTCTCTCTTCTCTGACCATGTTGCTATTAGCCTAACATACTCCATCCTACAGGCTCAAACTTCCATCCCCCATCATCGTGCCCGCATCTCCATCCCTCCTAAATACTGCCCCACATACATCTCGTATATTTCTCGCCTCCTTCCCACTTTTGATCTTCTTTCTCCTGACAGCCTATACGATTCACTGGTGAATTCTACACATGACTTCTACACGCACTATGTGCTCCGACCACACATTCAACGTCGCACTAAGACCCGTTCTTGGACACTGGATCAGCGTATTGCCCAAGCGGAAAGAATAGCGGTGGATGCTGGGCTTTCCTTTCAAAGGCAGCCCACGCCTGAACACCTGCACCATTATCAGCTGGCCAGAGATGACCTGGTTGCCCTTCAGAAATGCGTGTACACAGAGTCTTGGCAGAAATTTACAGATAGTATTAACCATCAGACTAGCACGGGCACTATGTGGCATCTTATAAAAAAGGTCAAGAAGAAATCCGCCTGCACTCTGCACCACAGTCCGCTTGAGTATGCACAAGATCTTATTACTACCTGGTCAGAGCAGTCACAAACTCGCAACCTTCCTGAGAATGTCCAAGAGGCACTGTCCTCCCACCGCAGCTCTCGTAACCTCCGCCTAATGGGTGCGTTACTACAGACAGATGAAGAAGATGACATCCCATTCACCGAGGACGAGCTACACCGTGCTCTTGCTAGGGTTAAGAATTCTGCTCCTGGTGAGGATGGCCTCACTTATCAAGTCCTTCGTCTCCTTCAGAATGTTCCTAGTAACCCCCTACTACAGCTCTTCAATCTCTGCCTTCGCCTGGGGCATGTGCCTTCAGCCTGGACCAAAAGCACTATCATTCCTATACCGAAACCTGGCACCAACAAATTTAGGCCTATCTCTCTCACCACCTGTTTTAGCAAAGTGTTTGAACGCATCCTTCTTGCCCGACTGACACACCGACTACTGGATAAGCTCTCCCCCAGTCTTTATGGTTTCCTTCCGCAACGGAGCACACATCACTGCCTAGTTGAACTCTACACACGTCTCTCCCCCCACCAGTGTGGTTGCTTTCTTGGACCTCAAATCTGCCTTCGATATAGCCAACAGGGAAATTATCCTTGACCAACTGGTGAACTTTGGAGTTCGGGGGAACCTACTAAAATGGATTCGAGGTTACCTTTGTAATAGAACGTCACGTGTCTACTTCAAGGGGTCGTACAGTTCCTATGAACCATTCGAACTGGGCACCCCGCAGGGAGGTGTGCTAAGTCCCTTCTTATTCAATATCCTGATGCATCGTCTACTCTCCCTCCTTCCTATCATCCCCGGTACTACTATCACCTGCTATGCGGATGACATATGCATCCACTCCACCTCACCACATGACCTTCAGCGCATGCTCCGTGACTTCAACATGGCCGCTACCTCCTGTGGCCTCCTTTTCTCCTCAGAGAAAAGCAGGATTTTTACCTCACGCAATGCCAGAGCTCTGCCTGCATTCACTATGGGTGGTCATGACATCCCTCACTGCACACAGTATACATATCTGGGAGCACCAGTCCGAATCACCCCCAGCTACACCTGCGCGTCAACGAATTCACCCCCTCGTGAAAAGCCTTCTTGACCGTCTGGAGCCCCGCTTTGCACCTATCAAGTGGCTTGCCAACAATGCTGTAGGTATCTCCATCCCAGTGGCAAGGACTCTCTACATCCTACTGCTTCGGTCAATAGTCGACTATCTATCCCCTGCCTTGTGTCAACTTCCTAAACCAGCGCTCGAGCCACTTGAAAAATTCCAGAATCGAGTCATGAGGTTTATCCTGGGGTGCTCTCTCTCTACCCGTGTTGTGAACATGCAATCAGAACTCAACCTACCTCCTCTAGTAGAGAGGATTTATGCCATTGTGTCCTATTTCACTGTTAAGTGTCTCCACTACCCCAATCTTGCTCCACACTTCACTGATGTCATAAGTGCGTCACTGGGTCCGGACGCACCCAGACCCCCACTTCGAGCAGGCGGACAAACCCTCATTAGGGTAGTGAGTGATATTCTCCGTGGCCTGGACATCGATGTGCCTGCGAAGGCGGAACCCCCTGATTTACCACCATGGCGTGTCCCCCTCCCCGCTGTCACATTTACACCAACCTCGAAAGCTGCCTATCCCCCCCCCCCTGCAGAAACAGTTAGCTCTGGAGACTATTGCTGGTATATCTACGTCTGTGCCTATGGCATACCACATCTACGTAGATGGTTCTGTGCAAGCGGATGGAAGAGCAGCGTGTGCCATCTTCTCCCCAACCTTGGAGCCTCCTGTACCAGATGATTCATGGATTGGCCGTAGACTACCCACCTCATCGAGCTCCACCTACTGTGGACTGAATGCAATCTTGGATGCTGTGACTCTCCTTATTCGACATCGTGTGAACGAGATAATCATTTGTGACTCCCAATCAACCCTGCACGCCCTATCCTCGCCAAGACCTATCTGCAGCCGTGTTGTGAATGAAATCCTATGTCGACTTGCTGCTGCAAACGATGCTTCTCTTACCATACCGTTTGTATGGATACCCTCCCACATTGGACTACATGGCAACGACACGGTGGATCGTATCGCAAAGGCGGCCTGTATAGCAAATGAACATGCACGGGATGCCGAGCCCTCCCTCCGATGTCTACGAAAAATCATCCACTCAGTTAGGTTTGACATGACGATGCGACGCAGAAATGCAGAGAGGGCTAACAGTGTGTCCATACAACATCATAATCACTTTCTCCACAGTCGCTACAAGTATCGCAAACGCGGGTTAACTGTGCGAAAACACAATATAATTAGTGCTCGACTCAGGATGGGGTATCGGCCTTTGTGGCAGGTCGCCCACACTCTTGACATGCCACAGTACACCACCTGTAAACTATGCGACAGCCCTAATGCTAACAACCTAGAATACTATTGTCTTCAGTGCCCCACAGTAAGAGATCTTGTACCAAGAGGTCAGACCTTGATTCAAATCTGCACGTTCTTGCTCGAGGCTGACAACCTTGACATAATACTTACCCGTTTTCCTCAATTCGGTGGTTATTGACTGTATTACTGATCAAGTCGAGGAGCACTGCAGAAGGGTGAGGTCCTGGGTCGACTACACTTTTCTTATGCTTCCAGAGCTTG
>NC_134815.1:19563994-19566494 GCF_046742065.1 Oratosquilla oratoria
CAATGAAGCCTCACGAAGTCCCTCCACAAGGCCCTATCAGCATACAGCTGCACTCTCTCCACCTCCTCCATAGTTCTTGCTCTTGACTCTATGGCTTGTCTGATACCGTCTCTCCATCTCTTCCTGGGTCTTCTTGTTGAACGCTTTCCTTGTGGCTGCAACTGGTAGTATTTTAATGGGTACTGATGCTCATTCATCCTCATGACGTGGCCAAACCATCTTAATTGGCTTTTCTCTACATATTCTAATATTGGCTCTATTTCCAGCTCTCTTCTTATTTCTTCATTTCTTATTCTGTCACAACTTGTTACACCTTTTATTATTCGCAGTACTCTCATCTCTGCTGCTTGTATCTTACTTTTCAGCCTTTCTGTTAATGTCCATGTTTCTGACCCATATGTTAGAACTGGTCTTAAAATAGTTTTGTAAATTGTTATCTTAACCTACCTGGGTATAAGTTTTTCTTGCATCAATGGATATAGCGTTCATAAGTTATTTGTATAGCACTGTATTCTATTTAATATTTCTTTTTCCATTTGACACCTTTCATCTATCTTTACTCCTAGGTATTTATATCCTTCAACTAATTCCAGTTTTTCGCCTTCCAAACATATTTCTATCTCTTCTTTTTGCCTTGCGACCATCATTACTTCTATTTTATTTGTGTTTATTTTTATTTTCACTCTTTTTAATGCACTGTTCCAAGCAGCTAATGCATTTTGAAGTTCAATGGAGTTGTTTGCAACCAGTGCAATATCATCTGCGTATGCCAATGTGATAACTCCTTCTCCAAATCTCAAATTTTTCATACATCTGTCCATTAAAAGTACAAAAAGCAATGGAGATATAACCCCACCTTGTCTTACTCCAGAATTTACATCAAACCAGTTATCCTCGCGAGTTTGTGTTCTTACAGCGCTGGTACATTTACTATATAGACTTTTGATTGCTCTAACAAGTAATCTATCTACACCATATATAGGGTCTTCCAATGTGTCCCAAATCATCTTCCTTGGTAGCATGTTAAAGGCTTTTTCTAAGTCAACAAACGCTATACACACTGGTTGATCCCATTCCCATCTCTTCTTCATCAGCATTTTCAAGGAGAAAATTGCATCTGTTGTACCTCTCTCAGGTCTAAATTCATACTGTCCCTCCTCTAATTTCTCTTCTACCGTCACTCTTAACCTTCTTTCAAGTATTCTTTCATATATCTTCTCCACATGTGATAATAAGGAAATTCCTCTCCAATTTTTGCATTCTGACTTGTCGCCTTTCTTTGGTACTTTACATATAATGGCTTTCACCCAATCCTCTGGTACTCTACCTTCGCACCAAGCTACATTAAAAATTCTCGTTAACCACTCGACTGTGTTTTCATTTCCTTTTAGCAGCTCTACATGTATGCCATCGCATCCAGGACTTTTTCCATTTTTCATTTTACTGATGGCAACTCTAGTCTCTTCGATAGATATTTCGTGGTAGTAGTTTAGTCTCAGGCTGGTGTTTTCACACTCATCGTCTAATTCCTGAGGATTCAATAATTCTGAGAAATATTCTCTCCAGCTTTCATCTAATTCGTTCTCATCTGTTAGTAACACTCCGTCTTTATTCTTAATTGTATTTACTACTGTTTCTTCGCCCCTTTTATAACTCTTCGCCAGACTATATATGAGCTTCCTAGTTCCCAGCAGATCCTCTTAAAGCTCTTTTCCCAATTTCTTCCAAGAATCTCTCTTGGCACTTGCTTTTACTGTCTCTGCTTCGTTTCTTGCTATTTCGTATTCCAGTCTATTTTCTGGGGTCCGTCTTCTCATCCATCTTCTAAATGACTGACTCTTCTTTTTAACAACATCTCGGACTTCATCCGTCCACCATATAGTTTTCTTTTTTCTTCCACCACTAATTTTCTTGGTCTCCAGGACCTCTTTTGCTATTTTTGTAATTTTATTCTTCATGTCTATCCATTCTTCTTCAATGTCTCTGGTTTCTTCCGGCTAGCTCAGATGAACTTCTGAAATCTTTTCCTTATATAATCTTGCCTTTTCTGGTTCTTTTAAATTCTCTAATTTAATACTTTCTCTGACTAGTATTTTCATTGGCTTTGGTTTCCAAATGTTTAGTTTTGCAAGAACTAAACGATGATCTGAGTCAAAGGACACCGATGGTATGCTCTTGACATCTTTGAAAAGTTTCTTGTTAGTTGTTAACATAAAGTCAATCAGTGATTTTTCAGTATATTCACCAACTACGCTATTCCACCGATACCAGCTCCATTTATGACTTTCTCTATGCTGGTAAAAGGTATTCATCACAGACATGCTGTTACCTATGCAGAAATCTATCAGTCTTTCTCCTTCATCATTTCTTTCTCCAATACCATGTGCACCAATGACGTTTTCTATATTATTCCTCTGTCTTCCTACATGTGCATTCATGTCTCCCATGACAACTTTGATAGTATTTCCACATGAATCCAGGGTACTTTGTAGTTTTGTAT
>NC_134815.1:19576494-19583994 GCF_046742065.1 Oratosquilla oratoria
TAAACACACACCAAGTGGAAACTGGCTTCGATTCCAGGTTTCAAGGCTTTTATAGTGTCTGATGGTGTAGTGGTCTAAGGATCTGCGAAGGTAATCTTACGGGAGGCCGATAGCAGTAGGTTCGAGTCCTGCATGCGACTGTCACATAAATTATCGGATTGATGTCACTGTTACTAGCGAATTTCTCTCATAGTTACAATGGCAAAAAGCGTGAAAGAGACTCGTTCCGACCCTTATCCCTTACCATCTGCTGCACTTGGGCCTTGTGTAAAACAGGAATTGGGGTCGCAGATTAGTGATCTTACCTACCCTCGGGAATCAGTTCGATTCCAGGTTTCAAGGCTTTTATAGTGTCTGATGGTGTAGTGGTCTAAGGCTCTGCGAAGGTAATCTTACGGGAGGCCGATAGCAGTAGGTTTGAGTCCTGCATGCGACTGTCATAAAAATTATCGGATATATATATATATTTATATATATATATATATATATATATATTTTTTTTTTTTTGCAGAAACCACCGGGAAATTAAAAAAAAAAAAAAACAGATACCGAACGTTTTCGTCTATTTAAACATTTTTCAAAGGTACCTTGTATCTGTTTTTTTCAATTTCCAGGTGGTTTCTGCAAAAATAGTTTATCACGTGTGTTGTATGAATTCTTTGCATATATATATACATGAATATATATATATATATATATATATATATATATATTATAATAAAGTAGTAGCCTCTGTCTGTCTGTCTAATTGTTTGTTTGTTTGTTTGTTTGTATATACACGAAATCCTTCTAGGGTTTTAGAGATAGACCCCCATAACCATATATATTCTGATACCCTATCACTCCAGGTACTTAGATAACTATATGTCATTTCGAAAAAAAAAATCGGTTAGGGTTAAGGGTTAAAGTTAGGAGGTTTATGTAGTATCCCCTGAAGTCGTGTCGTATTTTTTGTGATTTAAGAATTAGTATGATTAGACAAACCATCTTATGTATCCATAAATATTATTTACATTTGTGAAATTAATGTTGCCACAAACCATGATAGTTTTTGTAAGAAGAAAGCATGTTTATGTAAAATTATTGTATAATTTTACCAAATGTTGAAATATTGGTTATTTTCATTTAATTTTTGTACGGGCGGAAATAGTTCATTCACAAACTCCTACGTTTTTTCAGATAAACCCCTATAACTATTTATATTCTGAAGATAAATAAACTAGATACATATCTTCACCTTTCAGCTGTAGACATTTATTGTCGATCCACACACACACACATATGCACATACACACGCACACAAAAGAATGTGTACGCATGATATTTGTGTTTGTGTATGCATGTATTTTCAAACTAGGGTTTCCCAACTTCGGGAGGGGGGCGCACACCTGAGAAGGGGAGTATTCAAAGCTTTATTTAATTGAAAAATATTGTGGTTAGAGTTATGGTTTAAAGTTGGATGGTTTGCGGTGAGAGAACACGCCACTACAGTAGACCCCCGTTAAGTTATTATTTTTGTAGCATAAGAATCAATATAATTAAACAAACAATTGTATGTGTTCATAAATATTATTTCATTTGTGAAATTAATGTTGCCACATACCATGATAGTTTTTGTAAAAAAAAAAAAAAATGCAAATGTAAAATGATTGTAGAATTTTACTAAATGTTGAAATATTGATTATTTTCATTTAATCTTAGTTCGGCGGAAATTTATTATTTACGAACACTTCCTAGGTTTTTCCAAATAAACTCCTATAACCATATGTATTCTGAAGATAAATAAAGCAGATACATTTATTCAAATTTTAGCTGTAGGCATTTATTGTCAATCCACACACACACTCACACACGCACGCAAAAGAATGTGCATGTGATGTTTGTGTTTGTGTATGCATGTATTTTCAAACTAGGGTTTCCCAACCTTCGGGTAGGGGGGCGCACATCTGGGAGGGGGAGTGTTTAAAGCTATATTTCATTTAAAAAATATTTTGGTTAGGGTTAAGGGTTAAAGTTAGGTATGGCATGGTTAGGTTAGGGATTATTCACGAACTCGCAGCAACGTACGGGTAATTGGCTAGTGTGTATATATATATATATATATATATATATATATATATATATATATATATATATATATATATATATATATATATATATATGAGTATGTGGCCTTGAATTGTATGATTTTTTTCTCATAAATTAGTATTGAAAAACACCACTTGTTGCACAGTATAATTACATTGCGAGTAATTGAAATTTTTAATATCGAGCCGGTTCTTTCAGGTAAGTGAAATGCACAAATGGGAGCCGTGAAATAGAGTTTGTACCTTTTTTTTCTTTATGTGATGATTTTCCTTATCTTAACGTTATCTGATTAGAGCTAGAACCAAGATAGGCATCATTACTGAATACAAAAGGACTCGTCGTGAAACGTAGGATTATCAGTTTTGTTGATTATTTTACTCTTCTTCAAAAACCAATAAACTGATTGCAGATGATCATCAGAGAATTAATCGCCTAAATATTTTTTAGCTCTTTATGTCCTGGTTAACTCCATAGAATTTTATTAATCTGACGTGAAGGAATTTCATCTAAGTTCTTTGGCTGCCTAACTCGACTTGCATGTTCATTATGTCTATTAGTAGGAAATTGTATTGGTTGAGGGGGAACCTTCAGAAGCCAATATAGGCTGTGTATTAATCTCTAGCTACGTAGACTGATATGTGTGTTTGAATTGTCTGCCTCCAGGGTATTTTATTCAGTCAAGGAGAGCTCAAGGGTGCGAGGGAGTTTAAGATTATCTCGAATATCTCCTTTGTTAACTTGTTTTGTTACTATCATTATGTTTGCCACCATACAATTTTATTTAATTGAAGGGAAGCCCCAGGAAAACAGAAATGGTTAAAGGCCATATTTATCTACTTTTGGACTACTTAAGGAATTTTGATCCTTTCTAATGAGATTGAATTCTTCTTAAAGGGGCTTGGATTCCTCTTGAGGTAATTTGATTCTTTTTAGAGGATTCGTATCCTTTAAAAGTAATCCAATCCCATTAAAAGGAATGAAACTTCATTAAAAATGATCTATCACCATTAGAAATTGTCTAATTCCTTTTTTGAAATCCAATCCTCATAACTGAATATTATATCTATTATGTTTGCCTCCAGAGTTTTTTACTGAGGTGAGGGGAAACAGAGGAAGCCAGAGACTGAACAAAATCCACAAACTGTTTTACGGTAATGAAAGGATACAGATAATCTCTTTGCTACTAAAAGGGTGTCACGAAGATGGATAAACAGTCTGGGTGCAGCCAGAACAGATAATGGTCCAAGTTGTAGGTAAAGGGTAAGTTGAGATGTAATAGAACCCTCACGTTACCAAGTGGCGTTACAGATGTATATGGAATGGCATAGCGGGAGGCAGAATAAAAGAAGAAAATGGCACTCAGTAAGAAAAGGCTACAAAGGAGACGTTGAACCAGAATAAATGGATTAGCGGCACCCGGTGCAAAAGAAGTTAAGTAAGATAGACTATGATCACCTCCTTACCGAAGTGGGGAGGGTTGCATCGGAGGCGACTAAGACAGTCTGGTGCCTGTCAGAACAAAATAAAAGAAACTGCGATCCAAAGTAAACTCTGTCTGATGGATGGCGTAAATATATCTATAAAATATTGTCAGGTGATTTCAAATCTATGAATTCTCATATATGAAGCTGTACTAAAGGGCTCATACCCAAGACAAAAATGAAGTTGAATTCCCTCATCACAAGACTTTGTTCTCAGATGAATAAAATCATTTGACATTCTCGAGAATAGAATTTGCAAAGATAGTCGTTACGGAGAAGGGGTTGTTTGATATGTTGTTGATATTCTAAGCGAAAATGTTATGTTTAAGCTTAATGAAATCGTCCTATGTCGGACGGAACGTTTCTGAAAACCTTCATTGAAAAAAAAGAGGTCAAGTGCTTTAATGCATGATATCAATTTTTCCTTTTCTTTCCTTTTCTTCGAAACTCTTTGTTTTGAACTCCCAAGACCTGAGTGTCTGTTTACTGTGCCTGAATTATCAATTCTTTTTCTGCGTTCCCAGCATCACCCTTTATTCTAAAATTCATGTTTCACGTTTTGGAGGATTACAAATTCAATGTACTAATACATCCTACTTTTTACAAAGAAAAATGTGTTCTTTTATTCACAGCAACATTTTGTAAGACTAGAATTCCATATTACTAAAGTATTTTGATTAAAAGATAAGTATTTCATTCACAATAGTTGTTACTGTAGGTTTATTATTTAAATAAGTAACATATATACATTAAATCTTTTGCTATATTGGTGTATATAATCATTTTACTACAATGTCTAAACTGAGATTGTAGATAGCGTAATGGAAAATATAACAACTTTAGGTTCATATTATACATATTATGAATAAAACCGTCTGCCGACAGTTAGAGTGAAATAGGTAGTCCCTTATTTACTTATTTGATCACTATCGATATTATACTTAGAATAGCAGCATAAATACTTGAACTCATTTTCTATGGCAAAGTCTCTTAGATAAAATTATTCGCCTGACAACATTCAGAAAAAATTATATTCTGTTATTCACACTATTTGTTATTATGGATGTGATATATATAATAACGTCATAAATACACTAACTTCTCCAATAGTAAAGTTATTTTGCTGAATACAATCGTCTTCTGACAACTAAATCACCAATTTGCAGAAAACATCATCGTAGTCATAATACTGTCAGTAGTAGGATGTATAATGGCAACTAGAATGAAAATTATAAAATGAACTTCCATGCCAAAGTAAATGATAAATTTGCTCCTTGACCCAAAGGTCTGCCTGACTATGGGGATCATCTCTCACAGGTGAGTCAAAGTTGAAAAGTCCAGTTGTTCATGAAAACACTCCAAATAAGGAAGAAAGCCAGATCTTCATCTTAATTGGCAGTCATATATATATATATATATATATATATATATATATATATATGTATATACATATAAAAAAATCCATTGTCAGAGAAAGTAATCGGATGAAGAATGGAATTAACCGTATATTTCGACCATTCTCTGTGGTTGAAATATACGGTTAATTCTATTCTTCATCCGTTTACTTTCTCTGACAGTGGGAATATTTTCGTCCTACCTATGTGTCATGACATAATCCCTCTCTGATATATATATATTTATATATATATATATATATATATATATATATGTATATATATACAAGTATATATATATATACATAAACATGTATATGTATATATGTACATATATATATATAATATATATATATATATATACATATACATATATATATATATATATATATATATATATATTCATTCATTCATTAGCTGGCCGGGCGGGTTAGAGCATCGCTACTTGCGGCGTAGGTCAAGGTGATGGTAGTTCGAACCCTGCCGCCGGTGAATTGGAGAAAGGGCATGATTCCATAAATTCTACTCTATAAAGTCCTATGTAAAGGCAAAAGTCTTAGCCTTCTAATATGGGGAGTTACCGAAGTTAAACCAAGTCATCATGATAATTACCCTTAGCACCGAAATGACAAAAATCATATAACGAACGCTAACTACATCTCTTCAAGTAAAGGCTACATAATCACGGAACAACTAAGCAGTTTCGAAATGATCGCCGAGCGAAACAAAGGTGAAACGACATCAGGCATTGAGTTTTCGAAGTAGGAACCCGAAAGCATTGGTAGACTACCTGTGTGATAGAACTAAAATATGAATTCTATTTTTTTTTTTTTTTTTTTTTTTTTTACAAATGGGGCAAGTGACAGAGCTCATCAAACCGATGAAGCTTTGGTAATCAAAGAGTAGATTAGTTATAGATTGTTGAACACACAACGGATGCCATGGGGGAAGGAGGGGTGGGGGATTTCACATATTAGAGTCGGCCTGAATGTATTCAAACATATTTCCATTTTAAACATACCTGACTCATTGTACAGACATCCATGCATGACAATCGGGTGCTAGCTTCAAAATAAATGTAGCGAAATGTCTTGGGGATATCATCCTGAATGGAAAATGCTGCCAACTAAAGAAATTTTTAGCTCGAAAAAATAATTTAATATTACTGAAGACTGTTTATATCTTGTCACGTAGATCACTTCTAATGATAAGACGCTCATGTTTTGATCCTTAGAACGACATTCATTGTCAGAATTTTGTCTACTAGTTATTTGAAAATCTTCAGAAGTTAATAGCAGTTATCAAATAAAATCTTTATTAGAAGGACAAAACTGAACAAGAAAATAAAAATAAGGAAAACATGTGAATATTAGAGGGATATTGTGATATATAAATAAACTATTAAGGTACAGAATACGTCATTCAGGTATCACAGAATATCTGAAGCCAATAAAAAAGATGATAGGTGTATACTCTTCTAAAGCTAATAGTATAGGTGGGCAAAATTGAACAAAAAAATCTTGAAAATGATAAAAGGAAACAAAGAGCAACAACGAGTCTCCTGACTCAAAGGTGAGGTACGATGCTTGTTCATCAAAAAGACCTTTATGTACAAAATATACCTTTTTTCAGTTTACTTCGAGTAAAGCCACGAGACCAAACTCTCAGTGGAAATAAACTTATGTTCTCCAGAATCAATCAGAAATGTGTAAATTTGACAAAGTATGTAGAGAAAGGGAATACAATCCCTGTGGAACATGAGCTGTGCCATCATCCCGTGTGTTTGTTCCCTCTGCTGGATTTTTGATAAGTTCAGTATTGGTTCATGTTTTCTGTTTCCAGGGGATACAATTTTGCGAAGTGATAAAATATATATTTTTGGAATTACCTGATTACGTAACTCGTTATTTGCATTCATTGGGGCTAATTGTGCTTGGGAAATTATCGTATTAGGAATTATATAGAACAATTGGAAGCATTTGTATTCGGACAATTTATTTTACAAACCAGGTGTTCCTATCTTTTCCCTGGAGTCTGACTGACCATGTGGATTAAAGTTGAAAATCCCGTTATTCATGAAAACGCTCCAAATAAGAAAGAAGATTAATCATATGTTTTTCAGAGCTTTTGTTATTTTTTTGCGTTCTTGTAACTACTAAGGGGTTTCCTGACCAAGTAGCATATTTGAACTTTAAAAGTGTGTTTTTGTTGCAAAGTATCATCAGATACGACATAAACCAATAGAATGTTTCACAAAGTATCAATTCATGGGTACAAAAGTTGTTTGATTCGACCTATACCAGGCTAATGCATGTAAACTCTTTCTCTTAATTGTTCTGCACACGTAAGTCGGTCCCGTTCTTTGCCTGGAGCACACAGATCTTTAGAGTTCTTCACTAAAACCTTACTAATCATCAATAGTATAGTCAATAACTGAGTCAAAGTGAAAGTAAACTACGTAGTTAGAAAATTCTTCATAAACACAAATATATTGCAATGCACCCTATCAATAAAACTGTTTTCATAATGATTTGTCA
>NC_134815.1:19591494-19593994 GCF_046742065.1 Oratosquilla oratoria
TCTTAAAAAAAAAAAAAAAAAAAAAAAAAAATTGGCTTATTGGAGCATATGATGAACCCACAAGAAACGTAAAGATTCAAATTTAAAAAAAATAGGAAAGCATCTACATTTATGCATTAAAAATATATACAGTAAATCTATAATTGTTAAGACGCAAATCCTTTATATTCATGTGCAATTTCAAAATTAAATAATATTCATAGTATTGTTAATCAATCAAATGAATATAAAAATATAAAAGTGGATACGTAGGTCCTTTGTATACAAATTAATGACTGCTTTGAGTTTGCTTCTTTCGAGAAAGCATTTTGATATCAGGCTCTAACATAGTTGTTTTTAGTTTTAATTGGACCTCCAAATGCTCATCTGTCAACTGTGTTCTCAGCAAATTTTGATTTGCGTCAAGTACGAGAATGTGGATTCACAACAGTATGTTGTAGAAAAGCAGGAAATCAGTCGGCGTGCGTGTTCACGAAGACGAGGATATTCTACCGCCTTTTTACATATTTCAATAGGATCTTCCCTGTTGTCAGACAGAGATTTCAAGATATTATCTTCAGACATTTCAATAAGCTCCATCTGTAACTCTTCGGGAGCCTCAGATACATCAACTAAGTGAGGCTGAAAAGCAAGTTTCGGTGATGTTATGCTTCTCAAAATAATTGAATCTTCTATTGTATTCTTCGATTAATGAGTCTAAAACTGACTCGTATTCTTTAAAAGATTCATATATATCTTCATTTTCACTCATTACCTTCGTAAACTGGGGAAAGTGCTCTTCTGAAAGTTTTGATTTAGCCAAAAGAGACTTGAAAAACAACAGCTTTTTTCTAAATGCCAGAATTTTTTGCCACATATAAAAGATAGATTTATTTCTGCCTAGCAACGAAATGTTTAACTCATTTTGTTTTGAAATCACGTCACATAAAAAAGCAACATCTCTGTAAACATTTGGATCTGGTAATTCACAATGTTTGTCATTTTCTTCGAAAAAGTCAATTATCTGCTTTCGTAAAGACAAAATTTTGAACAATACTTTCCCTTGTGACAACCAGCGTGATAAGGCAAATCTACACTAATTACTTTGTCATCCATCATTAGCATGTTTCGAAATTGACAATGCTTCGTGGCATTTGCCCGAATATAGTTTACAATACTTATGATTTTTTGCAAAGTGTCATTTAAAATTACAGATTTTGCACAGAGATTTTGTTGATGTAAAATACAATGAAAAGAAATCAGCACATTTAAATCTTTGGTTTCTCTTTTAAGATGCACAATAAATCCTTCATTCTTAGCCAACATAGCTGGAGCACCATCCGTGCACACACTTACCAAATTAGTAAAATTTAGTCCTACTTTATGACATTGCTCTTTGAAGTTGTTAAAAATACCTATGCCCCGCGTCCTTCCTTTAAGGGTGCCTAAAGCAAATAATTCTTCAAATAATTGAAAATTATCAGTAATAGCACGAATAAAATACAATACTTGTGCTGAATCTGTGGAATCTGTCGATTCATCCAAAGCTACTGAGTGATATACATTTTTTATTACATTTTTGAGTTGCTCTGTTACATTACAGGTCAATTCATGCTGTTGAAAGAAGCACCTCTTCATATTTGTTAACTTTATCTGGATCTATACATCTTACTACTTCTAAAATACATTCCTTTATGAGTTCTGCATCGGTAAATGGTTTACCATTTTTTTCAAGCATATATGCAACTTTATAGCTGGCTTCTGTCGTAGCATTCCCTTGATGTAACACAGAATGGAACAATTGTCTTTGCTTTTCCTTTCCATCTTTCAGTTTCTGCAGTGCTATCTTTCGAGACTCACCCTCCAATTTGGCATATTTATTGTCGATATGAAGAGTATAATGTTGCTGTGTATTGAATTTCTTAACCGTTACAATTGTGGTATCACACAGCAAGCAAGACATTTTGCCGCCACAATTCACTAAAAAATATTGCAGCTCCCATTCTTCATTAAAGATCCTATTTTCTTCTTTCAAAGTTCATTTCAACGTTTTTGACATAATTCTGGGTTAATTTTTTTTTACTTATTCTGAAATACCGATAAGAAATAAAAGGATAATAAAGGCCGGCCGCACACTGACCCAGACAAAACGGTCTTAGACAAGACACGATAAAACTGCAACCAAAACCATGTTCTTGGTCTTGACTTCGGCAATTGTCACTCCGGTCTGAGACTGAATAACAATAACATCTAGGTTTGTTATATTTTTTCTGTAATTAGTACTATTATTTATCATTACCTAATAATCCAAATTAGTGCAGAAATAGTCAAATATCGACGGTTTTCACTTTCGCAAAACAATGACGATTGTTGAAGTCATGACCAAGATTCCAAGAGCATGGTTTCGGATGCCAATTTATCTTTTCTTGTCTTAGAACTTTTTGTCTGGGCAGCGTGCAGCGGGCCTACAGAGTAGCAATAAATACGATCACTGTGTCACTTATTAAGTCTCAATGATAAA
>NC_134815.1:19598994-19618994 GCF_046742065.1 Oratosquilla oratoria
AAAAGCAAAAAAGTTATAAGTGCTGCAGGTATTTTGTAATTTTATCTGAATTGGACATGGAAAAATACATAAGAAATATGTATTATTTATCATGAGGACTACGTTTTTCACTAGTTTAATGGGTCGATAAACTTTTTTTCTCCCTCTTTTTAACCACTGACACACGGGACATGGACAACTTGTGGCCCGTGGACCACAAACTGGAAGTCCCTGTTGTGAACAATACACCTCGACATGTGCCGATTCACGCTCAGGCAGCTCCCGACCGCTTGTCTGCCTGGTGCCACATATTGGGCCTCCCTCTGGCCAAGGGTAGTACTACATGCAGACAACCAAAACGCGTTACGGGCAATTGCTCTTTCTCTTTTTTCTTCTTTTGTCTTTTCTTACTTATTCCCTTATTTATTGACCCGTTTGGTTATCCTTCATGCATTTGTTATGTATTTATTGACATGTTTATTCATAGATATTTTTTCACTATTGATTAACTTGCTTATTTTTTGCACAGCTTTTATTCTTTTAACGGCTCACTCCTTTGCATATCAAATCAACCTATAATTCATTTATCTATTTACTGATGTATTCATTTACTTACTCATTTATTTGTCTATTTTTTCAACAGCTTATTCTTATCTACTAGAATTCTAACCTTATCAGAAGTATCTAACTTTTCAAGAACAGAAGTTCATCCAATCGAAATAAAATCGTCAGGTATTAAACAAAATGCCAACATCGATCACGAGAATTTTATGGGATGCCAATATCGAAATTAATCACTCCATTTCCCATGTATTTCCTAACAGAAAAATAACAACATGATAAAACTTTTTTCCTCTTGGTGTCTTGAAGGGCTTCCTTTAACTGAAGAAAATCAAATGACGTCAGTTGAAATAAACATTAAATTTTAATACGTTCATCAGGGGTCATGCGAATTGTCCGCTGCCTCGGAGCCCTGGTGACGTGCATTTCTCATTTATCTGCAACAATGCAGACTGTCGCACTGCGACGCCTGTCAGTGATGATATGCAACAGTGACCCGTGTTACAAAGCAAAGTTTTTTTTAAGAAAATCATTGTCAGTGGCGAGACAAGGGGAAGCAAACGGTTTTGCATTTGATTATACATTTACAAAAAAAGACACCTTACGTCTTGTCGATATACTAACGAGAAAATAAGGTGAATGATATCTTCTTGCATTATCTGAAAGAAATTATACAAACTCAGAACTTGCCGTGATGGAGTCTTTTCATGTTTGTGTCAGGGACTAGAAGTCTGCTTTGAGCTGAATAAAGATGTCTGGTGTCAGCTAGAATGTCAAAATAAAACATTTGAAGTATCATTTTGACGCAAATTGGCGAGGGGAAGAAGCCTTTACCCCTTCACTACACTGACAGCCGTGTTGAGAAATTGCTAGGTGTCAAGTAGAATGCTAGAATAAAGAAAACATAAAGTATAATTAGAGCCCACATGAGTTAATCGAGATTATCTTAATACCTTAACTGTAATGGCGGTTCTCCAAGGAAATGTAAGAGTGAAACACCCAAAACAAAGTTAGGGTGACTCTTAGTTCGGTTTAACGTCGCGAACTCCTAGGACGGTGTCCCCTAACGGAAAACCGTGCCCTTGGTCCAACTCGCTAGCGACAGTTCGAAATGCCGTTACCTTGACCTCCGCCGAAGGTAGCAACGCTTTAACCCGCTCGGTAAGAGAACCTTAATTAAACTAAATAATAATAACCCCTTCCCGATGACGATGCTTTTTGAGAAAAAACATGAATTTTTTTTTACATTAACCTAAAAGGAATCCGTGAAGTGTAACACCGCACGGAGGAACTCCACTCCAGCGTGTCATCGCTTTTGTGATTTATTTCATGGTCACGTCTCTGACACATTATTGTCACAGTTTATCAGTGTTACAAATAACGCCCATTATCGCACTGAATGTACGACTGCAAGTCATTTTATGCAAGGCGATGTAACGATTCATTTTTTATCAATAGATATTGATGAAGGCAGTCCGTTGTTGCAATATTTTCAACCTCTTCTCCTCGGAGTCTAGACCTTAGCTGAATAGAATAGACTGGCTTCAGCTAGTACAGGATCAGCCAACGGACCGATTGAAATAACCTAAAACTTTATCATGGGGCTTAGCCCTCAATTTAACAAAATTGTATGGCTTTAGCCAGAATAAATCTATGAAATGCGTCATCATATCCAAAGAAATGGGAGTTATGAATAGCCAGCATTTTATGGTATTACATTATATGTAATTTCAATTTAGGTTACAGCCAATTGTTTATTGTTGGCTGTGAGGCTATGAGGGAGGTATATCATTCTATTTCTATTATTTCTCAAAGTCATGGATAATTATTTATGTAATAAGAACCACTGAGATTTAAATGGTAATGAAAACTATCTATGTTTTATGGGTAAAAAGCATGTTGTCCACTTTAATATTTCTTGCGGCTAATGACAGAAAAAAGAATTAATTTTATTTTAAAAAATTCTCTACTTATCTACGTAATACAGTATTAAACTATTATGATCACCCTTCCAGAATGTACATCTAATTAAAATATGATGTTTTGAACGAATCTAATAAGATTTTTCAGCTGAATTAGACAACATTAGAATATTTTTCACCTTTAACACTGGGAATCCTTATATCCAATATTAGGATTGTACTCATTCTGTCACAAATTTATTCAGTTTAGAGAAATACCTCTAGAGGTTTGTGTACTAAGATAACGTAAAGAAAACCCATTTTGATTATATTTTACCCAAGGAAATGTCCATGTTGTGTGCCATTTTATGGTTAATGTCAGAGGCAGTGGATATTGTAATAACACTGACTTATAATTGTTTGCCTCGGCTCCTGCCATGAAATTGCGTTGTCATGATTTACACGCAGGTAAATTCCGTTCCCGACTGAGGCTGTTTAGTTTGATTTACCAATAAATCATTTGCATACCTTTGGTTAGAGTTGATTGAGTGATGGTGGCTTCAGTCCAAACGAACGTATTGTGTTCTCTATATATTTGTTTACAATTTATCATAAAAATACACTCCTTTATAAAAGAAATGTAGTATTAGTACTAGTAGTATTAGTATTAGTATTAGTATTAGTAGTATTAGTATTAGTAGTATTAGTATTAGTATTAGTATTAGTATTAGTATTAGTATTAGTATTAGTATTAGTATTAGTATTAGTATTAGTATTAGTAGTATTAGTATTAGTATTAGTAGTAGTAGTAGTAGTAGTAGTAGTAGTAGTAGTAGTAGTAGTAGTAGTAGTAGTAGTAGTAGTAGTAGTAGTAGTAGTAGTAGTAGTAGTAGTAGTAGTAGTAGTAGTAGTAGTAGTAGTAGTAGTAGTAGTAGTAGTAGTAGTAGTAGTAGTAGTAGTAGTAGTAGTAGTAGTAGTAGTAGTAGTAGTAGTAGTAGTAGTAGTAGTAGTAGTAGTAGTAGTAGTAGTAGTAGTAGTAGTAGTAGTAGTAGTAGTAGTAGTAGTAGTAGTAGTAGTAGTAGTAGTAGTAGTAGTAGTAGTAGTAGTAGTAGTAGTAGTAGTAGTAGTAGTAGTAGTAGTAGTAGTAGTAGTAGTAGTAGTAGTAGTAGTAGTAGTAGTAGTAGTAGTAGTAGTAGTAGTAGTAGTAGTAGTAGTAGCCAAATCTTGCCTATTTCCAATGAACTGTATCTGTGGGAGACAGACCCTGACTGCTTTCACCACAGTTCCACGAAGGAGGTCGTTTACAAAAAAATAAATAAATAAATAAATAAATAAATAAATAAATAAATAGATAAATGAATAAATAAGTAAATAGATAAATAGAAAAATAAATAAATAAATAAATAAATAAATAAATAAATAAATAAATAAATAAATAAATAAATAAATAAATAAATAAATAAATAAATAAATAAATAAATATATAAATAAATAAATAAATAAATAAATAAATAAATAAATAAATAAATAAATAAATAAATAGATAAATGAATAAATAGAAAATAAATAAATATATAAATAAATGAATAAATATAGTAATAATATTGATAATAGTACTAGTAATAAGAGTAGTAGTAGTAATAATAATTGTGGTAGTAATAATGACGACAACGACGGGGGTGACGACGACGACAAGGACGAAAACGGACCCGTTGTAATCATTCGTCTTCTTCAAGTTTGGGGCATAAGTTACCGATTTTGCCTCGCCTAACAATGGCCAGTTCTTCCCTGCTGAGGACCGCACCCTTGGGAGGTGGGTCACGTAATAAAAACTCTTACTAGTTATGATGGATGAGTTTTCACTGATTTATGATGACAATGTCCCTAAAGCGATCATTAGATACGACAGTTAAAGAATATGTTCTTGAATGGAAACTATCGCACATTCCTCATTATTTTCTTCTTAAGATAAGAAAAGTGTGTAAACGTTACAATCTCAACACGGAAAACCGTAAAAGTTTATTAGTTTCTTTGATGTCGTGGCTAGCGATAGACATTTTCGTTGAGCCCAGGGTACACCTCAGTATAATGATGCTAAGACTATTTTCCTTGTCGTAAATATTCAAACCCTGTTGATGGATTACTAAGCAAAGTTCTTTTCTCTGATGGAAACCATTTTTCATCTAAAAGGATTGTGCATTGTTGATACTGAAAGCGTGTACACTGTCCATGCCGGCTATAGTTTCACATTGCAGTTTTACTTAAAAAAAAAAGATGGTTGGCTGTCTATTGTAATAATTGTAAATGAATAGCCACAGTTGGTGAGTTAGAGCTGTCGCATACTTGTGGACCAAAGCCTCTGTACACCTGCCATCCTGCCACAGGGAACAAATGTTTGCGAATAAAAATAAAAGTTGGTGGTTTAACAGATATCCTCTGTCATTCTGTGATACATGAAATTTAGTTTACATTTTAGATTTTTATTATTTGTCAGCTATTCAATACGGCGCTGCGTATGTTAGATTTTGCGATGACAGACACCAGACGATTTTATTCAGTTAGCTGAAGGTCGAAATCCAACTAGAAATTATTTCACTCCCGTGGCGTACTTTGAACTTTTTGTTCTGGCTAACTCAGGCGATTTTGTTCAAATGAAAGTAGGTCCCTGTGCTGACGGGGATCAATAATCTAGTTATATATCCATTCATGGGATAACGCACCTTAACTTACACTCTGTGGAAAAACGAATTGTGCAGGGTGACCTAATAGAAGTATTCAAATGGTTCAATGGTTTTAACAAGGCTGATGCAGGCAAGGTCATCATATGAAGATAATAGAGAAGGACTCGCACATCAACTTACAATGTGTGGAAGGATAAATTGTGCAGGGTGATCTAATAAGAGTATTAAAATGGTTCAATGGTTTTAACAAAGGTGATGCAGGCAAAGTCATCATATTAAGACAGCAGGGCAGGACTCGCAGTAGTGGATTTAAAAAACTCATTCAACTAAAACTCACCATTCCATTCCCAGGAAGTGGAAAGTGAGAAAGCCCTGGTAGGGCAAGTCGATGTTTGGGACTCCTCGTCGCCTGGTCAGGGCTTTAAGGAACCAACACGAGACGCGCTCAACGGGTCCCGGAAATCGAACTCACAACCACCTGCTAACGAGTTCGACAAGGTATCCACTGATTTTAGGAAGGAAATAGGTAAAATCTGGTTTACAAACAGAGTAGATTACAAATGAAATACACTTAGTGAGAGCTGAAACAACTGATTGTTTTAAAAGAAGACTAGAAAAGATTATGAATAGGAACAAAAGGTAGAAAGGGACATGAAACTGCCTACTGTAGGCCTTATGGTTTCTTGTAGCTTCCTCCATTCTTATGTTCCTGTGTTTACTTATTTCATTCTGGTTAGCTCCAGTCATTTTTATTCAGTTGATAGAAAGACCCGTGATAAAGAGCCTAATTCCTTTTCAATCATCCACTTCCCAAAGACAACACACTTTGATTAATCTTTCTTTTTCTTGTTAGCATCCTCTATTACACATTGAGATCAGCACCCAGTGCCTTAGGAGTTAATATGCATAAGATATCTGATTCTTCAATGTACGTACATCTATGGAATCTGGCAGTGGGGCTCATTGTTGTATTCAATGCTGGTGGCATAGGGCAACTCTGACTATGTGTGTCTCCTAGAAGAGATTGGTTCTCAGCCTGGGGCCCTTCGATACCTAGGGAGTCACATTGTGTAACAAGTAGGACCATGAACAGAGAACTAGTGGTTGTGAATAGATGAATAACTATTTTCTTCAGCGTTAAAGTGATTTAGGGCCGCGAGGTAGCGCAGTGGATTCCGTGTCGAACTCATAAGCAGGTGGTCGTGAGTTTGACTCCCGAGACCTACTGCGTGCATCTTGCGTTGTTTTCCGACATTCCTGGTCAGGCGGGGAGGTGACCCAAACACCGGCCTAAATAATCCAGCGGCTTGCCGTAACTGACATGGCTTGCCTTGCGTCGAGGGAGTGGAGTGATGAGTTGAGTCAAAATGATGTCCAATAAGCTGAAGAACAGGATGCACGAGAAAATAAGCCGAGAACCCTTGTATGGCAAAATTACGTGCCATCCGAATGCGGTTCTTAATTTCTTTCCAGAGTAATGAATGTGTTATTGTTGGAGTATAGACCTGCACCACTCCATTTTGAGATGTGTCAGCTTGATTTGTCCACTGATTTACATGGGTTTTTAATTATGATGTTGATCAATGTGCTACCAGAATTAGGAATCCGTCGCTGCTAGAAATTATATGCACACCATTCCACGCTAAAGTGTGTCAGTTTCATATTCCGTCAAATCCACATGACGTTCCAATTCTGCTGTCGAGGATTAAGTGGTATTTTGACTTAAAATATCATGTACTTATTTTTTTAAGGGTTGAGCCAGGAGTTTGTTTGCCAAACCAATTAGATTGAATGGTGTTTGAAATTGATACTGCCTGCAAAATGTATGACCACTGGTACTACGGATTTTGGGCATCTCAGTCCAGAACATGCTATAAAACTAAACAAACATATTAATAGCTATATAAACGAATACACAAACAAATCGATGCATTCATAGATGAATGGATATTTAATAAAATAAAAAAAAGAGAAAAATGTATAAACACATGCGTAAAGATCTTAAAGTAATTTGATAACATCAGAAACATAATATTTTTACCCTGAATATGAACCAGACTAGAAGTAACGACTGCAAGTTATCGGAGCGTTGATTTGATTTAGTAATAGATACAAACATTTGCTCAGCATTCTGCTAATGATTGAAGTAAGCAAACTTTCTTCAGAAGCGATCTAATATAAATAACATCAAGTGTTTAAAATTCATTGGATAAATACACTAAGAATATGTTTTGTTTTCTCATAAGTTTTACTTGTTTGTATGTAGATTTATTATATATCATATATCTATCTACTTTGTTTGTATAGTTATCTATATGTTCAGTTATTGATATTTTGAGTTACGTATAATATATTGATGTATGTTTTTTTTTCATCTTGAAAGGCTCATGGGAAGGTACTGGTTGAAGAGATTAAGAGTGAAACAGAGGATGTTATCGATGAGGACTTGTGTATTTAGGAAAGGCAAAGAGCGCATGATTGACATTTTTCTAGTAAGGCAGATATGTGAGATCTTGCAGGAGGCAAAAAAAAAAAAAATTATATATATATATATATATATATATATATATATATTAGGGGTTTAGAGAAGGCTTATGAAAGACTAGACAGAAAGCTATTGGAGATGTTTATAGTAGAGCTTGTGTTAGAGTGGGGAATTGTGAGAGTGAGAAGTCTGAGGTGAAGGTGGGGCTGTGTTTTCTCGCCATTGTTTTTTAATGTGCGCTTGTGGCAGGATCGGAGGAGGGATTGAGGAAGTTGGTGGCAGAGTTTGGGAGAGTATGTGATAGAAGAAAGCTAAAGATAAATGTGGGTAAAAGTAAGGTGATGAGATGTACAAGGGGTGAAAGTGGCAGTAGACTAGAAGTGAGCATTAAGGGAGAGCGACTGCAGGAAGTGGATAGTTTTAGATACTTGGGTGCAAATGTGGCAGGAAAAGGTGGAGTGAAGGTGGAGGTAGATTGTAGATTGAGAGAAGCGAGTAAATGCCTTGGTGGATTAAAGAGTGTAATGAGGAATAGACATTTGGGAATGGATGCTAAGAGGAGACTGTATGAAGGAGTGATTGTGCAAACAGCACTGTATGGGGCAGAAACATGGAACATAAGAGAAGAAGAGAGGAATTTGAATGTGTTTGAGATGAGGTGTCTGAAAAGTATGATGGGGGTTACTAGGATAGATAGAGTGAGAAATGAGGAGGTGAGGAGGAGAACAGGGGTGGAAAAGGAGCTGGGAGATAGGGTTGATGAAAGAATATTAGGATGGTTTGGACACATGGAAAGAATGAGTGAAGAAAGACTAGTAAAAGAGGTATGGAAGGCAGATGTGGAGGGAGTGAACATGAGGGGACGTCCTAGGATGAGGTGGATGGATGGGGTGAAGGGGGCTTTGGGGAAGAGGGGAATGTCTGTTGAGGAATGACGGGAGAGGTCAGAAGACAGGGGTGAATGGAGAATGGTTGTATATGGATGATGTTGTGATTGCATGAGGTGGAATGGACGGGGGAGTGGGGGGTGAGGTAGTATGTGTGAGCAAAATTTGACGCAGCCCGAAGGGATTTCTCCCCGTCCTCTCCTTTTATGCAATGAGGGGACGGAGAGGGGGGGTCGCCGATTTAATGAAGCGGATTTGCTGTGGATGTGCTGTGTCTTGCAACACTGCTTCTGACCCAGGGCAGTGGACAAGGTGCAGGGATGACCCGTCATCCAGGAGGTGCTCAGATAAGAGGGAGGGTGGAGGGGTGTGGAGTGTATTCAGGGATGGAATGGGTGGAAATGATTTTATGTCTTTCCCTTTTTGGCTACCTCCCTTGTAAGGGGAAAAAAGCCTTGCTATATGTATGTATGTATGTACATGAGTGGGATGGTACGGGAAGCCAGTTATTGTTTATCCGATGACACCGCGATTGTGGCTGGGTCAGAAGAGTGTCCAAGGGATCTAATGATTGAGCTTGGAAAGGTATATGATTGGAGGAGATTGAATGTAAATTGGGTAAAAGTAAGGTGATAAGAGGTATATGGGGTGAGGAAGGCAAAAAGTTGGAGGTAAGTCTTAATGAAAAGAGTTTAGAGAATGTGAATATTTTTGAATATTTACAATATTTAGGGATACATGTAGCAGAGAATGGAGGAATAGAGATAAGGGTAAGCTGTGAGGTGAGGTAACCAGGTAAATGTCATACAGAATAGGAATCTGGGATTGGGTAGAAAGAAAAGATAATATAAAGGGGTAATTTTGCCTTCGAGACTGTATAGGGGTGAGGGCTTGGAATTTAGATGAGGCAAAATTTAGATATTTGAATGCGTTTGAGATGAATGGTGTGGGTTGCGAAGATAGATAGAGTCTGAAATGAAGCGGTGAGAACTGGGTGGAAAAGAAACTGGCAGGGGAGGGGTTAGCAAAAGAAAACGGATATGATTTGGGCACATCGGAAAAATGTGTAAAGAACGATAGGCAAAAAGTGTGTGAAAGGAAGACGTGGGTAGAATGAACTTGAAATGAAGATCAAATAGGCAATAGATGGGGTAAAGGGGTCCTTGAATAAAAGGTAAATGTCTGTTGTATAGGTGAAAGGAGGCAAAAGATAGGTGTGAGTGGAGAAAGAATATGAATGGACGATAAACTGACGCGGCCAGAAGAGTATTTTCCTCATCTCTATTTTTGCAGGAAAGGACGTAGAGGGTTGAAAGGATGAGCGCGCGCGCGCGCGTGTGTGTGTAAGTGTGCGTGTGCGTGCGTGCGTGTGTGTGTGTGTGTGTGTGTGTGTGTGTGTGTGTGTGTGTGTGTGTGTGTGTGTGTGTGTGTGTGTGTGTGTGTGTATTTACCTAGTTGTATTTTGCGGGAAGGGGAGCTATGCTCGTGAGGTCCCGCCTTTGTATCTCGCAGTGTCTAGTTTGCTTTTAAACTCATGAATGGTTTTTGCGCATACTATTTCATTATCCAGTTTGTTCCAAGTGTCCACTACTCTAGGGGGAAAACTGTTTTTCTTCAGTTCTCTTCTGTAGCTATGCTTTTTATTTTCTTTCCATGCGCGCGCGCGTGTGTGTGTGTGTGTTGTGATGGCCCACCATCCTCCATGTATATAAAATGTCTGTATCTGTATGTCAATCTTTAATTGTAAGATTATTATGTATGTACTGTAAATTGCTTGTATACGTTGTGATGGCCCACCATCCTCCATGTATCTAGAAATATCTGCATCTGTGTTACCCTGTACTTGTTAGGTAATTACGTATGTACGGTAAAAACTGCTTGTATAGTTTGTGGGATCTACTCTCTCTAGGCCGACAGACGTGAACTAGTTCTGTCCGGCTCATCCTTCGCCTTCCTCCCGTCCTCGCCAACTGTATATATAATGCATCTGCCGGCTCCTGGGCGCACTTTCGTTGGCTGAGCAACGCGTAACTTTATCTCTCCCATATTGCTTTTGCTCTAGTACCGTGGCGTCACCACGTAATCTATATTCTCATGACTTGGTTTTCGGTGGAGGAATTAATTGTCAATTGATTAATTTTGTTGTTGTAAAGTTCTTATATTTGTTTTGTTGGCTTTTTGTTATACATTAAATTAGTTATTTATGTTAACTTCCGTTTGGATTTGCCTTACCCACATCAAGGCCACTAAGTACGAACCCCTCCTAGACATATTTCCTTATATCCTTGCGGAAGGCATAACATATAATGGGGGCCCGTCGGAATCCTCTTACCCGAACAAAAACTAAGAAGGTGTGAGATATACGAGCGAAACGTAATACATAAGTTACACTTGCATTCCCACAACCATCGAAATTGTCCATCTGTCCGGTAAACTTGCAACTCAGTACCCCAGTACAGTAATTCAGTTAATCGTAAATACGCCATTGCACATGACCACGTTAAACTCTTGCAGCTGTAAATTTCGTAAGAGTACTGAAGTAGGATCCGTTTAGGATACGTGTGGGAACGTTAATTCTATCCTACTTACGGCATGTAGTTTTGGTTAATGTATTCTGTCCCAAAGATTTATAATATTCGTGGGAGTCGAGTATTATAATTCTACTTGTATCTCTTGTCCGGTATACCACGTAAGCGTACCAAGCGTTCTACCTTGCTGAGTAGCAACTGATAGCGAGTAAAAATTTCGCGATGTCAGAACTGAATATCGAAAACTTTGTTGAGAACCCCTCGGTGGAAGAACTGATAATTCAGAACCCAAATAAAGAATGTCTGAAAGAAATAGCAACAAGATGGGAATTAACTTATCCAGCGAACATTAGTAGAACTGAATTAGTTCAACTAATATTGAGTCACATAGATCAGTTAAAGAAAACGGAAGACGAAGACGGAGAATTTGAACGCTTAGAACAAATAGTTGCAGCAAAATTTAACATTTGCCCTACAGAAGAGATTCAATTAGACCCTCTAGAGTATCAGATACTTGAAAGGAAGATGAAGCATGAACTGCAAATTAAGGAACTCGAAGTGCAGCGTGAAAGAGAGCAAAGACAGCATGAAAAAGAACAAAAACAGTTTCAAAGACAACACGAACTCGAAATAAAACAACTTGAACTATCAACCCCAAGTCAACAAGTGGTTTCAAATTCAAGTAAGTTAGATCTTTTGCAGTACACCAAACTTATTCCCTCTTTCTCGGACGAGAATCCAACCTTATTTTTTCGAGAATTTGAAGAAGTAAGTAAACATTTTGCAATTCCCCAAGCAGATTGGATATGGTTAATTAAACCAAAGTTGTCCACAAAAGCGTTACAAGTATGTAACAATCTGGAAAATAACACTGATTACGAAACGGTCAAACAGACAATTCTTTCCGCTTATGAAATTTCCACCGAAGGTTATCGACAAGCCTTTCGAAATTCAAACAAACTTAGCCATCAGACATATATGGAATTCGCGTCAGACAAACTACGAGCGTTAAGAAAGTGGATTAAATTCCTCACTACTTGAAAATTCACATTGTTGACAAGGAGGAATTTGACCTTATGAAAGCAGCCAAATTGACTGATACCCTCTCATTGATTCACAAAAATGTTGGAAAGGACAGTAACCGCCAACAATCTCATGTAAAACCAACTAGTGGTAGTAAAGATGGGAAAATTGATAGCCCTAGTTTCCCTGTTTGTTTCTTCTGTAAGAAACCAGGACATGTAATTGCAAATTGCCCAGACCCAAAATGTAAAGTAGCTCAAAAGAATATAAAATCTGTAGCTTCCTTTAACCATTCTACTGCCAATTCTGTAGATCCTTTTCAGCCCTTCCGTTCAACGGGAACAGTATCACTTGGTTCAGACCACGTAGAACACAACCTCCGAATAGTACGGGACACAGGAGCAGCACAGTCCCTGCTACTTCAGTCAGCACTGCCGGGAGTCCAACGTAATTATACAGGAGAACGTGTATACTTGCAGGACTTCCACAATCCCTTCTCAGTACCTCTGGCAAAGGTGCACCTGAACTGTGGACTCATCAAGGATACTGTCTCCGTAGGAGTAAGTGAAACGGCAACCCTACCTGTTCCTGAAGCAGATTTTATACTAGGTAACGATCTAGCAGGAGAACTAGTCCATCCTCCTTTAATTGTTTCTACTTCTCCCCTACCATATAACCCAACTTCTACCATAGAGCAAACCCAACCCAACCTATTTCCAACCTGTGCTATCACACGATCCCAAGCGCCAGCTAACCAACCAACTCTTACCTCTCCAACCACCCCGCTTACACTACCCTCCGAGCTGAGCATCAAAGAGGCTCAACAGAACGACCCTTCATTAGCTCCCTTGTTTAATAGAGCTATTCCCAAGGAGGATATCCTACATACTCCTTCCTTTTATTTGCACGAAGGAATACTAATGAGATTGTATAAACCTCGTCACCTTTCTGATGATGATACCTGGGCAGAATGTCACCAAATTGTTCTACCTGTTAACTTGAGGACTCAGGTAATAGAGATTGCTCATGCTGGACACTCAGGACACTTAGGTATTAAGAAAACTTATTTACGACTCTTGTCAGAATTCTTTTGGCCTGGCATGAAAGCAGAGGTAAGTAGATTCGTTAAATGTTGCCACACTTGCCAAATAGTAGGCAAGTCAAACGAGTCTATTCCTCCGTATCCCCTTCAACCCATTAAAGTACCTTGTGAACCCTTTCAGAAACTAGTGATTGACATAGTAGGCCCGTTGCCTAAAACCAAGAAGGGTAACCAGTACATTTTAACAGTTCTTTGTCCCACTACCAGGTACCCTGAAGCTTTTCCTTTAAAGAATATTTCTGCTAAGAGTGTAATTAAGTGTTTAACTCACATGTTTACTTCCTTTGGTATTCCTCAGGAAATACAGTCAGATAGAGGTTCTAATTTTACTAGCAAACTCTTTACCCAAGTCCTCAAGGAATTAAATGTTAAACAGTCTCTGTCTACAGCGTACCACCCCGCCAGTCAGGGAGTTCTAGAACGATGTCATCAAACGTTAAAGAATATGCTACGTAAATTCTGTTACGAGGAAGACCGTGACTGGGATGAGGGATTGCCTTTCCTCCTATTTACGCTCCGTGAAACACCATCCGAAGCTCTGGGTGTTTCTCCCTTTGAATTGTTATATGGAAGGAAGGTAAGGGGACCCCTCAAGATAATCAAGGACCATATCATATCTTCTTCTACCTCACCTTTACAGTCTGTTAACCAGTATATTGTTTCCCTTAAGGATAACCTAGCCAGAATTCATTCCTTTGCCTTGAAGAACCTTGAACATGCACAAAGTAAAATGAAGGTTAATTTTGATCAGAAATCTCGTAAGAGAGAATTCAAGGAGGGAGATATGGTTCTTGCATACATTCCTATCTCTGGACAGCCTCTTCAAGCTAAATACCATGGTCCTTATAAAATTCAGAAAAAGATGTCAGAATATAATTACGTACTAGAAACCCCTGACAGACGTAAAACTACTCAACTTGTTCATGTTAACTTGCTTAAGCCATACCTTGCCAAAATACCACTAGACAGTTCAGTCAAACCATTGCTTTCGCTAAATCATGGTCCCAGTAAAATACCTATGTCAACCGACCATCCACGAGTCCACGAACCGACGTTGCCACATTTCGATCCTCCCACAGTCGGCAACAACAGCGACATCTTGAACAACCTACTTTCGTACCTTAACCACTTGAATCCTGATCAAGCTAAGGAAATTTCTGAAATTATTTCTAGTCACAGATCCTTGTTCCGAGATAATCCTGGCCGTTGTAACCTGACGTCCCATGAGATTCAACTGTATCCAGGAACTTCTCCTAGCCACCAGCACCCGTACCGACTGCATCCCCAGAAGAAGCTGATAATGAAGAAAGAGGTCGACTATCTAGTGCAGCACGGTTTGGCAGTTCCCAGTAATTCCCCATGGGCCGCTCCGTGCGTTCTGGTCCCTAAAGAAAACGGACGCAAGTGATCAAGCCGTCGGAGCTGTTCTACTCCAAGAACATGATGGGATATTGCATCCTGTCGCGTACCACTCGGCTCAACTAAATAAACATCAAAGGCAGTATTCGACCACCGAGCAGTAGCGACTGGCTATCCTCTGTGCCCTGCGGGAGTTAGAATGCTACGTAACACCCAGCTCGACCCCCTTACGGATATTCACGGACCACAATCCGTTAATATTCCTTGAACGGAACAAGAACAATAATAGGAGGCTATTACGTTGGTCCTTGTTCCTCCAACAATACCTCCTCGATATAAAATTTATCAAGAGTTCTGAAAACCTCCTTGCTGATACCCTTAGCCGTCCTGATTAGAACTCCCAACTCGTCTGTTCTCCTGAGTTGATGAGTTCTAGGGGGAGGGGGGGTGATGGCCCACCATCCTCCATGTATATAAAATGTCTGTATCTGTATGTCAATCTTTAATTGTAAGATAATTATGTATGTACTGTAAATTGCTTGTATACGTTGTGATGGCCCACCATCCTCCATGTATCTAAAAATATCTGTATCTGTGTTATCCTGTACTTGTTAGGTAATTACGTATGTACGGTAAAAACTGCTTGTATAGTTTGTGGGATCTACTCTCTCTAGGCCGACGGACGTGAACTAGTTCTGTCCGAGTCATCCTTCGCCTTCCTCCCGTCCTCGCCAACTGTATATATAATGTATCTGCCGGCTCCTGGGCGCACTTTTTCGTTGGCTGAGCGACGCGTAACTTTATCTCTCCCATATTGCTTTTGCTCTAGTACCGTGGCGTCACCACGTAATCTATATTCGCATGACTTGGTTTTCGGTGGAGGAATTAATTGTCAATTGATTAATTTTGTTGTTGTAAAGTTCTTATATTTGTTTTGTTGGCTTTTTGTTATATACTAAATTAGTTATTTATGTTAACTTCCATTTGGATTTGCCTTACCCACATCAAGGCCACTAAGTACGAACCCCTCCTAGACATATTTCCTTATATCCTCACGGAAGGCATAACAGTGTGTGTGTGTGTGTGTGTGTGTGTGTGTGTGTGTGTGTGTGTGTGTGTGTGTGTGTGTGTGTGTGTGTGTGTGTGTGTGTGTGTGTGTGTGTGTGTGTGTGTGTGTGTGTGTGTGTGTGTGTGTGTGTTTGTGTGTGTGTGTGTGTGTGTGTGTGTGTGTGTGTGTGTATGTATTTACCTAGTTGTATTTTGCGGGAAGGGGAGCTATGCTCGTGGTGTCCCGCCTTTGTATCTCGCAGTGTCTAGTTTGCTTTTAAACTCATGAATGGTTTTTGCGCATACTATTTCATTGTCCAGTTTGTTCCAAGTGTCCACTACTCTAGGTGGAAAACTATTTTTCTTCAGTTCTCTTCTGTAGCTATGTTTTTTTTTTCTATCCATGCTCTCTTGTGTTTCTTTTGTTCCAGTTTAGTAAGTCCTCTCTATCAAGTATCCCCATGCCTTTCATGATTCTGTAGATGGTCAGTAAGTCACCTCTTTCTCTTCTTTGCCCCCGCGTCGGTAACTCCAGTTTAGCCAATCTCTCCTTATATGATAAGTTTGCAAGTGCAGGTGAAATTTTGTTGCTGCTCTCTGGATTCTTTCTATTTTCTTTATATTCTTTTTGGTACTGGGTGACCACAATGTCGCCGCATATTCTAGTCTAGGCCTTATCAATGTAACCAATATTTTTTTATTATGTCTTCGTCCAAGTATGCAAATGCCACTTTTATTGCTCTTAGAAAGTTGTATGCCTCCCCGACAATTTTGTTAATCTGTTTGTCATAGGACAAGTCGTTTGTGTTAATCACCCCCAAATCTTTTTTTGGATCCTTCCTTCTTTACCTCCTTGGTTCCAATGGTATATTGTCCTGATATTCTGTATTTGCTTTTTCCAATCTCTATTATGCTACACTTCTTAGAATTAAAGTTCACTTCCCATTTCTGACTCCAGTTCCATACCTTATTCAGGTCTTCCTGCAGTGCTTCACAGTCTTTATCAGTTTCTATTTTCCTCAACAGTTTGGCGTCGTCTGCAAAGAAGCTCTTGTAACATATCACATCCTCATCCATATAATTCACATAAATAGCAAACATTATTGGTGCCAATACAGATCCTTGCGGTACTCCACTGATCACCCCTTTCCAATCTGAATATTTTTTTCTGAACACTACTCTCATTTTTCTACCAGTCAGGAAGTCCTCCATCCATTTTAGTAGGTTCCCTTATATTCCTCCTATGTGTTCCATTTTTTTTTAGTAAATTTCTGTGTGGTACTTTGTCAAAAGCTTTTTGCAAGTCTAGGAAGGCACAATCAGCCCATCCATGTGTGTGTGTGTGTGTGTGTGTGTGTGTATTTACCTAGTTGTATTTACCTAGTTGTATTTACCTAGTTGTATTTACCTAGTTGTATTTACCTAGTTGTATTATACGGGAAGGGAGCTATGCTCGTAGTGACCCGTCTTTGTATCTTTCAGCATCAAGTTTTTTCTTAGAATCTTGAATAGTATTTGCACACACTGTTTCTTTATCTAAGTTCTTCCATATATCCAGGACTCTGTGTGGGAAGCTATTTTTTTTCCGATCTCTTCTATAGTTATCCTTTTTGAGTTCCTTTTTTTACGACCTCTTGTTTTTCCATTGTAATTTTTTAGTAAATCTTTTCTGTCAAGGATTTCCATTCCTTTCATGATTCTAAATATAGTCAGCAAATCACCTCTTTCTCTTCTCTGCTCTAGTGTTGGTAGTTCCAATTTCGATAATCTTTGTTCGTATATTAATTTGGAAAGAGCTGATGCCAAATTTGTTGTTGCTCTCTGTATTCTTTCCAGTTTCCATATATTCTTGATGGTACTGGGTGTCCATAGTGTCGCTGCATATTCCAGTTTTGGTCTAATCAATGTGACTAATATCTTTTTAATAATTTCTTCATCCAAGTAGTCAAATGCCACTTTCATTGACCTTAATAGGTTGTAGGTTTCACCGACTATTTTGTTTATATGTTTATCCGGTGTCATGTCTTTGCTGATTATTACTCTAAGGTCCTTTTCAGAGTGCACTTTTTTTATTTCTTCTTCACCAAGTTTATAATTTTTTTAAATTCTGTTTTTGCTTTTTCCAAACTCCATTATGCTACACTTCTTGATATTGAAGTTCACTTCCCACTTTTGAGTCCATTTCCAGATTTTGCTCAGGTCTGATTGTAATGAGTCACAGTCCTCTTCTGTTGTTACTTTCTTTAATATTTTTGCGTCATCTGCGAAGAAATTCATATAACATTCAACTCCTTCATCCATGTCATTTATGTATATGGCAAACATGACTGGAGCCAGCACTGACCATTGTGGAACGCCCCATATAATTTCTTCCTATTTCGAGTATTTGTCTCTAATTACTACCCTCATTTTTCTCCCAGTCAGGAAATCTTCCATCCATTCTAATAAATTATCTGCAATGCCACCTATTGATTCTAATTTTCTTATTCATTTGTTGTGTGGTACTTTGTCAAATGCCTTTTGTAGGTCTAGATGGGCACAGTCTGCCCATTCATCCCTCTTATCTATTATATCTATTATTCTTGAATAGAAGCAGATTAGGTTTGTTGCACATGATCTTCCTTGTCTAAATCTAAATTGGCTTGGGCTTAGTATAGATTTTTCTTCCAGATGTTTAACCCATCTACTTTTAATTACTTTTTACATATTTCAGCTACTGTGCTTGTTAGGGAAACCGGTCTGTAGTTAGTTGGATTTTCCTTGTTTCCTCCTTTATATATCGGTACAATGTTTGGATTTTTCCAGTCTTGGGGTACCTTTCCTTCCTTGAGCGAGCATTTGATTATAATGCGTATTTTATCTGTTAATTCCTCAACGCATTCCTTCAGTATCCACCTTGCAATTCCTTCCGGATCATGCGATTTTCTATCATCAAGGTTTTTTTTTTATTTGGTCGCTGATTTCCTTCTTTGGTACGGTTATTTCCTTTATTGGAGGGGATTTCTGCCTCTCTATTCCCACACAGTTACGCATGTTCTCAATTGTTAAAACCGATTTCAAGTGGTTGCTTATAACTTCTGCCATTTCTTGTTCTTCTGTGTATTCATGACTTCCTTGGCACAGCTTTTCTATTTTCTGTTTGTTTTATAGTTTACCGTTCACATATCTATAGAATAGTTTCGGTTGTTCCTTGCATTTTTCTATTATTTCCTTTTCATAGTTTCTCTTTTCTTCTCTTCGTATTTTTACATAATCGTTTCTTAGTTTGATGTATGTTTGCCATTTGCTCTTTTTTGTCTTTTGTTTTTTTGTCTTTTTTCCATTTTTCAGGCTTTGTCTCTTATATTCTTGGCTTCACTACATTTTTTGTTGTACCAGTTCTTTATGTATATTCTTTCTTGCTTTTGTTGTGGAACATATTTGATCACACCCTCATTATAAATTTCTTTTAGTATATTCCATTTCTCTTCTATCCTTGTTTCTTCATTTAGGAATTTTTCCCAGTTTGCATTGCGAAAGAAATTTTAAGTTTCTCAAAATTCGTTTTGTTATACATTGGTCTTCCTATTCTATGTTTCTCATTTCTTTTTAGGTCTATTTCCTCTCTTAGTTCGAATTCTATTAGTACATGGTCACCCTTTCCTATTGGTGTTTTATGTTCTATTCTGTCTACAATTTCAGGTTCTGATGTAAGTACTAAACCCAGTCTCGAAAGTTCCTCATTGTTTCTGTATCTGGTATTTTCCTTTATCCATTGGGTCATTGTGTATTCAATGGTCATATCGAGTAGCATGCTGCCCCATGTGTCCTCTCCAACCCTCACTGTCATTTCTTCCCAACATATTTCTTTTGAATTAAAATCACCCATAATTGCTGTATTTCCTTTTCTTTCAGTATATCAGTTAGTTCATGTTTTGTATCTTCTATCAATTTGGAATGATCGTGTTCTGTCCAGGCCTGTGTTTTAGGGAGCACATACACATACATGTGTGTGTGTGTGTGTGTGTGTGTGTGTGTGTGTGTGTGTGTGTGTGTGTGTGTGTGTGTGTGTGTGTGTGTGTGTGTGTGTGTGTGTGTGTGTGTGTGTGTGTGTGTGTGTGTGTGTGTGTGTGAGTGTGTGTGTCTGATTACCAACGAAATTAAAGTAATGTAATAGGACAGATATTCAATGAAATCTAAGTGTTCAGTAAGTACGCATTGAATTTTATTAAAATTGACTTTGTGATTTAATCTAAACACTACATTTTAATCAAGTGTTGTGTTTGGAGGTATCATAAAAATATATCTTGTATTCCCATATCACTATAGTGTTCGGCTGCCCAGAACATAAAGTAAATAAACAAGTTATAATAGCATTAACCGCTTTTAAAAGCCATTAATTTGCAACTGAATTGCAGTTATTGTCGTAAATCATTCCATTTCTCAATTACGAGAAATGCCAGCTGTG
>NC_134815.1:19656494-19658994 GCF_046742065.1 Oratosquilla oratoria
AATGAGGTTGGGCGTGTTTCATTTCATTTCTTCTAATTAAGTGCACCTTGTTTGCTGTTTTAAACTAGATATAATGTATACATTATCATCTCAGTTTAATTAGTCTGTAGTTGAGTAATGTACTTCTTTACCTAAACATTCGCTGCATACTAGTCACGATTTTTCAAATATACATTTCACAAGTATTCTTCATAACTTCTTATTTGAGTTGTGCACATGTTCTACATACAATTTCTCTGAATTATTCGCCTTATTCCCATACTTTTTGGAGACTATTTTATGGACATTCGCACAAGCTATTATTCTCTCCTTTCTCTAGGATGCATACAAGAATTTTCTTCTCTCCCAGCGCAATTTCCACTTGGGAACTCCCATCGTTGTTTTATCGGCCCTCATTCTTACCTTTTTTTTTTTTTTTTTCCTAAATCCTTTTCATCCTCGTTTAAGCTAATTCTACGCTCTCCGGTTCTTTTCTGTTCTGTCAATTTTGGAAAATTTTCCACGTTGTCATCTTTTCCTCTATCTGCACGACTTCTTACATCTCCCTCTAATTCCCCCTCTTCAAGTCTAACTTTACCCTCCTGTTCTGTCTGTTTTGAATGAAAATTAACATGGTCGTAACCAATTGTACCCGAGTTGGCCATTAAGATATTTAGTTCCAGATAACACCAGAAAACTTTATTCATTTAAGGAGATATTCCCAAAATGAATTGTGTAAATCTTTTTTCATCAATATATGTGTCCGTGTCTCATATCAGATATTTATGTCTCACTAATAGCAGGAACCTTAGAATAGTTTCTGGGGAAGAATAGGTCTCTTCCGAGGCGAATGGTATTTTACTATTTATCTTTACTCTTTAATCAAAGTTTTCCATTCAACTTCATGCTGCTCCATCTGTAATGAAAATCTTGTAACCTTTTCTGCATTAGCCATATTTATCTCCGTGTCATTTCCATAGTAATGAAGGAACTATATGTCTTTAACATATCCCCTCCCTGCATCTCCTAGGTTCTATTCTCTCTATCTACCGACACTTATATTTTTTCTACTTTCCATTCGTATTATACTCTGTCTCCCTCCTACACCTTTTTGTATTTTCAACATTCAAACACGCTACTCTCTCCTCTCTCTTCCACTACAGTGTCTTTTACCATATCAACAACCTCGTTGTCACTTTTCATGATCTTATTCGTAAACTTTTTCCAGACTATGATGCAATTTTTCTTCTTTCTTCTCCTTTACTCCACTCCGGTTTCCTCTGATTTTTTATCTCAAACATTGCAACACGTTTTTCCTTGCCTTCGCATCCTTCCTACTTTTTCTTTCAGCTCGTCTTACTCTTATATGATTCTCTTGTGTCGTGTATACAAATATGAATATAAACTCATATTCATGCATACATATACACCTATAGATGTAAACAGACACACACACACACACACACACACACACACACACACACACACACACACACACACACACACACACACACACACACACACACACACACACACACACACACACACACACACACACACACACACACACACACACACACACACACACACACACACACACACACATATATATATATATATATATATATATATGTGTGTATATATATAAAAATATATATATACACATATATACATAAACATATATATACACATATATACATATACATATATATATATATATATATATATATTGTACTTTTCAACCACAATATTTCACTTTAATTCCAAGCCATCACAGTCGAGACTAACGAGAAGCTCAATAGAAGCATATGTACGGAAACTGGTACGTGGTCAAGCTAAGGTCTCGAATCCAACTCAGTCGTAACAAGTGACAGTGATTTACCCCATTACGCTATCTCTCTTCATTGCGAAATTGACTAAGTCACTGTCACTTGTTATGTCTGAGCTAGGTTCGAGTCCGTAGTTTGACCACGTTTCAATTTCCGTATATATGTTGCCATTGAGTTCCTCGTCAGTCTCAAATGTAATGACACTGAATTAAAGTGTCATAAGAAATAATGTTGTTTAAAGGATGTAAATCTGTTCATTATGAACCATTCAGTGTATGTATGAAATATATATATATATATATATATATATATATATATATACATATTATATATATGTATATATATGCATATATATATATATATATTATATATATACATATTATATATATATATATATATATGTATAAGTATATATATGCATATATACATATATATATATATGTATATATATATATATATATATACATATATATGTATACAGTATGTACATATATATATATATATATATGTATAAGTATATATATGCATATATACATATATATGTATATATATAAATATATATATACATATATATGTATATGTACATATATATATATATGTATATATATATATATATATATATATATTATATATATATATATATATATATTCAGTATTACTAAAAATCTATGACCCAATCGGTTTTCCCATTC
>NC_134815.1:19663994-19666494 GCF_046742065.1 Oratosquilla oratoria
TATGAGAGTAGTAGAGCTTGTGTCAGGATTAGAAATGGAGAGAGTGAGTGGTTCGAGGTAAAGGTGGGACTTCGTCAAGGATGCGTTATGTCGCCCTGGATGTTCAACTTATACATGGATGGGGTAGTACGAGAGGTAAATGCAAGGGTAGTGGGTCAGAGATTGGAGATGGTTAAAGAAAATGGTGAAAAGTGGGAGGTGAGCCAGCTGTTGTTTGCGGACGACACTGCGCTTGTGGTAGGATTGGAGGAGGGATCGAGGAAGCTGGTGACAGAGTTCGGGAGAGTATGTGATAGAAGAAAGCTGAAGATAAATGTAGGTAAAAGTAAGGTGATGAGATGTACAAGGGGTGAAGGTGGTAGTAGACTGGAAGTGAGCATAAAAGGAGAGCGACTGAAGGAAGTGGATAGTTTTAGATACTTGGGTGCAAATGTGGCAGGAAAAGGTGGAGTGAAGGTGGAGGTAGAATGTAGATTGAGAGAAGCAAGTAAATGCCTTGGTGGATTGAAGAGTGCAATGAGGGATAGACATTTGGGAATGGATGCTAAGAGGAGACTGTATGAAGGAGTGATTGTGCCAACAGCACTGTATGGGGCAGAAACATGTAACATAAGAGAGGAAGAGAGAGTTTGAATGTGTTTGAGATGAGGTGTCTGAGAAGTATGATGGGGATTACTAGGCTAGATAGAGTGAGAAATGAGGAGGTGAGGAGGAGAACAGGGGTGGAAAAGGAGTTGGGAGATGGGGTTGATGAAAGAGTAGTAGGATGGTTTGGACACATGGAAAGAATGAGTGAAGAAAGACTAGTAAATGAGGTATGGAAGGCAGATGTGGAGGGAGTGAACATGAGGGGACGTCCTAGGATGAGGTGGATGGATGGTGTGAAAGGGGCTTTAGGGAAGAGGGGAATGTCTGTTGAGGAAGGACGGGAGAGGACAGAAGACAGGGGTGAATGGAGAATGGTTGTATATGGATGATGTTGTGATGCATGAGGTGGAATGAGCGGGGGATGGGGGATGAGGTAGTATGTGTGAGCAAAATTTGACGCAGCCCAAAGGGATTTCTCCCCGTCTTCTCCTTTTATGCATGGAGTGACGGAGAGTTGGGGTCGCTGATTTAATGAAGCGGCCTTGCTGTGGATGTGCTGTGTCTTGCGACACTGCTTCTGACCCAGGGCAGTGGACAAGGTGCAGGGATGACCCGTCATCCAGTAGGTGCTAAGATAAGAGGGAGGGTGGAGGGTGTGTGGAGTGTATTTAGGGATGGAATGGGTGGGAATGATTTTATGCCTTTTCCTTTTTGGCTACCTCTCTTGTAAGGGGGGAAAAGCCTTGGTATATGTATGTATGTATGTATGTATGTATGTATTTATGTATGTATATATGTATATATATATATATATATATATATATATATATATATATAACTACAAAGTAATGTCGTAACACATTAGTAAATTTCAACAAAAACCCACTGTGTTGAATAAGAAGAAATGAAATAAATAGATTCCATATATTTCGATCACGGACTGTGATCCTCTTCAGTGGAATACAGAGTAGAGGAGCAAAAGGCATGTCTTATAAACAGTAAAAGAAGGAACATGGATAGGACTCAGGTAGCGTCTAATGCTTTGCGGGGCAGGTCACCCGCCTTCACCAGAGATGGTAGTAATTTGTTGACTGCCCAGGTGGTAATGCAGTCAGGTGACCATTGTCCATGAGATATATTGAAATTTGGAAATTTGTTAATCAAGGATGATTCTATTATTTTCCTTTTAAAACTGCACTTTGAATTGAATATAATTTTTGCTTCATTCCAATCTATACGGTGGCCTTCCTTGTCTACGTGTTGGAAGACAGCGGAATTTTGGTGTGCATATTTGACTGAATTTCTGTGTTCTTGCATCCTGGTATGCAAATCTCTACCTGTTTGTCCCCAATATACATCATTACAATCCGAGCATGGAAGTTTATACACACCTTGATGTATTTCTTCTCTAGGTCTTTGGTGTACATTAACTACTTTCCTAGACAAATTATTGGGAAAACTAAAAACAATTTTAATGTCTTTCTGTGGTAAAAATTGCGAAATGTCATTTAAGGACCTATTATAAGGCAATTTGATACAGTTTTTTTTCCCAACCGAAATTCTTACTGGAATGGGAAGTGGATCCAAAGTGACTAGCTTTGGCTTTGCTTAGGGCTCTATTTAAGAACCAATCAGGATACCCTATTCTTTTTAATTGATTCCTGATGGTTGTGATCTCCATTTCCAGATAGTGTGGACTACATATTCTAAGTGCTCTCAGGAAAAGACCTGAGGCAACACTATATTTAATTTTATCAGGATGGTGACTGAAAAAGTGTACATAACTCCCCGTATGTGTGAGTTTTCTGTACACTGTAAAGGACAAGTGATCCTGGTACCGTATTAATAGGATATCTAGAAATGGCAGTCTATTATCCACCTCCCATTCAACTTTAAATTTAATATTAGTGGT
>NC_134815.1:19696494-19698994 GCF_046742065.1 Oratosquilla oratoria
ATACATGGTGGACATAAAGTCCTTAGCAAAAAAAGAATAATTATATATATGTATGTTTCGCCCTTTGTTACTTAGCACAAATTTTTATTTTTCTCCACGTTCTTTAAGACGCCTGTCCCATTTATGTTTACATTTCTTGAAAACAACAATTTATTGTTGCTTGGGATATCCAGATTAGAAGATCTCTGTCGTATCATTTTTGTTTTGTATGCTTTCTAAAAATTTCTCTCTCACAGACATTAGATATGAACAAATGTTGCACATTGTATCACCCACAATAATAATAATAATAATAAAAATCTGAAACAACGAAAATGACGAGAACTTTAAATCAACATCATACCCATAGATTTTGTATCCACGCTCAATTGCAATAATTTATTCATATATGTTTGAGTTGATACCATGCGATTCTGAAAGTTTAAAATGCTAATCCCAGTCTAATGAGAAATGAAGATAATTTGCAGACGGATAAGCTCTTTAAGTCACTGATTTTTTTCATAATATGGTCTCTTAATTTAGATAATTGTTCTGTCGTATACTATAAACATATTGCTTTTAAAAAGAAGAAAAATATCAAAGAAATTACATAAAAATACGGGATATCAAATCTGATGAATTATGAAAAAAGAATCAGAAAATACATAAGCCAAAACATTTATTAGTCGCAGTTCCTAAAAAAATGCATGAACATCCGACCATGACCATTTGCTAGAAGCATAATGAAACTCTGCTGGTCATGTTTGTTGAATTTCCACGATAACTTGAAGAGCAGCCCTTCGTTAACATAAATATCGGATCCTTCAATGAAAGAGTCTAGGATTCATCGAGTTCATTACATCAGGGGTTTTTCGTCGGTAAAAGAAAATCCCTACCCATCACACGTGCGCACGCACACACACACGCACACGCACGCACGCACACGCACGCACACGAACGCACGCACACGCACGCACACGCACGCACACGCACGCACGCGCACGCACAGGCACACGCACACACACACACACACACACACACACACACACGCACACACACGCACACACGCGCACACGCGCACACGCGCACACACGCACACACGCACACACGCACACACGCACACACGCACACACGCACACACGCACACACGCACACACGCACACACGCACACACGCACACACGCACACACGCACACACGCACACACGCACACACACACACACACACACACACACACACACACACACACACACACACACACACACACACACACACACACACACACACACACACACACACACACACACACACACACACACACACACACACACACACACACACACACACACACACACACAGACAGTCGCCTCTCGGCCGCCGTTATCAACACTGCCTGTGTAACCCACTGTCACCTCTCTTATCGGCCCTTTCGACTCTTGTTGCCCACTGTCAACTCTCTGTCACCTCTCTTGTCAATGTTAGTCCTATCAACACTGTAGCCACTGTAATCGCTCTTGTGGCCGTTATTTATGAATATGGCAACTCACTTCTTTTAGTTATAATCTTGTATCTAGGAGAATGAAAATATAGAATTATCCTCTATATATTTCTTCCGTTAATTCTTATAGAGCGTGCTTCAAAAATCTGTCACTGAATCCACGAGAGCACGTATGCAAGATCCTACGTGAGCTTTGCAGTGACGTAGTGTATTTTAGTTAAATGATCTTGAACTTTATATTTAAGATTCTCCTTAAAGAGTGTAATCTTACAATAGTAAACCAATTGAAATTTCTCCTTTTTTCACCCTTTCGCCAATCTTATTCGTTGTTAAAAGTCTATATGGTAATTGTCAACGCCACGCCTCGAAGAGTCGGCGGCTTAAGGTACAGATGGATGGGAAGAATACAATCTGGCACGCACACTTCCTCTTTATTTCCTTTCGTTTGATATACATACAGAAGGCGTGTGTGGTGTTTGTAAACCCGAACACAATAAACAACATGCCTCTACCAATTCTATATACCTTATCACAATCATTACAAGTATCAAACACACCCCATCACCTATATGGTAATTGTCAACGCCACGCCTCGAAGGGTCGGCGGCTTAAGGTACAAATGGATGGGAAGAAGACAATCTGGCACCCTCACTTCCTATTTATTTCCTTTTGTTTGATATACATACAGAAGGCGTGTGTGGTGTTTGTAAACACGAACACAATAAACAACATGCCTCTACCAATTCTATGTACCTTATCACAATCATTACAATTATCAAACACACCCCATCACCTTATCATCATCATACACTGGCTCACCACTTTACCATGATATTCACCCGCTTCCACCATCCAAATCCTGACTTATCTTTGCCATCCACAGATGTTCTGCGGAACCGAAATCATCAAACATTAGCATGACTTCTACATTAGGCTCCATGCATGATTATGCTCATAAAACATGTTATATATACATTCTCAATCAATGCTTACCATCAACAGGTACCCCAGAACCTATGGTAATG
>NC_134815.1:19703994-19706494 GCF_046742065.1 Oratosquilla oratoria
TAGTAAGTTTATCTTTTATATTGTCAAAAGCTTGTTATTGTGCAAATCCCCAAATGAACTTTGAATCTTTACTCAAAAACTTATTTAATTGATTAGCTATGTCTTCATGAACTTTAATAAACCTCCTATAATACCCTGTCAATCTCAAGAAACTCCTAACCTTTTCTACATTTTTCGGTACTAGATAGTTCTTTACTGCTTCTACCTTTGAATCCGCTATACTAAGACCATGTCAATGTATCTTATGTCCCAAATAGATGACACTGTCCTCCAAAAACTTACATTTTTCAAGTTTCACTTTCAATACTGCTCCATGTAATCTTGCGAATACAAAATATAATTTCTTAAAGTGCTCAGTCTCTGTTTGGAAAATATAAAAATGTCATCTAGAAATACGCTGGCACTAACAACCTATCTAGTACTGCATTCATTAATCTCATATAAGTTAATGGACTTTTACATAGCCCAAATGGCATTCGTTTCAATCCATAGTGTCCCGTTGTTGTAGAAAATGCTGTATAATTCCCTGAGTCCTTGTTTAGCTCTATTTGTCAAAACGCTGATTTGATATCTATAGTGCTAAAATACTGATTCTCGGTTTCCAAACTACGAAGTATATCTGCTGTTACCAGCAACGATATTCGATCAGGCATTGTCTGTTTATTCAATTTCCTATCGTTAATAGCTAGACGCATTGTATCATCTGATTTTGACACCAGAATCAATGGGAAGTTTTATTTACTTTGACTGGGGTCTATGACATCCTGGAATAACATTTCAGTGATCAATTTATCTACAATGGGTAACTTGGAATGTGGTAATCTATAGGCAGGCATATAAATAGGTTGACTCCCTGGTTTTAATTTGATCTAATGTTTTATAACAGTTGTTTTGCCCAAGGCGTCCCCCGGCAAAGATATTGCTTTATTGTGTTTCACAGGCAATGCAATTAAGCTTACTTCTAACTCAGGATAACAAGTAGGTTTTAGTTGACTTTTATATTTCTCTCCCAAATATGTTTCTTCCTGAATCGAACTACTTCTTTTCTTACTACTTGATACGATGCGCTTGAAAATAAATGAGGTGCAATCTCAATTGGAATCATTTGTGCAAGACTTAGTTCTAGCTAATTCTGGTCAAGTCACATCCTCTCTTCCAATGCTTCAACTTATTAGGATAATAAACTCAACTAAGAAGGATTGGACTTTTAAACCTTTCTTTGATGAAGTAAATGTAGCATTCTACCCGTTACTAATTGCATACTTAAATGTTTCTTCAGTGATAATAGAAGTTCTTTTGTCTTCTGACTTTAGATTTAACTTGTACAAGATGACACCCTTCCCAATGAAAGTAAATAATTCTCCTTTTGAAGTGGACATACCAGTTGTAGATCCACTTAGTTACATCTTTTCTCTAGACAACCTAAATAACATACAATCTCTAATGATAAAATTAAACGATGTAAGATCACTAATAGGGATCTTTACCTCTGTCACTCTTCCCTTTTTGTTGTCCATGAAACATTGAAAAAAAAATGTTGTGAAGCTTCACTTAATAGAAATGTGTCTGTGATGAATAATTGTCATTACAAAAAGAAAGAAAAAAAGTTGTAAACCAGGTTTCTCATAGTAACATGGGAGGTTCCCATTATTTATTTTCCACCAAAAAGACAACAGTTTTAATAATTTGTCCAAATTTAAATCCTAAGTTGAAATTGTTTGAGGGTACTCTCTCAGATTTTGACAACTATAAGATACATTCAGGTACACTTTCCATTATTGCTACCACCCTTAATACTATGCATTTGACCGATGTAACATATCTTGCAAACGTCAATATCACGTTGCCCGAAAACTCTGTATCTTTGAAAATTAGGAAACGACCAAAATTTAGATCTTCCTCAAACAATTCCACAACAAATTATATAGTTATTTTAGTTTCTTCCTTTCTTAAGTACTAATTGCTGTCATAACTTCATTTGTAATATTTAGGAAGATGAAGACATCAAATGATATTCATAATTTACTGGCATATATTTTTTTTTCTTTTAAGGTTCAGTAGGTATTTGGTGTCACATATATGATAGCATTGTTTAACCATTTCATTTTGAAATATTTTAATTACTAATTTAGCTCTATGCATATAACATCATATGAAATGTTGAATTCCATGATAATGTAGTATTCCAAAACACTTTTTTGTATGTAGATAAGTGTAATACTTTTGTAAATTACAATCGTGTATCGTTTCAGGAAATTGTCCGTAGGACTGGCATGGCTCGTGGACTTATGGAAGCGCCCAAATATAGATGTTGATGTAGAAAGCCTTAGATACAAATGTATCCATATGTTAGTGTGTGTGTGTGTGTGTGTGTGTGTGTGTGTGTGTGTGTGTGTGTGTGTGTGTGTGTGTGTGTGTGTGTGTGTGTGTGTGTGTGTGTGTGTGCGTGTGTGTGTGCGCGTGTGCTTGTGCGTGTGTGTGCGCGTGCACGTGTGTTCGT
>NC_134815.1:19716494-19721494 GCF_046742065.1 Oratosquilla oratoria
CTCTTTAATCAGCCCTGTATGCCATCATCTTTTCCATCTTAGCCCTCCTTATCACCTCCTCGTTTCTCACGCTATCCAACCTCCCTAACATACTTCTAAGACATATGATCTCAAACATATTTAAACTTTTCCTTTCTGCCTATATCAAATTCCATACCTCTGCCCCATATAGTGGCATCTCCACAATCGCCCCATCATATAGTCAGTCTACAACTTGCTTCCTAAAGCAATCCACTTCCTATTGCTTTTCTCACTTGAGACTTATTTCCAATTCGCTCTCATTCTTTCCTTCTGTGTATCATAGCACCTTACTTTTACCCAATTTTACCTTTAACTTTCTCCTATTGTATAATCTTCCTTAATCCCTCCTCTGATCCAGCAAAAGAGCAGTGTCGCTAGCAAACAACAACTGGCTCACCCCAACTTTTCTCCATTTTCTTTTACCATCTCCACTCCCTTGCCCATTACCATCTCAGTTACCATCCTCACCACCCCATCTATGTACACATTGAAAAGCCAAGGCGACATAACACATCCCTGTCGCTATCCCATCTGTACCTCAAACTACTCGCTCTATACATTGCCAATTCTAACACAGGCTCTTCTACCCTCATAAAAAAAAATATCTTGGCTGTCCTTAACAGCTTCCTCCTAATCCCTTATATCTGTAAATAAGTGTTTAATCTATGACCTTATTATGCTTGTTTTTTTGCCAGTTTTAGAGATATTCCTCATCCCTGAATAAATCAGCCTTGCACCTCATTTCATCATATATTTTCTTAATACTTAATTCTATCCTCCTGGATGACAATTTTTCTGTCTGCCAACTGGCTCTCATTTTTCTCCCTAGTACCCGGTTTTTAGCCAATGAAAAATAATCTACTTCGAATAAAGCCTTCTTTACTGTATTCTTTTTTAATTCTGGCTGCTGACAGGTTGTTCTCATCTTTATAGTCTTCCCTCGGTATCAAAATGAATTTAACTAATTACGGATCTCGATGAAATCCATTCACTGTTGAATATACAAAACAGATGAAATGTGAATTATCTATGCATCCTTTGAATTAGACAACTGAAACGTTAACAGTGTGTTCCAAGGTACATGATACAGAATGTATGTCGGTCTACGTGATTAAACAGTTCAGATACTTAGGTCAAAGTGTTTATTCAACAATGACAAGGGTTTAGGTGTAACTGGATAAGAACATAGGTTACACACATACACAAAAACATACATACATGCACACACATATGCACATGCGCAGACGTAAACACGCATACGCACACGTACATAAACAGGCACAGTTGAGCTCACACGAAAACACACACTCACGCGTACACAGGCACATACATATACACGTGCACTTGTCTATATACACTCACGTGCACGCACACAAATACGCACACAAGCGCACACACATAAAGCCATTTACAATCACTCTGGTTTCTTTTGCACCTTATGCTCGTTTGACCCTCCAAAGTCCAAGTTCTATGTGTCTTTCACTTTATTATGGCAAGTCAATAGAACATTTATTTTTGTTTAACTTTTATTTTTGTATTCTACAAACTATATATTGTAATTACTCTTTACTATTTTACTATATAACAGATCTTGTGCTAAAGCATTTTTTTTTAAAGCCCATTTGTGTGTATTTAAGAATTATAAAGATAAAACTATAGGTTCTTTAGATTTTATTTACAAGACATTTCGGTATTAAGTTAATCATTAATTACAATAGAAGCTTTTTGAATATATAATAGTCATGGCAACATTGATTAAATTTCATTAAACAGAAAACGTTCTTCTTTTAGATATTTTTATATATTTCATTCAATTGAAGTTAATTTATTGTTGCCAATAAAACCTTACTAACTTACTATTATATTTTCATTTTCTTCTTATTCATTGTTACACTCCATTACTTCATAAATAATTCATATAAAGGCGAAAATAGCCAACATAGAAAGACAAATAAACGTTCAACCATTTAACTCAAGTTTACTTAAGCCATGTTTTTATGAGTTTTATCTCCTCAGAAACAAACTTTTTATGAGCTTTAGAACGCAATAATCTGATTTCTGATAAAACTATTAATCCCTGAAAAAAATATTAGAATACTGAATATTCCCAGTGCACGTTCTGGTCTGCCTTTGTAAACTTGAGAGTGTAAAAACGAAACCTTGAGGTTTACGGAGCCACAGATATAAGTAGAATAGTCACGAGGCAGAGGATGCCACAGTTTTGTATGAAATATCCTAATCAACACCGCGTTTCCTGTCATTAGCTTATGTTGGGATGCAGAGGTCTAGTAAATGACTTTCTTAGCTCCTTTACCTTGGATACTAACCTCATCAAAGTAAATCTCTTGGAAATCAGAGGCGATAGCAAAGGTCCTGTAATGATTACCCGAGTCTGAATGAATATACTTTATCAAACAGATACAGTGCAAAGCATTGTATGCCCAAGCGTTTTTTTTTTTTTTTTTTTGAGGTAATATCTCAGGCTAGCAAAATCATCCTGTATTAACTAAGAATATACGAGTATTTGATAAACATTCTCCACTATTTCTGGAAATTCTAGGATAGTTTTTACCTGTGTGATAAGATATTCGGTGGATAAACTGGAACAGCGTCTGCTAATCCGTCTGACCAACAGGATCAAGCGTCTTTGAGGGACGGATCTGACGTGCACGAGATCAGACATGGGAACTGATCCCAAGATAATCAGACGTCACTCTCAGCTGACGTCATGACGTCATTTGCAAGGACTACCTCAAATTACCTCGAAATGCAATGAATTAGATTGCGTGAGAAGCATTTGATCTCTAACAAATCACCTGAAAGATTGAAAGACTAGAAGCATTTATTGATGCTATAGTAGGGGAGACATATAAAAGAAAATAATTATGATAGTGATAGTGACGAAATGACAGCCACTGCTTACAAGGACAATACAATGGGTTTGGAGTATAACAAGGCATATGTGAATCTAAAAGAATATATAGATAAATAAATATAATATCTATACATATAATTAAAAGTGATGGCAAGTTGTGCGCAAGAGAGGAAGGGGAGGTGAGTAAAGTAAAGAAGAATAGATGAAAGGCGTAGATGGATTGGTCTTACCGAAAGCGGAGACGGTAAGAAGTTTGGTGAAATAACTTAGAGAGCTGATGAATGTGGAGGAGGATAGAGAGGAATTGGGGGTAGCAATGGAAAACGCTAAGAAAAAGACGGTGATGGGCGAAGGGAATGGAGGAAAAATAAGAAAAAATGAGGTGCAAGTAGCTTTGGAAATCGTGAGAACAGATAAGGCACTTGGTCTAGATAGGTGTCATGCAGAGTGTTTGAAGAAGGGAGGTACACTAATGATGGGCTGGTGGTGAGGCTGTTTAATGTGTGTCTAAAGAAGAATAGATTGTCGGAGGACTGGAGGAGTGCCTATATATTTCCGCTGTACAAAAGAAAAGGTGACAAATGTGAGTATAGTAGTTTCAGAGGGATAATTTTGTTGAGTATAGTTGGTAAGGCTTATGGGAGGATTTTAACTGAGAGGAATAGGAATAGAGGTAGTATTTGCGAGAAACTTTTAGGAAAAGATATATATATATATATATATATATATATATATATATATATATATATACATATATATATATAAAACAAGGTGAACAGTGAAACTACCCATTATCAAAACCTGTTAACTGTTTCACCTCCATCAGGAGGTATAACTCCTGAGTACCTGACACATGTTCCTTGAACCTGACCTAAGATCTCTCTCTATCAACTTTAACTTTATTTCTTATGTCTTTCCAAACATGGAGAGCTGACAGGCGATGTATGATTCCATCCCTTTACCACTTTCAACCAGTGATATGGAAAAAAGTATTACACCAAGACAACATAAATAATAGTCCAAAATTTCTTCCCAGAGAAAACTTTAGAAAGTCTCAAATATCGTTGCCAGCATCTTTGGGGTCGCGAGTTACCCACCTAGCAAAAATAAAGGCAACAATTGTTATAATGATTATTATCAAATTTTTCTTGTGACAGGTTAGGCAGTGCAATGACAATGGAAGTCTATTTTTCTTTTATGTAATGTTGGTTTTGTTGTATATTTTTCATCTGATGAAGTCAATGTCATGGGTGATTTTTTTCTATAATTCTTGATAGCACTGTTCTAGATTTTGTATGGCAATTTTTTTCATAGGGTCATAAAAGTCATGCCAATGTACAAAGAAGTTTGGTGATGACACTCAAAGCAAGACAATCGAAGCCGTATATAGCGTTTGTTTCTTGAAGGAGAGAGGAAAAATGTGGCTTGTTGTTCTTGAGTACAATATATTTCATGTCAGCTTGACGTCTCCGGAGATGATTCTGAGAAGAGCCTTTTCGTCTTTCTTACATTCTGTGTTTCTGTGGATTTTATAGTTTATGTTAATAATGACGAGTATTGTGGTTGAGGATTGTCCCGAATGAAAAAATAATCAATCTTTGATGATGAGAAACTATTTAATTGTTGTCAGTAACCGTTGTCGACTAGCATGGACGAAGCTCTGTGTGGTTGTTTGTTGCTTTGTGTTCGCGTGTACAGATGAGCAAAGGCTCTGCTTATGACTTTAATGATGACAGTACTTTTGTATTAGTCGAGCAGTCACTATTGTCGTTCAGGTACTGTGACAAATACGTCTTTCATAATCCATAGTTCTCTGTACCCTGCCTCGACCCCCGTCGCTCATATCACTTTCCATTTTGTTCTTGTAATTTTAGCCCCATTTTCTTTTAAATGATACATCGCTACATACATATGGTTGAGAGAGTACAGCCAAGTAACATAATTGGTATCTTGAGGCGCACAGGTTAGCAGCAAAATTTTCGAACACTCAAATGAGCACTTTGGTTTTACTTCTCTCTACACACGCACGCGAGCGCACACACACACACACACACACACACACACACACACACACACACACACACACACACACACACACACACAC
>NC_134815.1:19728994-19733994 GCF_046742065.1 Oratosquilla oratoria
AAAAGACTCTTCCTATACGTACTTATGTCTCTCATCTACCATTCCCATTAACATAGTGATGGCCTTTGTGAGTTTTGTTCTGGTTGAGAAGAGGTGGTTTTATGTGTATGAGGGTTGTGAATGGCACATCTCGAAACGGGATTTACACCTTCCCTTATATCCATAAAATTCTTCCATTCTTACCTGGAGCAATAAAGAAATATATCACTAAAATAAGCGAAAGAACACATCAACCAATCAATCAATAAGTCAACAATTAAATAAATTACTAGATAAATAAACTAATAAGTATCACTATATAAATAAATGAATAAATAAAATAATAAATATACAAATCAAAAAAGTGAAAAAGTAGATAGGTAAACGAACTGACAATTATATGAATTATCGAATAGATATATAAAAATAGATGAATAAATAAATAGATAAATATATATGTAGAAAGAGAAATGAATAAATCTATACGAAAAAAGTAAATGAGCAGATGAACAGATAAATAAACACATAAATAGGTAAATAAATAAATGCATGGATAAATGAATAAATAAATAAAAAAACAAATAAATGAATAAGTATATATATATATATATATATATATATATATAATAAAGAAATCGATAAATAAATATATAAATCAACATATTAAGAAATAGATAAATGGGTAGATAAATAAAGGAATATATAAAAAAAATAACTAACCCAATAGTAAAATGCGGTCGAGTTGGAAAGGCTGTAGGATTTAAACTTACCTCGAATTAATCCTTTACTACGTAGCAAGGTTTGGTTCACATTTTAATCTTCTGTGAGCATGCCCTCCTCTCGTTAAAGGACTAATTGGATTCAGGAGAGAAAATAAAGTTAATATTCATATAAACTGTGTAGTGAGCAGAAAACGTATATTTCCCCCATTCTCTTTTCTTTACGTACACACTAGATTTGTTATCCCTGTTGTTCTCGTCCATCACTTTTGTTTTCAAAGAAATTAATGACCACATTTTAGAATTTCAATACGAACGATATAAAATTATTTTGGTCTTGGCGAATGTTAGGGGACTCGTCTATTGCTACCAATTTTCTCTCCAATACACACTTTTTTATGCACACGTGCAGATCATTCATCAAAAACTTCTGGTCGAAACCCGTAATCCTTCTGCTGCTGACGTTTATCGTCAGTAACCTGCTTGTTAGGTCCACCAAATCTGTAAGTTGTTAGAATCTTATTTTACCTAACGGTGAGAAATATGATGTGACGTGAGACAAGTGTCTCCTACAATAGTATGAGGAATGATCCAGATTTCCAAATTTAGAATCAATGCGCTCAAAGGTATGTTGATGAAACAAATTTTTTATATATTCAAGAAAGATAATACAGATAATGTATACATTAAAATAAATTTATGAATAATTGTATAAGCTGAATTACTACTTTTATTAAATGCATTCCTAGCAAAGAAGATAATATCAAGTATTACTTAAGAAACAAGGGACTTTCATTTGCTAAAAGAAAATTTATTACACTAAAATATGTGCAGGCTGGAGCTAATGGGCAAGGCAGCAAGGAAACACTTTTATTTGACCTATCTGCATCGAGGGTTTCCTTTCAGCCGAATAAAATTGTGATATTATCCAGAATAAAATCCCTAAAGTTTTACATTAGCACGAATGGATTAAGTCAAATAATCCAATACAAATAAGCACAATATGCTCGCACCAACATTAATTGGTATGCGACCCAGGCAACTTACGTTGCAATAGGTATGCAAATGATCCAGAAGGAATTGAGCAAGTGAGGCTGTAGTGATACTTAGTATGAGATGTAGTTGGCTTGGGTAAATGATAGAATACAAAGAGACTATGAAAAGAGATAGATTGAAAAATAGAAGAGAAAAATATTTAGAAGGAAAGAATGTTGACACTATGTTTTTGTGTGAATGTATTGTGTGGAAAAAATGACTAGAGTTTGTATATCTTTGAGTAGTATTCCACTGGTGTTTTTTTTCTGAGTTCAGTTGGTTGTGTTTGTGTAATGAGATGGATGAGTATGGCTGAGTGTTCTTGCAAAGAGTGTACTTGTTCTTTGCATATGGCATTCTACGGGGATGATTTTGTTTATTGTGTGTATTTTATTAGGGCAGTTTCAGGAGATCCCGTTCTTATTCTCAATACTTTATTTTGTATAATTACCAAAGCGTTTATTTCGTTTTCTAAATTTTGAAAGCTAAGCTGTAGAAATGTACCCTAATGCAGTTCTTATGAACTGTTTTTAGACTGCGATTAATTTCCACCTATTGTTAAAAACCCGTCTTTGTATTTTATTTGACTAGATTGACAGTATTCAGTTTTTAGATAACAGAACTTTGATGTGTAGGGTGAAAGTCATATTAAGTATCGAAAGTGAAGCCTAGAATTTTTAGGTTCTTTATCGATGTGTATTGTTGTTATGTTTTTCCAGTCCTCTTTTCACTTTTGGTTATATTATCAATAATTTCTGGAATGCAACTTCAATATTATTAATTCTGAGCCATTGTTCTAGATTGTCTAAGTAAGCTTGGGTGTTCTTAGCTATTATTTTGCTGGTGGTATGCTGGCTTATTATCGCCAAATCATCTGGTCATATGCTGGCTTATTATCGTCAAATCATCTGCATTCATAAGCGTTTTATTGTTATGATCTTTAAATTTTGTTGGAAGATTTCTCATAGAAAAGTTAGATAGTAGAAGTGAGAGCATTGTTCTTTAGGGAAATCCATGATACATACTATCTTTGTTTTGATAAATATATATGTACAGTATATATATATATATATATATATATATATATATATTTTTATTTTTTTTTTTTTTTTTTTTTTTTGTGGAGGAGGGGATTACTTTGCATTGTGTGTCCGCTAAAAAGTTTGTTAGGTATTTGTTACTGTTGTTGTATTTTGGTAACCTTTGATGACAGTATATGCCTGGTAAATTTAACAAATGTCTTGTATATGTTTAGTGCTACCATCATCGACTTTTCTGTTGTTGTCTCTTTACTAAATTATTCTAGCACTTGTCAGGTGACCTTTGTGAGAAGTGAGCTAGTAGAGTGATGATCTTTGAGCCCATTTTGGTTTTGGAGGTGAGTAACTTAACTGTGTTTCTGTAGCTAATCTCTCAGTCATCTTGTATTTGATGGTGAGATTGGTCTGTAGAGTGCTCGGTTCTCGGATGGTTTGTTTGGCTTTAAAATGGGTATTATATAATCTCTTTCCTAGACTGTTGACAGCTTATTGTACATTCAGGAGTAGTTCAAAGTATCGGTCAAACTTTCATTGTGTTAGAGCCAAGGTTTTTTAGTTGGACGTTGAATATCATATCTGGGAATTCACCATGAACGTTTTTTTCTGTTTCATAAAGGCCCTTCTATGCCTTTGCTCAAGGAGGGTACTGTAGATGGGGTATCATGTGTGCCTAGTTTGAATTTTCGTATTTCTTTGTTTAGTTTCTTGTTTTCTAAAATTGCATGCTTGGAACTAGTTTTCAAAAAGTGTGACTGCATTTTCCTTGGCTTAGTTTTGAGTTTTTTATGTTTTGCATAGTTCACCCTTAAAAATTCGATTTATTTTCTCATCTATTGTATTTCTATGTATTTCACAGTTATCCTACTTGCTTATTAGTTTTGTGATGCCTTGGTTTAATGTTGTATCTGTTGTTTTTATCATCCCGTTAGATCTAGTTTGCTCTTTAGTCCAGCTTAGGCTATATAACCTTCTTAACTATTCCAATTTTTGTATCTATACTTCTTCATATCCATTAGATATGTAGCCTTTTTAATTCGTTCTCATTACATTTTATAACCCTTCTATTCCTAAGCAAAGGATATCTTCTGTCTATGAAGTTGATCACCTTTAGTGACCTGAATACTGCAATCCTTTACCCCTCTTCTCAATCATCCAATGTTGGTAGACTCATTGCTTCTAGTCTCTCCTCATATGGTTTATCTGGCAGACTGGAATTCAGTGTGGTGGTTTATCGTTGTACTTTCTCGATCATGCTTATATCCTTTACTCTCTATTGGGATCATTCCAGGGACGCATACTCTAGTTTTTGTCGAATCAGTTTCTACGAGTTTTTATTTGTATCATCTCCTTAAACTTATAGTGGAAAGCTATTTCAATCTTCTGATGCAGTCAATGTGTATCCCCCACTAGAGTGCTGATATATCTGTGAAATGAAAGGTTGTCTTTTATTACACTTCTAAAACCTTTTATCTTTTATGATTTCGTAATGAATTCACTTCCCCAGTAAGATTCTAAAATTTATATTTTGCTTCTATTATTAATTTCCAGTATTTTTGCAGTTTTTGGTCATGGAATTAAATTTCCACTCTTGACTCTATACGAAAATGGTGTCTAGATCTTTTATGTAATACACTACAGTCCTTGTCATTTATCACTCTTCATATGATTTTTTCATCATATGTAAACATGTTGAAATAGCCTATTGTACCCTCAGTTCTGTCACTGATATTGATAAAAAACATTATAGATGCAAACACTGAACCTTGTGGAACTCCGCTGGCCACTGCTCTCCATCTTGTCATCCAATCTTTCACTACTGTCCTCATGTACCTTCACTACAAAATATCTTTCATCCATGATGCTTGCCTCTTAGTCCACTAATATGTTCTAATTTCCACATGAGACAATTATGAGCTACTCTATAAAAAGTCTTCTTTAAATCAAGGTAGACAAAATCAATCCAGCCCTCCTTCTCTGGCAAAACTTTATTCACTCTCTATTAAAAGCTAAAAAGAAATGGAACAAATTACTTTCCAGATCTAAAGCCAAAGTAACTGTCTGTAATTTTTATTGAAAATATTTGACCTATCAATCTTTCACAAACCTTTTAAATAGTTCTACTATTATTCTCATCAATGATACCATTGCGCGTGAGTGTGTGTGTCTATTTACTTAATTGTAGTATAGAGGAGGGAAGCAACGTTTCTGTGTGTGTGTATGTGTACGT
>NC_134815.1:19736494-19741494 GCF_046742065.1 Oratosquilla oratoria
TATATATATATATATATATATATATATATATATATGTATACATATATGTGTGTATATATTCACACATATATATAAAATATATGTATATACACTGTATATATATATATATATATATATATATGTATATATATGTTCATATATATATATATGTATGTATGTATATACACCTATACACTGTATATATATATATATATATATATAAATATGTATGTACATATGTATGTATGTATGTATGTATGTATGTACGTGCGTGTATGTATGTACAGTGTATAGGTATATAAATATATATATATATATATATGTATATGTATATATATGTATATATATATATATATATATATATATATATATATATGTGTGTGTATATATATATATATATATATATATATATACATATATACATATATATATACACAATATGTGTATGCAAAGGAAAATGGTCTCCGGACATAATCTCATCTCAGTCTGTGAGACGTTTGATTAAGAGTTTTCACCCTCCTGGCCCTGCTTCCCGTCACCCTTCAAAATCCGCACTCTTACACCCCTCTGACCTGACACCTCTAACCGTTTTGACCTCGCATTCCTCTTCCTTCTGACCCAAACTTGATTAACAGAATGTTGCCCGTCATCCATTCATGTTCCTGCCCCTGTTTCAATTTAACAGTATTTAAGTCATAAATAAATCCTGTATCGTATACTTTCCTGAAGAAAGATATACCTATTAGCCGAAATATAGAAGTTTAAATTTCTTCTTATTTGTTATTATTATTTTGTCTTTATTTCTGATATATATATATATATATATACAAAATAACCATAGGAGAAGAGAAACTTGTAGACAGTAAATACTTTCTTATATTACATCTTCAGACTAAATGTCAGAGATACAGAGTTGTGTTTAAATGTATGTATCAAGTAGCAACCATAGTGGGGAAAGGGGGAGACAATACATTACAACTCTGTATCTCTGTCATTTAGTCTGAAGATGTAATATACGAAAGTACTTACTCGCTATTATAGTGGAGATGGGTTGAATGCAAAATCTCATGTATATGTATGTAAATCGAGTATACAAATATATAAGAAAAGTTGCGCTCGACTTATATCTCTCTTGATAGCACAATTGGTAAGTTACTACGGCACTTGTCATGTGATTGCTGAGTTCAAGTCCTTGGCAGTACCGCATTTCAATTTTTGTATGTCGGCCTCCATTTGGTCTCCCGATGTTGATGGCTTAGAATTAAAGTGCATCGTAGTTGTTAATATATATATATATATACATACATATATATATGTATATATATATATACATATATATACATGTATATATATGTATATATATGTGTCTATATATACATGTATATATATATATATATATATATATATAGATATATATATATATATATATATATATACATATATATACAACTGAAGTGGTCTCAGTGAACAGATATACATTTTATCAACCACAATACACTTTAATTCTATGTATATATATATATATATATATATATATATACATATACATATATATATACATATATATATATATATATATATGTATGCATGTATATATGTATGTATGTATGTGTGTGTGTGTGTGTGTGTGTGTGTGTGTGTGTGTGTGTGTGTGTGTGTGTGTGTGTGTGTGTGTGTGTGTGTGTGTGTGTGTGTGTGTGTGTGTGTGTGTGTGTGTGTGTGTGTTTGTGTGTGTGTGTGTGTTGTGTGTGTGTGTGTGTGTGTGTGTGTGTGTGTGTGTGTGTGTGTGTGTGTGTGTGTGTGTGTGTGTGTGTGTGTGTGTGTGTGTGTGTGTGTGTGTGTGTGTGTGTGTGTGTGTGCGTATGTGTGTGTGTGTCCACGTGAGTGTGTATATATGTGTTTGTATGTTTACATGGGTGTTTTCAAATATATAGTATTTCAATAGTAGGGGGTTTTTTCATTAGTATGGTGAGGTACATACAGTAAAAGATGGAAACCTGTTATATTTTTATCAGAATTGCGAGAAAGTAATGATTGGTTATATCTGCATTCAAGACCCATCAATATACTGAAAAGGGATATGTTTCGGTAAGAAATGGAAGACAATTGTTGATGTAGAAAGGGGTCATATTGAGAAAGGTATGGAATAAAATAAATGTACTTGAGATAGGAGATTGAAGAAAAAAAAAAAAAAGACGAGAGTGGGATTTGAAACAAGCAAGTGAATTGGATACAGCGTGAGTAAGACTGGAAATTGATTTTCGTAATTGCCTTTTAAAAAGAGAAAACAGATTCTTGTACCTAGACCAAAAGATGCTTCAGGAACTACGTAAAAAGGAAAGGAAGAGTAAAGTTGAAATAGTTAATGAAATGTTTATGGGGATATCAGAAAATAACAACAAACGGAAGGCAAATTAAAGATATAAGAAATACTAGAAAGTAATTGTAAAGAGGATAAAAATATCAAAACATCTATGGAATAAAAAGAGCCCAGGAACAAAATGAACAATGAACCGTTACTTTGATAAACAGGTGAGATAATCTGTCAATTAAGAAAATGTTATATATAAGATATATCGTCATAAAATATATGAGGTCGAAATTCAAGTAAAAGGAAGATGGGGCGATGCAGGTGAAAATTGAAAGCAGAGACGTGACGTTGGAACATGATGTGTCAAAGGACTTCAGTGAAAGCAAGAAAAAGGTCTAATTTGAAGGGAACGGAGAGAGAGGAAACCGAAGAAAAGACAAAATAGGAGAGAAATGGAACGGAGAGGGGGACGATGCAAGAGGAAAATAACTCTAGCAATGCGTAAATATTTCAAGACTTCGTTTAACGGTGAGGATATAGATTTAAAAGAAGTAATACTCTAGAGGATGTAAGAGACAGATTAACGAGAAAATGGAGAGAGAGAGAAAAATTATTGTGGTGACGGGTAGCGTAATTCTGGGAAAGGAATTGCGATATGGAAGGGTCTAGTTTAGATTGACCGTAACACATCGGGGTGCTACGTAAATTAAAAAGATACTCTGGTGGTACATTCTATAATAATAATAATTCACCTTTAATTCTGTCCAGTGAGGTGTGATATTAACAAAACAAATATAGTTGTAGTATTTGTTACATATGGTTATGTGATTGAATTAAAGCCCAACAACTTCACCACGGTGACTCATTATTAATATATTATTCTGAACACAGGCCGAGCGGGCTAAAGCGTCGCTAATTGCGACGGAGGTCAAGGTGGCGGTGGTTCGAACCCTGCCACAGACGACTTGGACCAAGGGTATATTTCATTAAATTCCTCTTATAGGGCTTTCTGACAGCGGTGAGTTCGTAACGTTAAACTGAATCATGATAGGCAAGTAATTTTACTTAGCTGAGGTGTGTGTGGGTGGGAAGAGAGGAACTAGAGAAAATGGGGGTCATGACCCCTCGAATCCTGACTTCATCAAAAGGTCCTCTCCTCCCACACCTTGACTAAGGCCCTGTTTACACTAGCAGTTTGAACCGCGCTGAAACCGTGGCGGTATCTCAGACTTCAAGAAAAACTGTGCGATTGTGTGTGAACGCGTCCATTGACTCACATTGTAAATTGATCGCCATGATTCATACCTCTAATGAAAACAGGGCCTGTGCAAAATTGTATACCTTTGACCTGAAAGTAGACCTATATGGAGCATCAACGAGCTGAAGGATTGAAATAAGGCACATGCACATCCGGCGTGAAATTCATTTGGACTCACTGAGCTCACTATGAGCTTGTATGATCCGCATGAATCTTTTAATAAAGCCTAATCTTTGCTACATTTCCCTTATTGGAGGTTTATAAGGCTTGACTTAATGTGATTATGCACTCAGCTCTTTCAAGAGTCGAAGGTTTCTCTTTAGTTAAATGATATAGTTCGATATAAATCACACACACACACACACACACACACACACACACACACACACACACACACACACACACACACACACACACACACACACACACACACACACACACACACACACACACACACACACACACACACACACACACACACACACACACACACACACACACACACACACACACACACACACACACACACACACACACACACACACACACACACACACACACACACACACACACACACACACACACACACACACACACACACACACACACACACACACACACACACACACACACACACACACACACACACACACACACACACACACATACACACACCTACTATAGGCCCTCTCCCTCATATAATTATATGATTTTGGTGGATTTCATAGACATTTAGTCCGCTTAGGGGGATTCACCATATTGAAATGATTAATCCAATAGCTTCGTGCCTTTTGACAAAGACAAAGTTGAATTATCTAATATAAGGGGAATTCATAACGTTGGTCAAACCACTTTCTGCATCAGGCTAATGAATGAACTTATGAGTTCCTGTTATGACTTTGTGGCCTTGAAAAACGTTTGATGTCAAGGGAGGAAAAGCTTTTCGTTATTTGGCGAATAATGCTACAGTGCTTCAGTTATCAAGGTCAGAGATTCTTAGTATGAAAGAAATTGATTTACTTCTCTTTTTTATCTTGTGATTCTGAATGACATTCTATTTCAAGTATGAAAGAATTGTTTCTATTCATATTTTAGTGTTAAGCATCAAACTTATTTCAAGATGTTTTCGATAGTCCTTTACAAAATTTGTATCTAGTCTCTTGATATAAAAGATAGAGAAGAATAGATCTCATCCAACATGGAGGCAGGGCACCGTCGTTCATAAAAGAGAGGCGGCATGACCACAACTGTCGTCTGCTGGACATCGCGTGAACAGAATGTGAAAAATCATTCGTCCACTAAAAGGTAACTTTTCATGTTTACTATACTTTGTTGTTTTCTGTTTGTTTGTTTGTTTGCTCCTTTTTTATTCCACTTTCATGTCAGAGCAATTCACGGTATTTGCACCTGTGTTCTCTGTTTTTTGTTACTGTTTTTCTTGTTTATTCCTCT
>NC_134815.1:19748994-19753994 GCF_046742065.1 Oratosquilla oratoria
CAACAACTACATTGTGCTTACATAAAGAATAAAAAAAATCGTATAGAAATCCTGAGCTTACAGTTTTTTCTTTTCTTTTCTATATCAAATACCCGATTTATTAATTATCTATCAGTATCCTAAAAATCCTTATATATATACACGTATATATATATATATATATATATATATATATATATATATGTATATATATATATATATATATATATATATATATATATACTGATTATGAAGTCACTTACTATATATATAATTAGCAAAGGTCACAAGATACTTTTATAATGTTGGGAATTTACAATATTATTACATATATCATCTTTTCCTGCTATGTCATAGATAAAGCTAACCACATTATCTATTAGGAATCATGTAAATGCAGCCAGCAACCAATTGTTCATAATATACTTCTCTGTTTTTTTATTTTCTTTAAACAATCCATAAATTATCAAAATTCTGTCGTCTGATTGACCACTGTCAGCTATTAGAAAATTCTCACATTCACCATTGCTCGCCATATACTGTTTGTATTCATCGGTAATCACTAATTCTCGGACATGGATAGGATTAAGAGGAGCGAGGTTCAATTGATTTCAATTGCTTTCACATCTTCAAAACTTTATATTAGGGTCTTTTTTACTCTGCTTGTCGAACATAATTAAGTATCCATTGTGAGTAAATTTTATTTCATTTCTCTTACTTAAAATATGTTCAGCCATTTCTGTAGAAAGGTTCAAAACAACCATATATATAAACTAAGGATAAAAAGGTGCTTTAGAGTTCCAACCCGTAGAATGGGCGCTCGAATAACCCACTTAAAGACGTCTGAACGAATCCAGTTCGAAGCCAAAAAGAAATGGTGTCTGAACTTCGGCGCCAAAACAATTAGCGCCAAATAATTCGTCGCCAAAAAAAGAAAGAAAAGAAAAAACGGCGCCAAAACATCGACGCCAAATAGTATCATTCCGGTATGCGTATATCTGTTTGTCTGTCCGTCCGTCTGTCCGAATTAGGAAACATGAAAAAAGAAAAAGAAAATAAACTAAAATTGGTGAAAAATTGCCATATATTTACTGTTTATATATAAAAGAAATATAATAAATAAAAATTATCCCACAGTGATTGATTCAATTTACTTAATCTATAAACGATCAAGATATGTAATGTTATTTTTTCATTACCAAGGCACTGTCGTTAATTCCACCTGTTCCGTTGTCGTTATCTTTTTTATCTGCGCCGTTGTGTTGTCTTTATCGATGTACCCGTGTATTTTTCATCGATGTCGTTAGCATCATCCTTACCTTTTCCTATGTTGCTGCCCTCATCATTAACATGTTGAAAAATATGGTTATGCTTAGGGACATAATACCTGAGCATAGCTCCTCTTCCCTTCACAAATCCATTATTCACTCTCAGACATCCTTCCCCTTCTAACCAACATCCTATTACATCACCTCTCCATTCCACACCACCTCTCCTGCCCCCCATCTCACCTCTCCTGCCTCCTTCTCACCTCTCCAATCCACGCCATCCCTCCTGCCCCCTCCCTCTCACCTCTCACCTCTCCTGCCTTCCTTCTCACCTCTCCGTTCCACAACACTTCTCCTGCCCTCTCTCTCTCCCTCTCCCTCCTTTTGGCCGCTGTACCCGAACGTTCAGTGCCATTGGCTACCACGCAACCGTTCCAGTTTTGAATCTCGGGTATTGCGGTGATTTTACTTGCAGCGTTTCCGCCTGTCAAAGCCGATTAAATCGTGATGTAAATGTAACAGAAAAATGCTGATTATGATACATTTCATTTCGAGTCGTTGGCGATATATTCAAGATAAGTTCAAACCATGGTTCCAGAAGGATTTATGTGGTATAACAAACATATGATTTCAATTCCGTAGTTGTTCCTTCAAACCCAGTCTAGAACACTTTTTACCCGTTCCTAGCGTGGAGCGTAAGAAAATAGCTATATGAGGATTGGGTAATTTTGATCTGAATAAAATACAAACACACAGCTCGAGCAGGTCGAAGCGCGAAGTGTGAGGGTCCTCCTCAGGTAGACGTAAGGGTTGCCCAAAAGGCTCACGGTTACTTGTATCACACTGAGAAGACACTAGTGGGGTGTACATAGTAGTGTAATGGTTTTTGGTAGCTTATTTGTAAATGCCATGTTGGTTATCTCTTCAACTTTGCCCTTATCGTACTAATGTAAGACTGATATCCTCACTACTCACTGTCGAAGGTGTGCTAGTAAAGTACATTACTTTGCAGGATGGTCTTAGTGACAATGGGTCAATTGCGGAGCAGGATTTTTTATTTATTTGCTATTATCGTGGGTGATGAGTGTGGCACGTTGTTTATGGTTTGTAGGGCGTATATCTTTTGAAAATTGTTTTGATAAAATTTTCGTTTATTTTGTAACTAGTAGCTTTTAGTAAATTTTTACGGCCTCGTCAGGTAAGCGTGTACTTTTCTTACGCTTTGTTGAGTATACCATTCGTCTAATTATTTTATATTAGATTGGTTACGTCAGTGTTGCTGTGTAGTGTTGAAAAGGTTTCTCTTGACTTAGGCGCCGATGGTGGAGTGCACATAGCTTCTAGGGCACTCACTATTTTTATCAGGGCAAAGTCCTGTATGCAAAGACCTTGGATCGTGAATTATGTGCTGTAATAAGCATGTCATGGAAAGGAAGACAACCATTGTTAGCTTCTCCAGAAGTAAAATTAACCCTCATGGCATCAATGAATTAATAGTTTAGAATCTGAATTTCATGAAGACCTTTGATGCATATAAAATGTCATCCATATAACGACAGTATAAGGAAGAGAGCAAAGTATCTATTATTCATGATTTCCAGTTTGATAGTACCCCATGAAAAAAATTAGCCAATAATGCACCGAAATATATTCATCATAACACTATTAATTGTTCAAGCAAGGAAGGGGAGCTCTTTACTTGCATAGCTCCAGCAGTGTGTTTTTAGGACTTTTTCTGAGATGTCAAGAGCCAGGGTGTCTTCTGTGGTGTGCCCGGTCAAGCATGAAATTAATTGTCTTGTCCTAAAGAACGTTGATGAAGAAGTTTTTGGCCTCGAGGGAAACGATGCTGTGGTCATTAGTGCTGGGAGCGTTACACAGAATTTCAAGGAAGTTTGCCGAAGAGGGGGGGCTGAATGTGTTATGAGATGAAGAATTTAAATTTCTTGAATAAAGTGAAGGTGATCATGGGTATCTACTATATGATCCGGCATAAAGGGTCACTAAGTTTATACATTTAGAGGTTGCCCTCAGTATAACCAAATGAGAACTGTTTAGTTATTTCCACCAAATGGATGCTATTTTGAATGGAAATCCGAGAATAGTTTGGAAGAATCGGGTGAATTGGGCTTTAATTGAATATGGAATATCTGTTAAGTAGGAAAGGGAGAGTACAAAAGATAGGAATAAATAGAAGGAGAGTGTGAATAGATGATAGGATGGCGTGGCCCATACTGTTCTTTTTTTTTTGCTTTATGAAACAGTTTAAGTGGATGACGTGGGTCACCATACGATAAGGCGGTAGGGATAAACCATTTCTGGCAGTTGTGGCCGGCTTTGAAAGTGCTACATTTCGTTGCATTATCCTTGAACCGAGCGGTGTGGTGGGAGATCAGGGATGACCCTTTATTCGCGAGGTGCTGATAACGGATGGCTGTTAAGTGCATTTTGTTAATAAATGAAGCGGCTGTGTGTGCTTTAACTCGGATATCGCCTTTAAAAAGAGGGGAGGGTTTTTTATATATATTATATATAAACCAAGAAAAAGTAAGAAAAAGAGATAATGAGCACAGCAAATTTCCGGGAAAAAGAATCGATGAAAATATAATTGGATAAGCTTACAAGTCCCTCGGCTATAGCTAGGAGTAAGATTCCTAATAAATAACTTATATTATTAAGTTGACCTAGAAAGAGATAGACTCATACTGTCTCATTTACCTCTTCAGCACAATATCATATACTAAACTGAATGACGTTGGCTGGTATGAAACATGATGAGATTTATGAAAGAGCCTCATAAAATGAACCAGGGTAAAAGGGATGACTTTAACCTTTTCAGCAAAAGTTATGGACCCAAGATGAATAAATTTGTCTGGCTTTGATAAGAAAAAAATCTTCAAAGGCGTCATTGTAGGAAAGGTCATTCTAGAACTTCTTCGAATGGCTATCATATTCATCTCTTGAATGAAGTGTCAGACGATTTGATTCAAGTGAAGCTTGGAAGCAGAACAAACCAAGGTCTCGACCCATGGAAAGAAGGTTTAACCCGAAAAACCAATATGCGATCCTGGCCGGAATGAGGGATGTAGTTAGAAAATTACAAAGTTCGGAAAGACATCAATATGAAACAAAGAAAATTTCCAAGTCAATGAGTTGGACTGAAAACCTTGCAAAGAAATAAGTATGCGTAATGAAAATGGTTCATTTGTGTGTGTGTGTATGTGTGTGTGTGTGTGTGTGTGTGTGTGTGTGTGTGTGTGTGTGTGTGTGTGTGTGTGTGTGTGTGTGTGTGTGTGTGTGTGTGTGTGTGTGTGTGTGTGTGTGTGTGTGTTTGTATGTGTGTTTGTTTATGTGTGCGTACATGTGTGCGTCTGTGTTCAAAAGAGATCAACAGACAGACAGACAGACAGACAGACAGACAGACAGACAGACAGACAGACAGACAGACAGACAGACAGACAGACAGACAGACAGACAGACAGACAGGCAGACAGACAGACAGACAGACAGACAGACAGAGAGAGAGAGAGAGAGAGAGAGAGAGAGAGAGAGAGAGAGAGAGAGAGAGAGAGAGAGAGAGAGAGAGAGAGAGAGAGAGAGAGAGAGAGAGAGAGAGAGAGAGAGAGAGAGAGAGAGAAGAGCACCTCTCTGTTACGTATATCAAATGCACATGCATTAGACTAGACATGAACAAGCTAAGAAATCGTTTGAAAAAGCGGGGACGAAAATGGATCTAGGGAATAGAAGTTGAAC
>NC_134815.1:19763994-19766494 GCF_046742065.1 Oratosquilla oratoria
GAGGAGAAAGAATAAGAGGAGGAGGAGCAGGGAAAAAGAGTTGGAGAAGGAAAAGTTGGAATAAGAGGATATAAAGGAGGAGCCATAAGAGGCAGAGTAGGAGGAGAAGGCAGAACAGAAAGAGGAAGAAGAGAGGGAGGAGGTGTAAGGATAGGATGAGGAAGAGGAGGAGGAGAAGTAGGAGGTAGTGGAGAAAAGTTAGAGGAGACTAGGATGGATAAAGTTTGAAGATAAGGAGAGGATAAATAATAAAGGAAGCTGTATGCTGAGAAAGGCGAAAGTTAAAAAAACGAAAAGAGAGATGAACATGAGATTAAGAAACAGGCTTGGAAGAGGAGTATGAAGAGGAAAATAACAGAAGTTGAGCTGACGAAAGGTAGACATCAACACTTCATGATTAGTGATTGCTAGTTACAAGTAAGGCAGAGTGAAGAATATTTTTGGCGTTTTTTCTATTAAAGTTGATCGTAGCTATATAGAAAAATTGGCTATAGAAAACAGTATCAGCATTGATGTATGCAATGATTTGTTTAAAAGCCTTTGGTGATAGAAAGCCTTGCATACGTGATCACTCTGGGTTAATTACAAAAGCTAAATATAGATAACAGTTGACAATTACTGAAAAGGAATATTATCTACATGGTAAATTTACGGATATATACATGTTACGACAATTTTAGGGGTGACTTTAGTAAACCCCTAAATCGCTACTAAAAGATGTGTGTTTATGGAGATGAAAAAGAAAGAGAAAATATTTGGAGGCAGCCGGAATAAAAAATAGAAACACTAGACAGGACATAAGGATTTGGTTTAACGTCACGAGCCTCTTATAGAAAACATCGTGGGATTTAATTAATCATACCCTTGGTCCAACTCACCGGTGGCAGGGTTCGAATCATCGTCAACTCGAAGCATAAGGAAATAGCGGAAATAGTTTGAAGCCTCCTCACTACCCAAGCGATCTCACGTAGGTGTATTAAATACCTTGGTAATAAACAGAATGAAAAGAAAATGTACATTAAACAGCGAGGGAGCAAATCAGAAATACCTTTTTTTTCACAACAAGGATGATTACAGGAAGATAAACCAGAGTTCTTTTTTTTTTCAGAATAAAAAAATTCCCCCAATATTAGGACTGATGGAAAGCTAATTATTACAGAAATTATATGATATATTATAGATATCCTTGTTTTAGGTTAAGAAACTTCCATATGATAATCCGATTCAAAGTAATGAAATGAAAAACAACATAAGATTATAACGTGTGCAGCCACAGAGGTGCTTGAGAATAAGGAGCAAGAATGTTTTATATTTTTTCTCCACAACGAGGCTAGTTACACAAAGACAAACTAATCAATTTATTTTTCAGAATGAAGTAATTTGACATAGATTATGACTGCAGCAAATCAGATGATATTAAAGATTAGCTGGAAGATTATGAAAAATGTAAATTTTGTGTTAAAAGAATTAATATGATGATTCAGCTCAAAGCAAAGGAATAAAAAATAACATTGGTTTATAACAACACTTAATCAAAAAAGACCTCGTTAAATTGCTGTAAAGAAGTAGGACGCTTCTACTCTTCAATCTCGAATAACAAGAACTTTGGGCTTGTAGATTTTACTGGGGAAATTATCTAACGAATATATTATACAATTGAGGGGAGATAGACACATGACATGTACGTATTTTGAATAAAGGTTTCGTATAGATCAGACTATTTGTATTTTGTTAGCCATAACTGGCGTTTCCATCCTTCTTTAAGTTGAGATTGTGTCTTCACTCATAATAAGAATTCTGCGTTACTCTGGATCCTTAGAGGCGTACCCAAAATCCTTAAAATATTGAGTACATAATGTTTATGTAGTTAGTACACTGTACGGTATTTAGACCGTGGTTCACTATACCCTTCCATATTAGGGGGTACTTTTCCTATGGCTTTGGCTGCCCCTAGACTTTTCTATTAGTTTCATCAACATAAGCGTTGTCTAACTCAGGAATCGATTCTCCCTGAGTTGGCTTTATATAATCCTCATATGCAAAAGAGTGTCTCAGAACCAAGGATCTAATATTAATCCCTTTCCTACCGGATGTACTTTATCTTTTACTCTGACCGCTGACAGGCCATTTTATCTGTTGCCATAAGACCCACTTAGTAGGTAGATGGAACCAGAAAGGAGATCCTGGAAAGGATGTGGGCTTGTATTCTAATTTTCGTCCATTTATAACAAGTTTACACACCATATCCCACGCTCGCTGACAGCGGACGCAGTCTCGTAGCTTTTGTCCTTCAGGATGTTATCTTTTTAAATTATTAACAAAAGGAACTAAAGATCTATATACTAAAATAGAAATCAAGTTTCACTCAGTTTTTGTGTTCGTTAATCAATGGTTCTCATATCATTAAAAGATTTTACACAGGTCAACTTAAATAAAAATCAGAAAATATAATTCACTGATTATGAAAAATGCATCATCGTTTCTGAACGTTGTTTTTCAT
>NC_134815.1:19791494-19798994 GCF_046742065.1 Oratosquilla oratoria
CCAGCTCCCTTTCCACCCCAGTTCTTCTCCTCACCTCCTTATTTCTCACTCTATCTAGCCTAGCAACCCCCATCATACTTCTCAGACACTATAATAAAGTAATAGCCTTTGTCTGTGTGTCTGTCTGTTTGTTTGTTTGTTTGCTTGTTTTTGCGTTTGATCACGAACTTCTCCTAGGGTTTTGGAGATAGACCACCATAACCATATATATTCTGATACCCTATCCTTTCAGCTACTTGGATAACTATATTTAATTAAAAAAAATATATTTTGGTTTGGGTTAAGGGTTAAGGTTAGGTGGGTTATGGTTAGGTGAGTGATTATTCACGAACTACTCCTAGGCTTTTGCAGATAGACCCCTATAACCATATATATTCTGAAACCCTATAACACAAGGTACTTGGAAAACTATCTTTCATTGTCTGTCTGTCTTTTTGTTTGTTCAGGAACTCCTCCTAGGGTTTTGCATATAGACCCCCATAAACATATATATTCTGATACCCTATCACTTCAGGTACTTGGAAAACTATATCTAATTTAAAAAAAATATTTTGGTTAGGGTTAAGGGTTAAAGTTAGGTAGGGTATGGTTAGGTTAGAGATTATTCACGAACTCCTCCTAGGTTTTGCAGAGCCCTATAACTATATGTACTCTGAAACATTATAACCCAAGGTACTTGGATTGCTATATTTTATTTCTGTCAATTTGTTTGTTTGTTTGTATTTTCACGAACTCCTCCTAGGGTTTTGCAGATAGACCCTCATAACCATATATATTCTGATACCCTATAACTCCAGGTACTCGGATAACTATGTTTCATTTAGAAAGATATATTTTGGTTAGGGTTAAGGGTTAAAGTTAGGTGGAGTATGGTTAGGTTAGGGATGATTCACGAACTCGCAGCAACGCGCGGGTAATTTGGCTAGTATATATATACATATATATATATATGCATGTGTTGTTAAAGTCGACAGCATTAAGGAGGTTGTTAATCTTCTTATGGGTATTCTCCAGCTTTCTAACCAATACTCTGCCATTTGGAGGGTGGGCATAAACCAAGTTGCCAAAATGATTAATTTATTCAACGTTTCGTCTGCAAAGAGACATCTTCAGGAATATCTGTAACATGAATATTATCGACATACAGAAATAAAGAAAAAATGTGTTAACCTCAACAAAATTCACAATTATGGAAATAGATATCAATAAATCAGCAATAATACAAATCCTATCTCGATATATGGGCCGTTGGGGACCACTACTTACAAAAATTAAAGGTCCAAAGAAATGACGAAGGAAATCGTTGGTCGGTGACTTATATATACGAACCTAGCCGGCTTGGGTGGTGGAAGGGGTAGTGGGGGAAGGATTAGTGGGAGGGGTTGGGTTCTCATTAAGACGGGAAGGAGAGGGTTGGGGGGTTAAGGGGTTGCGAGGTCGGTTGGGGGGAGGATGGATGGAGGGGGTGGGAGGAGGTGGAGGGGGGTTTGGGGCGTATTGACATAGGGTGTGGTCACGGGTGGTGGTGGCTTCACTGCATTGTTAAACAAGCCAATGACGGAAATCATGTTGCTTTGGATATTCATTATAGGGTTGTATTCCCTTATAAACATAGCTTCTAAAAGCTTAAGTTTATGTGCATCCCTATTGCTTGCTATAATCCTGATGTTCTTAACTAGGCATTCACGGGTGGCTGTTTGGTCATAATATTTCAATAATTGATGTTTAATAGCCCCGTTTTGCAAGTGCATTGATATTCTCCTACTGAGACTACATCTAGTATGACCAATATATGATGAATATCGGGTTACACAGTCCCCGGTAATACATTTAAATTCGTACACAATGTTGGTTTTAGACATGGTCTCAGTGTTACTATTCAAGTTGTAAGTTATTACCAATGAGCTAGTTTTTGGGTTGGAGTAGTATACAACAACGAAGATTTCCTTCATTTAAGAAACTGGGTGGCAGTTTTTAGTGATGATATCTTTAATGATTTTCTCATCTTTTTTGTAACCCTTGGTGAAGGTGTTATGATAGTAGATGTTAATGAATTGGGGCTTAGAGGATGTTTGTGGGGAAAGGTGGTCACACATCATTTTATTACAAATTGCATCAAATTCACTGTTAGGGAAACCATTATTTACCAGAATCTGGTGAATGTGCAGCAGTTCTATATGCAGGGCCTGTCAAGAAGAACAAACTTTGATAGCCCTACGGACATAAGCTCTAATCACACTGGTTTTATAATTTATCGGGCACTCACTTTTATAGTTAACTTTTTTTTTTTAGAGTTCGTAGGTTTCCTGTACACACTCGTGGCAAATTCCCCGGATGAAGAGTCAACTAAAACATCAAGGAAAGGGAGTTTGCCATCCTTGTTCAGTTCAGTCGTAAAGCTAAGACCGGATTCCTCCTGGAGGCGCACTCTTAATTCCCAAGCCGGCTAGGTTCGTATATATAAGTCACCAACCGACGATTTCCTTCGTCATTTCTTTGGACCTTTAATTTTTGTAAGTATCGGTCCCCAACGGCCCATGTGTCGAGATAGGATTTGTGTTATTGCTGATTTATTGATATCTATTTCCATAATTGTGAATTTTGTTGAGGTTAACACATTTTTTCTTTATTTCTGTATGTCGATAATATTTATGTTACAGATTTTCCTGAAGATGTCTCTTTGCAGACGAAACGTTGAATGAATTAATCATTTTGGCAACTTGGTTTATGCCCACCCTCCAAATGGCAGAGTATTGGTTAGAAAGCTGGAGAATACCCATAAGAAGATTAACAACCTCCTTAATGCTGTCGACTTTAACAACACATGCATACAAGAGAATCTGCTCCCTAGATATTCACATATATACATATGTATGTATATATATATATATATATATCTATATATATGTATATATATATATATATATATATATATAAGAGGCCGGTAGATAGAGGTAGACATTTAAGGTAGATTAGAGTAGATCGAGGGGTAAAAGGACGGGAAGGAAACTTTATAGTCTTTTTATTAGGATGTTATGATACAATGGCCGACAGGAAGGGCTTAGTCATCCACGCGCTTGCCCGCGTCTTGTATATATTTAAAAGTACTGAGTTGCAGGTTGAATGAGAGTGTCACCTGGTGTTTTGAAATATTATTAAATAGAAGTGATTGATTGTAATAACGCTGATGTAGCAAAAATTGTAAGCGGACAAGCCATTTTTGTTACGACATAATGCTTACGTGGTAGTATCGTTTAGAAGAGTATAACAGCCTCTCTGATTGGAGAAAAAGGTGGAGGAGGAGAAAAATTATTGACGCAGAGAGGAAAAGTCACGCCCATAAGGTGTGGCACTTGTTTGAGAAGTAAAAGACTATTGGATGAATGAAAGAGTGATGTCAGAACGAAGGTGGCTTGACGTAATGTAGAGAGTTCTGGGTGGGACTCTCAGGGTGTACTGAACGAGACCAAGAAGCATCTAAAAACTACACCCTATTTTATTCACCCCTCAAGATGAACAAGGCAAGGGGTCTTAAGAACTAATTGCTAGAACATACCTAGAGAGAATAAAAACGCCCTGAGAGGAGACGTGGGAGCGACAGTGGCGGCAACTCGGGACGGACTCCCTCCGAAGAGAATACAAGACTGGTGCGTGAAGGGGTGCAAAATAAGTCTACGGAGTACAGCAACCACAACCAAGCGTGTGTTGGTTTCAAAGACGACAAGACGAGGAACGAGGGGTCTACAACACTACGAGCAACTACTACGAATGGAACAAAGCGATCTTCAAGGTGACCATCTACAAGACGATCTTCAAGGCAGTGAGTGACGAGGCTGATGAACGACGAGGCTGACGAGCGACAAGGCTGACGAGGGACGTCGAGGTGACGTCGAGGACGTACGTAAGCAACACTACGTAGAGGCAGTCAAGCCAAAGCAAGGTATGATCAATTCAAGTGTGTTGAGGCATGAGGTTCATACCTCAAATATCATTATCCCCAAGTTCACTGGGGAAGCAAATACCTATGGGGTCAACAAATTCCTTAATTTGATAGACACTCTTATTGTAAGTAAAAACATTACTGATGAAAAAAGACAAATACAAATTTTAAAAGAGAATATAGACCCTGATAATGGGAGGGCTAGGTTTATCATTAATTTCCAGCAAATGGAAGAGATCAACCAATATGAAGCTTATAAGAAAGCTTTCATCAAACATTTTATGTCCAAATGTGACCAGGATCCTATCAGGTCTTTGGTAAAAATGATTAAAGAAGTTAGAACAAGTGAACCAGACACATAATACTTAGCTAGATTAGATAGATGGTCAAAAGACATTAATTCTATCTTGAAAGATTCAGACTGGATAGAAAGATCTAATGACAAAATGAAATTTTCTCAGGTAATCAAATTGATCACATTTGGATTGTTAGACAAAAAATCTGATGATGTAACGACAGAAAAGCTGTATAAAGATCTTAAGTCAAATATAAGTTTAGGAGAAGTAGATTATCTTCTTGAAGGGTAAAGTGAGACCATAATGATAAACCCATATGTAATGACCGTGGGCCTATATAGGAACTCTAGAGAGTTGAGAAAAGCTGAAGTAGGACATAGACGGAATGTTAGAAGTCTATCCAGGGATGCTAGAATCCCATGTTTTAATTGTAATACCTGGGGACACAAAGCGGGAGATTGTTTTTATGGAATTATTTGTAGAAATTGCAAATACGAAGGTCACAGTGAGTATCAATGTAGGGACCCACCATTCTGTATTTATCATAATAAGATAAGCCATAGAACTCATGATTGTAGAATTTTTCGGATACCCCCAGAGCTAAAAGGAAAACCCCCAGACACAGAATAAATCAATATTTTAGAAATCCCCATATATATACCGATAGACGGTATTGTGTTAAATATGGGAATACAAGAAAGATGAAAGAAACTGACAAACTGATAATTACTATTGGAAGAACTTCTGTAGGACCTCTCATTGCTGGTAGAGTGTTCAATAAGCCTATTCAAATATTTATTGATACAGGGTCTGTAGTTAATGTAATTACCAGTAAAGTTTTAAACCAGTTGAAACCAGGAGTAAAAATATTGGAACCAATCCGTTACTCATTGCAAGGAGTAACTGGAAATCAGTTAAAAACATTAGGTAAGGTTGAACTAGAAGTTATCTTATATACAAATGAACATTTGCGCATTCCAGTGATAGTGGTAGAAGAATCTGTTTTTCCAGGAGATTTATTGATAGGATTTGCAACTATGAGAAAAGAAAACATGGTAATAATTATGTCCTGCTGACTTAGGGATTTTAGTGAAGTCACAGTTAATCCCATTTTCTAATCAACCAGACTTAAGACCAGTGACAGGAATCAATGAATCCCTAGATAACATTTCTATCTTAGATAACGAGGCCGAGCGGTCCAGACCAACAGAAAGTAAAGCATCTTGTCAACCCAACTCAGATGTTCAGGAAATCCCAGAAATTACTAAACTATCAACTACTGAAGCTTTGCAAATTGTAGATGGTGGTGTAATAAAGTCGACGCTATTGCACCCAATTCGATTAACAAAGTGGAAGTGTATTTGAAAGGAGTCAATGTAGACTCTGAAATAATTACAGTCCCAGAATCAATTAGACTCAAAGGTCTGAAGTGGGACTCAGGGATTTATAAGTCAATTAAGAAGAGAGTAGAAGTACTAGTAATTAACACTATAAATAAGGATATATTTTTAAGGAAAGTTACACAAATAGGATGTTTTCAGGTGTGTACAAAACGCATTAAGATTTTAAATGAAAGTATTGAGGAATTAGAATTACCAATTTCAACAATCTGTTCAGTTCAAGAAGAAATAGATTTAAGAAATAAATATAAAGATCTAATAGAATCAACTAATTGCCCTGAGTTTGATGAAAGTTTATTTGCTTTGCTTGTAAAGCACAATAAAGCAATTGCTTTGCCGGGGGACGCCTTAGGCAAAACAATTGTTTTAAAACATCATATTAGATTAAAACCAGGAACACAGCCTATTTACATACCCGCCTACAGAGTTCTTCACTCTAAATTAGCAATAGTAGATAAACTGATCACTGAAATGTTATCACAGGATATTATTGAACATAGTAAAAATGAGTGGAACTTTCCTTTGATTTTTGGTGCCAAAGTCAGATGGTACTATGCGCCCACTTATTGATTATAGGGAATTGAATAAGCACACCATCCGTGGCAGGTTACCATTACCCATTATAGGTGATATTTTGAGAAGTTTGGGAACTGAGAATAGATGTTTTAGGACAATAGATATCAAATCAGCTTTTTGGCAAATAGAGTTAAATAAAGACTCAAGAGAGTTCACAGCATTTTCTTCTCCAACAGAACATTATGAGTTCAAGAGAATGCCATTTGGGTTATGTAATAGTACATTAACTTACATGAGATTAATGAATACTATTCTAGATGGATTGTTAGGAAACACTGCCAGTGTTTTTCTAGATGACATTTTAATAGTTTTTCAGACGGCAGTGGAGCACTTTAAGAAATTAGATTTGATATTCTCAAGACTAGTAGAAGCAGGATTGAAAGTAAAACTTGAAAAATGTAAGTTCTTGCAAGATAGTGTTATTTATTTAGGACATAAGATAGACAGACATGGACTTAGTACAGTGAATTCAAAGGTTGACGCTGTCAAGAATTTTCCGGTTCCGACCAATGTAGACAAGGTTAGGAGCTTTTTGGGATTGACAGGATATTATAGAAAATTTATTCAACGATATGGTGACATTGCTAATCCATTAAGTTTTTTGTTGAGGAAGGATTCAAAGTTCATATGGGGACCTGCACAGCAGCAAGCTTTTGACAAGTTGAAAGATAAACTCACGAGTTCACCCATTCTAATATTTCCTGATTATGAAAAAGAATTCATCTGACATAGGATTAGGAGGCATAGTGATGCAAGAGAGAAATGGAACTTTGAAACCGATTGCTTACACATCAAGACTTTGTAATAGTGCGGAGAGAAGCTACTCTATAACAGAAAGAGAAACTTTAGCAGTAATTTATCCTTTAGAAAGTTTTAGGGATATGATATTAGGATATCCTATCAGAGTTTGGACTGATCATACAGCTATTCAGAACTTATTTAAGCATAAGAATCTAAGGGGCCGACTTGCTAGAATGTTTGCAATACTTCAGTTCTATGAAGTTCAATTTGAATATATTCCGGGTAGAAAGAATGTGGCTGCAGATGCACTTTCTAGAAGCATTAGTCAACCAATGACTGGGACTGGGTTGATTAATTTTGTTTGTAGTATAGAGGAATTGGTAACTTTTGGATGAGGAAATGCTAATAAGAGAACAGAGGGATGATAAGACATGTGACTCATTAATCAAGTATTTGATGAACCCAAGAGGAAATCCTCTAAAGCTGCCAAAGTGGTATAAGATAGAGGAATTTCAATTGATTACTGGAATTTTGTATAGAAAAACAG
>NC_134815.1:19806494-19808994 GCF_046742065.1 Oratosquilla oratoria
ACCCAAGAGGCACGCAGTGAATTCCGGATATCTAACTTACGACCATCTGCTCATGAGTTCGACACGGTATTCACTGAGATTAAGCCTCTCTATATGTACACACACACACACACACACACACACACACACACACACACACACACACACACACACACACACACACACACACACACACACACACACACACACACACACACACACACACACACACACACACACACACACACACACACACACACACACACACACACACATATCGTGGCGCAGTGGTTAGAGTTCCCGGCTACCACTACGGTGGTCCGGGTTCGAATCCCGACCAGGGCTGAAATTAATTCAGTATCGCTGTGGGTTGTTATTCCAACTCTCGTGGGTGGGGAGTTGGGTGTGTATGTGCGTATAAGGTCACGAGTCCAACACGTGATGGAAGACCATGGTGAATCACACATAAAAAAAACGATAAATTTACACAAATTTCCCAATAAGCATATCACACTTTCTTATCTGTCTCTATCACTCTCCCTCGTTGTCATACTCTCTCCCGTATCGGATTTGCTCATCTTCTTTTTGCTCAATCAAATACCACTTGGAAGTGGATCACCGTATTGTGTAATCCATGTTTATACCGTCCTTGATTTTATTCTATTTATCTATCTTTCCTTAGGAACAAGGCATCCTCCAGCTTGCACTCTTGGTACTTGTTGGTTTTAATCCCTTGGCACAAGATCACAGTTTTACCTATACTCTTGCTTCTACCTGGCTGTTTTATTCATCTTCCTGAGACACTTTGTCCATGTTAAAGTGCATGTGGTAAATCTGAAAATAGCATTTTTTCTTAATCAGGGATATACAAAAAGTTTAGCTGGAAGGAAAACTATTTTGTGAAGACTTTGTTTGCTAAATAAAAAATTCCCGTGATTATCTAACTGAAAAAATACTTTTTTATCATTATTTTTTTCATACCAGAGTTAATCATTTGTTTGTGAAAAACATGAAATTTATTAGTGAACTAAAGCAATTTGATATATTTGTAAAATAGAAATGGTGTAAAAAAAAAAATGACCAGGAGAGATGATATCATATGCTCAAAAACTTTGCAAAAATAAAGATATACATATATGTATATATATATATATATATATATATATGTATATATATATGTGTATATATATATATGTGTATATATATATATATGTATATATATATATATATATATATATATATATAATGCTTGCTAGACAATATTATAATGAGTTAAAATGAGTTCTACTAGTAAAACATGCCGAAAGAAATCCTTTCCGCCCATTATTAGATCGGGTGAAAAAAAGTAAATCTTGCATAAGTGTTTATGTGATTTTTTAATTTTTGAACTGTATTACATTCGATTGCTTCAGCTGAAAGCTTGGCACAGTTGTTAGATTTTTTTCTATATATTTCAGGTTTAAATATTTGTCCTGACAGATTGTCACAATCAACTATGATCTTGTTAGTACTTAACGTAAAAATATAGTAAATTTTGATGTCTGATATTTAGAAATAATAGATTAAAATACGAGTATTCTAAGGTGTTTCATTATGTTTTGTTTATTATGTTTGGTATAAATTTTGTGACTCTCCCCTGTATTCATTCTAATCTATCAACGCCTTAATGAGATGTAGAAACCATAAAAATTATATTCTAACTGTAGATATACTAGTAATATATATATAACTAGTTGATGATAGATAGAATTTTGAAGTCAAAAGATCGCGTTTACGATTCCACCATTTGCTTTCTCTGAGGCAATAATACTAGTCTTAGATCTTTTAAAGTAGTTTATGATGACTGCACCATAATCTATTTCGTTCGGCACTCTAGTAAACACAGTTAAACAAAAGAATGAATAAGTAAGTACATGTATAAAAAGTTAAATAGAAATATGATTAAATAGATAAAAAATGAATAAGGAATAGGTGAAAATAAGATATAAAAATGATAAATAAATATAAAATAGATATATATAAATGAATAAATAATTTTACAAATAAATAAACAAATATAAATAAAAAAATAGAAAATAACATGTCTGTTTTTGGCAAAATGATCTAGCCGGTGACGGTGATTTGGTAACAGTCCACGAAAACCAGGATTGGCCGAGACCGGTGACGTCACGACAACGGAGACGATTGATTGGCCGCGAGCGAAGGGCAGGGCGCCGCAGGCCAAGTGCTCATGGCGAGGTCATAGAGGCGAAACCGGCATTTGTATAAGAAAAATAATAAATGATAAGATAAACAAATAAACAAATGAATAGATATGTTAATAAATAAAATGAAAAATGATAGATAATAGGATAAACTAATATATAAATAAGTATGTAAATATATTGACCGATAAAGATATACAAGTAGATAAATAAAGAGATAAATAAATAGAAAAATAAATCAATAACTGAACAAATAAATGAAAAATATGAATTAATCAATACGTAAATCAATAGATAAAAACAAACAGATTAATTAA
>NC_134815.1:19843994-19846494 GCF_046742065.1 Oratosquilla oratoria
TTAGTGTTAGTGTTGGTGTTGGTGTTGGTGTTGGTGTTGGTGTTGGTGTTGGTGTTAGTGTTAGTGTTAGTGTTAAAGTTAGTGTTAGTGTTAGCGTTAGTGTTATGCGCGCGCGCGCGTGTGTGTGTGTGTGTGTGTGTATTCACTTGGTCTTTGGATCACGTGTTGGACTCGTGATCGACAGCTATTTCCCTCCTGGAAGAGAGCTCAGAGCTCGTAGGTCCGATCTATGGGTAATGCTATGACCTTACACACACACACACACACCCAACTCCCCGCCCACGAGAGTCAGAGTAACGACCCGGAACGCAGCTGTACCGAAATAATTTCGGCCCTGGGCAGGATTCGAACCAAGCACTACGCGCACCACCATGCTAGTAGTTCATCGTTTCTACCAACTGCGCCACCGAGTGTGTGTGTGTGAGTCTGTGTGTGTGTGTATGAGTGTGTATTTGTGTGTGTATATGTATGTGCGTGTATGTGTGTTTGTGTGTGTATGAGTGTGTGTGTGTGTGTGTGTGTGTGTGTGTGTGTGTGTGTGTGTGTGTGTGTGTGTGTGTGTGTGTGTGTGTGTGTGTGTGTGTGTGTGTGTGTGTGTGTGTGTGTGAGTTTGTGTGAGTGTGTGTGAGAGTGTTTGAGTGAGTTTGTGTTTGTGTAGTGTTCAGGGATTGGGCTGCGTATTATCATGTTCGTGATATATATTTCTTTGGTATAATATGTTTGCACATGCAGCATAAAATAAAAATATTGGGAGCAAAAAAGTATAGAAATATAAATCTCATACATATGTAGATTTTTTCATTACCAGAAGCAAGATTCACAAGCAATATGAAACTTCTCGTTTTTAAGAATCACTGACAAAAATAAATAAATAAATAAATAAACTACAGAATTGGTTTGATAAAAAAAAAGTTCTTGTGAACAATTCAGATGTATTCAAGAAAAACAAAATATTTATCTGTGAAACACCTCACTGCAAAATAACAGAAATATCATATTTATCTTGTGAATATCGGATCTATTTTTTATTTGCAAGGAGCAAGGAGGCGTCCCAGTCAAATATTTGTCTAATTATATAAATTTCCAACTTATTTACCAGAATTTGGTTATGTCAAAATATAACTAATTGGTGTTTTGAGAATGTCTATACTGGATATTTTGCCGCTTTTTCAGACCTTGTAGCTATAAACGGACTTTGTAGGTCTTTGTATTTACTTTGCAGTCTCGTTTATTGCACAGGACATAAACTCTCTCTCGCTCTTTTTTTTTTTTTTTTTTTTTTTTTTTTTTTTTTTTTTTTTTTTTTTTTTTTTTTTTTTTTTTTTTTTTTTTTTTTTTTTTTTTTTTTTTTTTTAGTAGTAGCGACTACCTTAGCACACACTTAATAGTAGTTAGTTCTTGTCTTCTTGATCCACAACTAAAAACTGAAGAGAACAATTAGATAAATCAATATATATTTTTTCTAAAATAATTCAGTTTACGCATTTTTCTTCTAACTAACGTCAGACAATTTCAATTAGCATAGGCCCTCATCCTCAGAAAATAAGATAATCTTAATTAGCTTTCTTGCTGCATAGACTCACTCTACAAATTATGTTGTTGGACACACAGGTAATTTTGATCAGCTTAAGGCTGGACGTCGTGATGAATAACCTAAAAAGAAAAATAATTGAAGAAGCTGAGAGAGAGAGAGAGAGAGAGAGAGAGAGAGAGAGAGAGAGAGAGAGAGAGAGAGAGAGAGAGAGAGAGAGAGAGAGAGAGAGAGAGAGAGAGAGAGAGAGAGAGAGAGAGAGAGAGAGAGAGAGAGAGAGAGAGAGAGAGAGAGAGAGAGAGAGAGAGAGAGAGAGAGAGAGAGAGAGAGAGAGAGAGAGAGAGAGAGAGAGAGAGAGAGAGAGAGAGAGAGAGAGAGAGAGAGAGAGAGAGAGAGAGAGAGAGAGAGAGAGAGAGAGAGAGAGAGAGAGAGAGAGAGAGAGAGAGAGAGAGAGAGAGAGAGAGAGAGAGAGAGAGAGAGAGAGAGAGAGAGAGAGAGAGAGAGAGAGAGAGAGAGAGAGAGAGAGAGAGAGAGAGAGAGAGAGAGAGAGAGAGAGAGAGAGAGAGAGAGAGAGAGAGAGAGAGAGAGAGAGAGAGAGAGAGAGAGAGAGGGAGAGAGAGAGAGAGAGAGGAGAGAGAGAGAGAGAGAGAGAGAGAGAGAGAGAGAGAGGAGAGAGAGAGAGAGAGAGAGAGAGAGAGAGAGAGAGAGAGAGAGAGAGAGAGAGAGAGAGAGAGAGAGAGAGAGGAGAGAGAGAGAGAGAGAGAGAGAGAGAGAGAGAGAGAGAGAGAGAGAGAGAGAGAGAGAGAGAGAGAGAGAGAGAGAGAGAGAGGAATGAACTGTGGTAAAGGTAATATAGAAGAAATATTCCCGGATAAGTGAGGTGCGGCCACCACCGGATGTGCGACTTGCAAAGACGAGTAGCGGAAAGAGGGGAGGAGAGAAAGAGGCGAGGGAAGGGAGAACGTAAGG
>NC_134815.1:19851494-19858994 GCF_046742065.1 Oratosquilla oratoria
ATTACGCCGAGATCTTTTTCACTATCCACTTTTGTTAACGAATTTCCAAATAACTTGTAATCGTACTTACTGTTGTTTTTACCTATGTGCATTACCTTGCATTTACTTGTGTTAAATTTCATTAGCCACTTTTCAGACCATTGCTGTAATTGATCTAAATCTTCTTGAATATCTAATTGGTTTGAGTGATCATTTGCCACTTCGCACAGTTTTGTATCATCAGCAAATTTGGAAACAGTAGATTTTAGTCCATGGTCTATATCATTTATATATACTATGAATAGAAGTGGCCCAAGAACGGAACCCTGAGGAACTCCACTTGCAACACTTTTCCATCCAGAAGTTTTTCCATTTAAAACAACTCTCTGTTTTCGACCTTTCAACCAATTACTAGTCCAACCTAATAGGCTACCACTTATTCCATGCAAAGCTAATTTAGTAAGTAGTCTTTCGTGTGGGACGGTATCAAAAGCTTTTGCAAAGTCTAGATATATTAAATCTATATTGTTTCTTTTGTCATAATTCGAGATAACTGTGTTGTAGAATTCGAGTAAGTTAGTCACGCAAGAACGTTTCCGTCTGAAACCATGCTGGCTATCATTTATCAAACGGTTATTTTCTAAATGATGTTCGATAGCATCTCTGATGATAGTTTCCATTATTTTTCCTACGATTGAAGTCAAACTTATAGGCCTATAGTTATTTGGTTTCTTTTTGTCACCTTTTTTGAATATGGGAGTAACGTTAGCTAGCTTCCATTCTCTTGGGACATCTCCGGATATGATGGATTTCTTGAAAATAATTTCTAATGGAACAACAATCTCATTTTTCATTTCCTTTAAGATTTTTGGATGCCAACCGTCAGGCCCTGGTGTTTTATTAACTTTGAGTTTGTCTATACACCTTTTAATTTTTTCTTTTGTTATATTTATCGTACCGAGTAAGTTTACCCTAGACTTTTCACAGGTTTCAGTTTGGAATTCACCTTGAGGTGTTTCGTTTACGAATACCGAGCTAAAATAATTGTTTAAGATATTACACATTCCTTCATTTGGGAACGATAATTCTATCCTACTTACGGCATGTAGTTTTGGAATGTATTCTGTCCTAAAGACTTATAATATTCATGGGAGTCGAGTATCATAATTCTACATGTAATTCTTGTCCAGTACACCGTGTAAGCGAAGCACGCTCAATACCTTGCTTAGTAGCAACAGTTAGCGAGTAAAAAATTCGCAATGTCAGAGCTGAATATCGAAAACTTTGCTGAGAACCCCTCGGTGGAAGAACTACTTTAGAACCCAAATAAAGAGTGTCTGAAAGAAATAGTAGCAAGATGGGACTTAACTTATCCTGCAAACGTTAGTGGAACTGAATTAATCCAACTGATATTGAGTCATATAGATCAGTTAAAGAAAACGTAAGACGAAGGCAGAGAATTTGACAATTTAGAACAAGCAGTTGCAGCCAAATTAAACCAACCTGGATAAAAAACATTTGAAATGAAGATGAGGTATGAAATACAACTTAAGGAATTCGAATTCCAACGTGAAAGAGAACAAAGGCAATATGAGAACGAACAAAAACAACTTAAAGACAACATAAGAATGAAGAAAAACAAATTGAAATACAACATAAGAAAGAACAAAGACAACACGAAATCGAACTCAAAAAGCTCGAACTATCGACCCTAAGTCAACAAGTGGTTTCAAATTCAAGTAAGTTAGATCTCTTGTAGTATTCCCGCCTTCTTAGACGAGAATCCAACCTGTTTTTTTCTTCGAGAATTTGAAGCAGTGAGTAACCATTTTGCAATTCCTCAAGCAGATTGGATATGGCTTAATAAACCAAAGCTGTCCCCTAAAGGATTACAAGTATGTAACAATCTGGAAAATAACACTGACTACGAAACGGTCAAACAGACAATTCTTTCCGCTCACGAAATTTCCACCGAAGGTTATCGACAAGCCTTTCAAAGTTCTAACAAACTTAACTATCAGACATATATGGAATTCGCGTCAGACAAACTCCGAGCATTAAAGAAGTGGATTAAATCAGCATCAGTAGATAATCTTGAGAAAGTAGTGAACTTGATTGCATTAGAAGAATTCGTGCGTAAAATTCCTCACTACTTAAAAATTCACATTGTTGACAGTGAGGAAATTGAACTTATGAAACCAGCCAAATTCACAAAAATGTTGGAAAGGACGGTAACCGCCAACAATCTTATGTAAAACCAACTAGTGGTAGTAAAAATGGTAACATTGATAATTCCAGTTCCCCTGTTTGTTACTTCTGTAAGAAGACGGGACACATGATTGCAAATTGCCCAGATCCAAAATGTAAATTAGCTCAAAAGAATATAAAATCTGTAGCTTCCTTTAACCATTCTACTGTCAATTCTGTAGATCCTTTTCAGCCTTTCCGTTCAACGGGAACAGTATCACTTGGTTCAGACCACGTAGAACACCACCTCTGAATAGTACGGGACACAGGAACAGCACAGTCATTGCTACTTCAGTCAGCGCTGCCGGGAGTCCAACGTAATTATATAGGAGAAAATGTAAACTTACAGGACTTCCACAACCCCTTTTCAGTACCTCTGGTAAAGGTGTACCTGAACTGTGGACGCATAACGGATACTGTCTCCGTAGGAGTAAGTGAAATGGCAACCCTACCAGTCCCTGAAGCAGATTTTATACTAGGCAACGATCTAGCAGGAGAACTTGTCTATCCTCCTTTAATTGTTTCTGCTTCTCCCCTACCATATAACCCAACTTCTACCATAGAGCAAACCCAATCCAACCTATTTCCAACCTGTGCTATTACACTATCCTAAGCAAAAGTTAATCAACCAACTCTTACCTCTCTAACCACCCCAACCACCCTGCTTACTCTACCTTCTGAGCAAAGCATCAAAAAGGCTCAACAGAACGACCCTTCCTTAGCTCCCTTGTTTAACAGAGCTATTCCCAAGGAGGATATCCTACATACTCCCTCCTTTTATTTACACAAAGGGATACTTACGAGATTGTATAAAACTCGTCACCTTTCTGATGATGATACCTGGGCAGAATATCACCAAATTGTTTTATTTGTTAACTTGAGGACTCAGGTAATAGAGATTGCTCATACAGGACACTCAGGATACTTAGGTATTAAGAAAACTTATTTACGACCCTTTTCAGAATTCTTTTGGCCTGGTATGAAAACACAGGTGAGTAGATTCGTTAAATGTTGCCACACTTGCCAACTAGTAGGCAAGTCGAGCGAGTCTATCCCTCCGTATCCTCTTCAACCCATTAAAGTACCTAATGAATCTCTTCAGAAACTGGTGATTGACATAGTGGGCCCGTTACCCAAAAACCAAGAAGGGTAAGCAGTACATCTTAACAGTTCTTTGTCCCACTACCAGGTACCCTGAAGCTTTTCCTTTAAAGAATATTTTTGCTAAGAGTGTAATTAAGTGTTTAACTCACATGTTTACTTCCTTTGGCATTCCTCAGTAAATACAGTCAGATAGAGGTTCCAATTTCACTAGCAATCTCTTTACCCAGGTTCTTAAGGACTAAATGCTAAACAGTCTCTGTCTACAGCGTACCGCCCCCCCCCCCCCCGCCACTCAGGGAGCTCTAGAACGATGTCATCAAACGTTAAAGAATATGCTACGTAAGTTCTGTTACGAGGAAGACCGTGATTGGGATAAGGGATTGCCCTTCCTCCTAGTTACGCTCCGTGAAACACCATCTGAAGCTCTAGGTGTTTCTCCCTTTGAATTGTTATATGGAAGGAAGGTAAGGAGACCCCTCAAGGTAATCAAGGACCATATCATATCTTCTCCTACCTCACCTTTACAGTCTGTTAACCAGTATATTTTTCCCTTATGGATAACCCTGCCAGAATTGATTCATTTGCCACGAAGAACCTTGAGCATGCACAGAGTAAAATAAAAATTAATTATCATCAGAAATCTCGTAGAAGAGAATGCAAGGAAGGAGATATGGTTCTTGCGTACATTCCCATCTCTGGACAACCTCTTCAAGCTAAATACCATGGTCCTTGTAAAATTCAGAAAAAAATGTCAGAATGTAATTACGTACTAGAAACCCCTGACAGACGCAAAACTGCTCAACTTATTCACGTTAACTTGCTCAAGCCATACCTTGCCAAAGTACCACCAGACAGTTCAGTCAAACCATTGATTTCGCTAAATCACGGTAACAATAGAATACCTATGTCAACCGACCGTCCACTGGTCCAAGAACCGACGTTGCCACATTTCGATCCTCCCACAGTAGGCAACAACAGCGACATCCTGAACAACCTACTTTTGTACCTTAACCACTTGAATCCTGACCAAGCTAAGGAGATTTCTGAAATTATTTCTAGTCACAGATCCTTGTTTCGAGACAACCCTGGCCGTTGTAACCTCACATCCCATGAGATTCAACTGTATCCAGGAACTTCTCCTAGCAACCAACACCCGTACCGATTACATCCCCAGAAGAAACTGATAATGAAGAAAGAGGTCGACTATCTCGTGGAGCACGGCTTAGCAGTTCCCAGTAATTCTCCGTGGGCATCTCCGTGCGTCCTAGTCCCCAAAGAAAACGGACAAACACGACTGTGTACGGACTACCGATGAGTCAATGCAGTTACCATCCCTGACGCCTACCCTCTTCCTCGGGTCGACGATTTTATTGACAAGGTGGGACAGTCCAAGATTATTACTAAAATTGACCTCACTAAAGGTTATTACCAAATTTCTTTGGCTCTATAAGCTTGTCCCACCTCTGCATTCATCACTCCCTTTGGATTCTTTGAATACACCGTCATGCCGTTTGGGTTACACAATAGTCCGGCTACGTTCCAACGTACCATGAATTGCCTATTACAGGACATTGATGGTGTAGCTGTATATTTAGATGATATAATAATATATTCTCCTAATTAGCAGAACCATGTACAACTACTAGATGTCGTAATGTCCCGAATGAAAGAAGCCAACTTCACCGTCCAACTTCCCAAAACCATCTTCTTACAAGCCACGGTGACGTACTTGGGACACGAGGTGGGACAAGGCATCATCCGGCTGAAACGAGCCAACATCTCGGCCATTCTCGACTACCCGGCTCCCTCTACTCGGAAAGCACTCAGACGTTTTCTGGGAATGGCCGGATATTACCGAAGGTTCTGTCCAAACTTCTCAGAGGTAGCCTTACCCCTCATCCGAATGACAAGCTACTCCATACCTTACTTTTGGACAACAGAAGGTCAGAACGCTTTCCTGCTCCTAAAAACCTTCCTCACGCAGGATCCAGTTCTGCGTTCACCTAACTTCGACGTCCCCTTCATTCTACAGACGGACGCAAGTGATCAAGCTGTCGTATCTGCTCTTCTCCAAGAACACGATGGGATGTTGCATCATGTCGCATACCACTCGGACCAACTAGATCAACACCAAAGGTGGTACTCGACCACCGAGAAGGAGCTACTGTCCATCATCTCAGCCCTGCGGAAGTTCGAATGCTACGTAAGACCCAGCTCGACCCCTTTACTAATATTCACAGACCATAATTCACTAACATTCCTTGAACGGAACATGAACAGTAATAGGAGGCTGTTAAGTTGGTCCTTGTTTCTCCAAAAATACCTCCTCGAGATAAAAGATATTAAGGGTTGAGAAGAATGTTCTTGCTGATACCCTTAGCCGTCCTGATTACAAATCCCAACTCATCTGTTCTCCTGAGATGCTGAGTTCTAGGGGGTGTGTGTGATGGCCCACCATCCTCCGTGTATTTAAAATGTCTGTATATGTATAATATTCTGTATTCATTGTATAATTATGTATATCCTGTAAATTGCTTGTATACGCGTGCTTTTCCTACTGTCCTCCCCTTCAAATCCACTCCTTACTACTCGTCTGAAGGCCCAGACTAGTTCTATCCAGTTCATCCTTCTCCTTCCTTCCGTTCTCACCAGCACTATGTATACGGCGTTCCCTCGGTTCCAGACAGACTTTTTTTCGTTGGCTACCAAGACGTAACTTACCCTCCCAAATCGCTTTCGCTCTTTCCAACCCGTAGTGTACACACGTGATTAAACTGTATTCTCATGACTTGGTTTCGGTTCAGGTTGAGGAATTAGTTGTGTTATAAAACGTTAAAAATTATCTATTGGTTAATTTTTTGTCGTAAAGATATTATAACTGTTTTATTGACTTTTTTATGAATTAAATTAGTTATTTAAATTACCTTCCGTTTGGATTTGCCTTAACTACATCAAAGCCCCTAAGTACGAGCCCCTCCTAGACAGAAAGTCCTTATATCCTTGCGGAAGGCATAACAATATATATATGTATATATATATATATATATATATATATATATATATATATATATATATATATGTAAACACACACACACACACACACACACACACACACACACACACACACACACACACACACACACACACACACACACACACACACACACATATTATATATATACATACATATATATATATATACATATATATACATATATATATATATATATATATATATATATATATATATATATATGTCCGTGTGCGTGTGTGTGTGCGTGTGTGTGTATGTATATATATATGTATATATATATACATACATATTTATATATATATATATATATATATATATATATATCGCAGGTGAGAAATGTAGTAACACATTTATAAATCACAACTAACACCACAGTCGGACGAAAGAAAAAGTTGCGTAAGCGGAACTATACATTTCGATTGCTACCTGCAATCCTCTTCAGTAGTACAAAGTGGCAGGGAGGAGGCTATCTTAAGTAGCAACCTCTTACAAAAGAAAGGGAACATGAGAAAATAAAAAACATCACTGCCCCAACCCTAGTTGACCTGAGGCTGACACGAGGTCGGGTCAGGGGGAGGGGGAGGAAGCTTGTTGACAATATTTTTGGTGATGAATAGTCCTGAAATGATGTCTGGGGTCCATTGACCCTTGGAAATATTCATCGTGGGCAGATAATCAATTAATGTTGATTCCACCATTTTCCTTCTGAACCCACACCCTGATTTATAAATGAGATCAGATTTCTCCCAGTCCATCCGGTGATTAAATTTATTAACGTGTTGAAACACTGCTGATTTATAAATCAGGGTGTGGGTTCAGAAGGAAAATGGTGGAATCAACATTAATTGATTATCTGCCCACGATGAATATTTCCAAGGGTCAATGGACCCCAGACATCATTTCAGGACTATTCATCACCAAAAATATTGTCAACAAGCTTCCTCCCCCTCCCCCTGACCCGACCTCGTGTCAGCCTCAGGTCAACTAGGGTTGGGGCAGTGATGTTTTTTATTTTCTCATGTTCCCTTTCTTTTGTAAGAGGTTGCTACTTAAGATAGCCTCCTCCCTGCCACTTTGTACTACTGAAGAGGATTGCAGGTAGCAATCGAAATATATAGTTCCGCTTACGCAACTTT
>NC_134815.1:19866494-19868994 GCF_046742065.1 Oratosquilla oratoria
GCTACTGAAAAATAACAAGTAATCTGCCATATAGTAGAGAAAGGTATAGAATAAACATTGTTTGTATAGAACAGTTGGAGATTTTGTTCGAAAACCTGAAAACAAGAGAAGAACATGTCAAGGTAGATAAAGCTCCGTGCTGAGATCAATCTTTTATTGTTGGTACAACATTGGGTCACGGGATTCTTTTCAAGAAGGAAGACGTTGATTAAGGGGCATAAGTATACTGTGCTTGCCTCGGTATACTGGAAAAAGGAAAACGTTAGGGCTGGATTAAATCGAGTAGAGAAAACACCGTCAAGCTGTGTAAACAGGAATACATAGACACACGCAAACACAAACACACACACACACACTCACACACACACACACACACACACACACACACACACACACACACACACACACACACACACACACACACACACACACACACACACACACACACACACACACACACACACACACACACACATAAACACACACACACACACACACACACACACACACACACACACACACACACACACACACACACACACACACACACACACACACACACACACACACACACACACACAATCATGCAATCAGTCCATGAATCTTATTTGCCTTCTCTATGGCGGAAATACACAGCTTAGATAATTTGAGATCATCAATTACGCTGAGATCCTTTTTTCTATCCACTTTTATTAACGAATTTTCAAATAGCTTGCAATCGTACTAACTGTTATTTTTACATATGTGCATATCCTTACATTTACTTGTGCTAAATTTCATTAGCCACTTTTTAGACCATTGCTGTAGTTTATTTGAATATTTATGTACATATACGTATATATATATATATATATATATATATATACATATATATATATATTGCAGTAATTCACAAGGACGTGAAAATAATATGCAGAAAAAACCACTGGGAAATAAGAAGCTTACTATATATGCAGTGGTTTTTTCTGCACATATATATATATATATATATATATATACATATATATATACATATATATATATACATATATCTATAATATATATATATATGATATATGTATATATGTATATATATGTATATATATATATACATGAATATATATATATACATATATATATATATATATATATATATATAAATATACATATATATATACATGAATGTATATATATATATATATATATGTATATATTAAATATGTATGTATATATATATATATATATATATATATGCATATACATATATATATATGCATATACATATATATATATGTATATATATGTATACATGTATATATATATATATAAATGTATATATATACATATATGTATATATATATATGTATATATATATGTATACATATATATATAAATGTATATATATACATATATATACAAGTATATATATATATACATATATATATATATATATATATATATACATGCATACATATATATATATACATATATATATGTATGTATATATTTGTATATATATACATATTATATATATATATATATATATATACATGCATACATATATATATACATGTATATACATATATATATGTATATATATGTATATATATACATACATATATATATATATATATATGTATATATATATATATATAGGTGAGTGTGTGTGTGCGTGTGTAATGTGTTATATATATACACATATATATATATAGACAAACATATATATATATATATATATATATATATATATATATATATATATATATATATATATATATATATATATAGAAATGTAATCACACATTTGTCAATCACGTAGAAACCACTGTTGGAGTAGAAAAGACTGGAAACGGGGAAGCTATATATTTCGATTGCAAACTGCAATCCTATTTAGTAGATACAATTAAGAGAGAGCGTGCTGCTTAAGTAGCACCCTTAACAAAAGAAAGGGGAACATGGGAAGAGGTCTCTACCCTCGGCTCACTCCATATGTGAGGTCAGGAGGCAAATGAGTTTTCAATAGGTTGGTGATGAAGAGTCCGGACAGTACGTCCGGGGACCATTGCCCTTTTAAAATATTCATGTTGGGCTGATATTCAATGATAGCTATAGTAGATTCTACCATTTTTCTCCTGAACTCACATCTGGATTTATAAATAAGCTCAGCTTTGCCCCAATCTAAACAATGTTTAAATTGCTTAACATGTTGGAACACAGCTGAGCTCTCTTGTCCATATTTAATGGAACGTTTATGTTCAATCATCCTAGTATTCAAATCCCTTCCAGTCTGTCCGATGTAAACTAAGTCACAACCTTTACATGGAATCGAATATACCCCTTGGCTCTGCTCTTCTTTTAACCTTTAGTGGACATTTACCACCTTTTTATTAATGGTGTTAGGGTAATAATCAATCAAATTTAATTTGTCTTTGGGAAGAAACTTGGTCGAGGGAATGAATGATTCAGAAAAGGGAACGATTAAAGAGCTCTTACCCAATGAAAAATTAGAGGAAGTGTGGGT
>NC_134815.1:19873994-19876494 GCF_046742065.1 Oratosquilla oratoria
AAAAGAAATTGCCTTTTCAGCTGACAGAATAAAATGAAAATAACCAACCTGGATGGAGGGCGATTAATAGAGATAGGCTATAACCTGTATGCTATGGGGAGAGTAGAAAATAAAGGCAAATACAACGAAGTAAGGAATAATAGAAGAAAATGGTAACTGATAAGGCAGGAATTAAGGAAAAAGAAAAATTGGTTCAAAGGAAACCAGAGAAGAAATGAGATGATACACAGGTAGATTCAAAAGCCAGATGAAATTTTCAAAGAAAATGAAGAAAAGAAAATAACATTGACAACCAAATTTTTGTAAAATGTTCAGTAATAAATTTCAACGTAAATAGTATTGACACTGATGGGGCTGAAGGAAATGGATATTTGGTAAAGTGTTTTGGGAGAAAGAAACAAGAGAAGAATATATAAACAGAATAAAATTGCTAAACGTAAAAATAAAAACAACAGAAAGAGACCGTTCGTGTGCTGTACTAGAGATTAAGAAAGTAAGGAAAGTATCATGCTAGAATATAAAAGAAATTGCTGGTAGAGAGAGTATATGGATATAAAAAAACAGGTTAATGTTAAGAAGATAGACACTTGAAGAAAATGGGTGTGAATACTGTTAGAGAAAAGAGATAGAAGACCATAAATGGAATGGAAGATAGATGTTAGAGATTGCAGTCAAATATCATTCTGGAGAAAATTAATTTGATAAAAAAAGGTTAATATTAGGAGGACAGATACTTGAAGGAAATGGATGTGAATACGTGGGTAAAAAGAGTGTATAAAACAAGTATAGAAGAAAGAGATAGGAAGATGGATGGTAGAGATTGCAGTAAAATATCATTCTGGAGAAAGAGGATTTTGTTGCAGAACACGACCGAACAGAAGAAGAGATTCATGGAGAGGAGGGAAGAGGAAAGGGAGGGTGACGAAGTGAAGGAAGAAGAGGAAAAGCAGGAAGAAGAGTGTGATGAGGAGGAAGTGGAACAGAAGCCCCATAGAAAATGGCAAGGAGACAAGTTCCTATCATATGTTGGTTTTGACTGTATTAACGACTCCTTAATTGGGAGATTTATAGTTGATGAAAATAATGTATGTATGCATATACATGTATATTTTCATGTGTTTACACATATATGTACTGAACACAGAGGTACTCTACATATGTAAATACATTTCCATTTGTGGTTGCTTATTTCAATTAGAAGAAATACCGATAGGAGAGTGGGACAGATAACCGCAGATGGATAGTCAAGATATTAGTTAATCTAAAAGGTAGTATTTTTTTTTTTAATTAAGTTCATGCTGCAGTCCATATCAAATTTGCACTTTTTTTTTTTTTTTTTTTTTTTTGCAAGAGTTCTTTTTTATTTCCACAACTATTACCTATGGTCTAATAAATTTGATATGGTATATTATCAGTGATTAATTAAAAGTAATTGCTTTGTAATTACGAGACTAATGGGACTGTCATGAATGACCATATGAATATTATGATAATTACATATCCATAAATCAGTTTAATGAGTTACTTGTGACTTCATAAATGAGATTAAAGTAGAAATGTGTTTAGTGTTACAAATTTGAATGTTTCTCATATTTTGATTTTGACTAATTTTGTTGCAAATTATGTTTAATTATATGAAAAAAGGGAAAACACAGACTTAACCTATTTAAGTGCTATAAATGATGAAATGGTCTTTTCTTAACTGAAAGAAAATTTGGAAAGTGTACCATCTTGTTGAGGGCCTTGATGGAAATAGTTTTAATTACTTTAGTCTGAGGCCTGTCTATCGTAAAAAAAATATCTAAAAAAAACATGATTTAATATTACAATGAGTTCAACGATTTCATTAAGATAATGTTCAATCTATTCCTCTACAGTTGGTATTTTATTTAGATGAAGTAGTTTGATATTAAAAAAAAATTGTATAGAAATACGATTTTACCATATAATTCTAATTGTTCATACTGATAATGTTAATGTACTGTTCCACCTTTGGTGAACTATAGGAACCCCTCCTAGGCCAACTGTTCTGAAAGGTACCAATAGTGAACCAATGTTCATCAAGAACTTTGAATGTGTGAAACTTTTGAGAAATATGTCGTGCTTTACTTTAGTAAGTTAGAGGCTGGTGATGAAGAAAAAAATGCATTGGCATATAACAACATTCATTGTCGAGGACATCGCCAATGAAATTTTTGTGAAAAACATTGGTCATTTCACCACATACCTCTTTACGATCAGAGATAAACATATTTTTTAGAAAAACAATGATGGCATTAGAAGTGTTTAGAAGGTTTATATTACATCATATACAATGTATATTTCAATCTATTAGATCAAATTCCAATATGTAATTTTTTTTGTTATGGACATTTAGAACTGTATTATATAGAATATCTATGAACTGTGCTACTGTGGAACAGTCGTAGAACCAAGATATAATTTTGCAATTAGCGCAGTATTCCACTCCATTTTCAACGCAATATATGACTTAATTACA
>NC_134815.1:19893994-19896494 GCF_046742065.1 Oratosquilla oratoria
TGAAACTGCTTTGTTGTTTAAAACCCGCGTTTGATTCCTGGTCAGGGTATGAAATATGTAAATTGTATTTTTATGGTGAGACGAAATTATTGTTAGCTGTCAAGATAGAAGTTCATGCTGTACTAAAAGAAGCCAGCAAGAGGGAAAAACTGAACCTGACTTAGTACGTGGCGGCAATAAGGGCGTACAGATTCTAACTCCGAGCTTTAAATTCAAGTCCTGTTCGACCCCATAATGAATTATGTGATTTAGCGAGTATAATGAACTTTTACTAAAAGCTAGTAAACAACTTGAATTAGAATGGACGTCTTGCCATACAATCGACAGTGGGGAAACGATAGAATGGTGTATCTTGTTCTAGAATGGAAAATAAAAACAAATTATTTTAACTGGTGTGGTGTCAACTTATTTAATTCAGGATCCACTTCCTCACTGGGAGTTATGGACCAAAAGATCTCCTGTTGGCATGCACTTCCTTTGTTATATATATATATATATATATATATATATATATATATATATATATATACATATATATATATACTGTATATATATACACATATATGTACATATATATATATATATACATATATATATGTATATATATATATATATATATATATATTTATATACATATATATACATATCTTTATTCAACCACAAACAACTTTTCAATCCATGCCATCGCAATCGAGACTGAAGAATCGCTCGCATGGAATTAAAAGTTGTTTGTGGTTGAATAAAGATATCAATTGATCGCTGGGAACCATTCAGTGTAGACGTATAATATATACATATATGTATATATATATATATGTATATATATACATATATATATATATATGTATGTATACGTACACGTATGTGTGTGTGTGTGTGTGTGTGTGTGTGTGTGTGTGTGTGTGTGTGTGTGTGTGTGTGTGTGTGTGTGTGTGTGTGTGTGTGTGTGTGTGTGTGTGTGTGTGTGTGTGTGTGTGTGTGTGCGCGCGCGTGTGTGTGTGTGTGTGTTCACTTGGTCTTTGGTCTTTGGATCACGTGTTAGACTCGTGATCGACAGCTATTTCCCTCCTGGAAGAGAGCTCAGAGCTCGTATGTCCGATCTATGGGTAATGCTATGACCTTACACACACACACACACCCAACTCCCCGCCCACGAGAGTCAGAGTAACGACCCGAAGCGCAGCTGTACCGAAATAATTTCGGCCCTGGGCAGGATTCGAACCAAGCACTACGCGCACCACCATGCTAGTAGTTCATCGTTCTACCAACTGTGTGTGTGTGTGTGTGTGTGTGTGTGTGTGTGTGTGTGTGTGTGTGTGTGTGTGTGTGTGTGTGTGTGTGTGTGTGTGTGTGTGTGTGTGTGTGTGTGTGTGTGTGTGTGTGTGTGTGTGTGTGTGTGTGTGTGTGTGTGTGTGTGTGTGTGTGTGTGTGTGTGTGTGTGTGTGTGTGTGTGCTCGCGCGTACGTGATTAACCAGCTCTGGCTACTGGGATCGAAAATTGAAATACAGAATCGTTAAACTTATTGCAATAAGGGTACCACGTGAAAATTAATTCGGAAGATCAAGTGGTCTTTTTTATATACTCTATGACATACTTAGTGGCGCAGTTGGTTCATAATGGTAAAGCGTGTCACGAATTCTGTCTTGAGTCTCAAAAAAAGTGTTGGGTGAGGTATGTGATAGAAGGAAGCTGAAAGTGATCGTGGGTAAAAGCAAATGTGATGAGATGTACAAGGTGAGAAGGTGGTGGTAAGTTGGAGGTCTGTCTTAAAGGAGAGCGGTTAGAGGAAGTATTTATGGTCACATGTACCAGGAAATGGAGTTGTGGAGAAGGAGGTAAATTGTAGAGTGAGAAAAGCAATTAAATGTCATGGGGAAATGAAAAATGTGATGAGAAATAGGTATCTGGGAATGAATGCAAACAGAAGATTATATTGAAAATTGAATGTGCCTGTGACAATGTATGGGAATGAGACCTGGATTTTAAAAGAAGCAGAAAAGTGAAGTTTGAATGTGTTTGAGGTGAAGTATCTCAGAAGTATGGAAAGGGGGTTACGAGGATCGATAAACTAAGTATGAGGAGGTGAGGAGGATTGGGGGTGTAGAGAGCTGACAGACAGTGCTGAAATATAGATTAGTAGGATATTTTGGGTACATAGAAAGAATGAGCGAAGAAATCATAGCAAAAAGAGTGGGAAGAGCAGAGGTAGATCCCAAAGAGAATCCTCCCAGGCCATCCCCTCCATGTAAATGGAGGGGATGGCTTTCCTGTAGATGTGCTGTGTATTGCTGTATTACTTCTTATCCGGGCATTGGGCGGAACTCGGGGACGACACTTCATCCGTAAGTAGCTAAAATGGAAAAGAAATAATTTGGTGACGCATGGAAGTAGGATGTGTGGGGGTAAGTATGTGCCTTGACTGGCTACTTCCTAAAAAGGGTAAATTAATATATACATAAAGAAAAACATTGTATACAGATAGAATATTGATAGTAATAA
>NC_134815.1:19908994-19913994 GCF_046742065.1 Oratosquilla oratoria
TCTGTATAAAACCAGTGACATTTATAGCTTCCAACCTTAACCCTTTTGATCCTAGGAGTTTCTCTAAGCTGAATGAGATTGGTTCACACTTGCCAGATTGAAATTCTGAACATACACGAGGGACCCAAATGATTAATGGAGCTAGTTTCTCATACAATTCTGTTTGGATCCTTGGGCTGTAGGGGCTCTTCTAAGTTGAATAAAATCAGCTATTTCTAGAATCTTGAAAGTTCCGTCATAATAAAAAACGCTAACAAGACCCAACACTCCTAAGGAATGTAGGCTTTTCTTTCCTGTCTCCGTGGCAGTACATGAGCAAAGCATTTGGCTAGTCTTCTATTCCTTTATGTATATTTGTTTCATTACTAACAAGTCTCCTCTATGCCAAATAAAATAATCTGATATGAGCAAAAAACAAAAACTTCGAAAAGCGTCACTATAGTGGATGTATGACCATCATAATGTCCATATGGCCACCCACCCTGGTGTGTACTAGGTTGTGGATGTACATAATATACCCAGTTTACTATTAGACTCATTCCATCTCTGAGCTGGGGGACTTGCACCCCTCACTACGTTCAAGAAAACTGAATATTGGTGCGTGATAACGTACCTTAACATTTTCAGCATGACGTACGTTTGTATATTTTCTAGTCGGTTGGATCTTCTTGGAAAAATCAGAAATAAGTGTAGTCGACGTATAATTTTTTTCCATTTTTTTTTTTAGAATAAGCAGAACTAATTTGATTAAAAAAAATTGGTGTTAGACACAGTCATCAGATTTGGTAAAATAAAAATTTTGGACATTTCAAACTCTTTCAGTGCAGTCAAGTTTTCTAATAAGAGAAAAATCGTATGAAATTAGCCAAAGTAATATTAGTAGAGTAGGCTGACCTCAATAGGGGATAAGTGATACCCCTCTCTTGTTGACAAAAATAGACCAAGAATCACAGCCCTTATCATGATGCATAAGTTGCTGCCACGGTTTTTTTTTATTTACAGAAATCATTATCAAATGAACTCTTACAATGTAAAGGAAGGAAGAACGAATTAATGAGACGCTAGCAAATAAAAATGTAAGAGGAGGCAGTTTGCGAAGAGGGGAAGAGGGTATAAAAAAGAAAACAAGAGTTATCAATTAAAAGTTGGAGAAAGAATGGACGAGATGAGGACTTGGAAGATATTCGTGGAAACACGGGATACAAGAGGCCAGAGGCACATAGTAAAGATGAGGTGTTATTGTGCACTTCCGAACCTTATCCATGATATATATCAGAACTATGGAAATATATTGCATAATGCTCTTTTATTCATAGAATTTTATTCACAAAAGTCACTATTATTATAAGAAAAATAATAAACGCATAATATAAATTTTCATATGTCCGATACATCATAGTATTCCGTCGCATGTTGTTCTTTTATTCCTACAACTTTATTCACAAAAGTCACTTTTATTACAAGAAAAATAATAAACGCTTAAATGTAAATTTTCATATGTTCGATAGATCATGCAATCCCCTGGAATCATATACATCAGCATAAAAAAACAAATAGATATACCTTTTACACAAAAGGGGTAAATACTATTTTATATTCCCATTAACCAGTAGTGGTTAATAAAATCATTCTCCCTACTTTATGAAGAATATAATTTACAACTTATGTACTAAGAGTGAAGATGTTAAAAAGCTTCCAGGGAAAACAGGAAAAGACAAGAAAAGTGGTGGAATGAACGTAAATGAACTGATACGGAGAGAAAATAAATAAGAGCCAAAAATATACAATATAATTATAACCAAAACTTTATCTTGGCTTAAGAGTGATTATAAGAAATATATATATCATTATATCTATTATTGTTACTATCAATATTACTATCACTATTATCATTATTAATATTATTAATGGAAGAGAAATAAGGAAAGATGAGGTGAAAACAGTAATCAAAATGATGAGAATAGATAAGACACCTGGATTAGATGGATGTCATGTGCAGTGTATAAAAAAGGGAGATACAGTGATGATGGACTAGCTGTTGAGGTTGTTTAATGTTTGTCTAAAAGAAGGTATAGTGCCAGAGGACTGGAGAAGTGCCCATATAGTACCGCTGTACAGGGGAATAGGGGAAAAATATGAGTAGTACTTTCAGAGGGATCAGGTTGTTGTGTGTAGTTGCGAAAGCTTATGGGATTGTTTTGATTAAGAGGATTAGAAGAGGAACAGAGGAAGTAATTGGTGAGGAACAGTGTGGATTTAGAATAGGTATGGGTTGCGTGGATAAGATTTTTATGGTAAGGCAGATATGTAAGAAACCTTTAGGGAAAGGTAAGGATGTTTTTTGGGCACTTATGGAATTGGAAAAGGCTTATGACAAGACATACATACAATGCCTAAATGGATATAGATAGAAATAAATAATAGTAAATATGTATGTGCGAGTGCATATATAAATATATATAAATGTATGTGTACACATATACACATATATATATATATATATATATATATATATATGTATATATATATATATATACACACACACACACACACACATATATATATATATATATATATATATATATATATATATATATATATATATATATATATATATATATATATATATAAATTAGATCCATATAATGTCAGTAATATAAATAGTACATATTTTAAAAGTTAATGTAATAATGATATACTTCCATGACCTCACCGAGTGACCCAACCTGAGCTTTCAGGCTTCGGAGAGGTGGGTAAATGTCTCTCTTGTCCTATTTATACTCTGTATCTCCATTTTTTGTTCTCATCTTTCTGTACTCCTTGATAATGTGAATATATCACGAAAGCGCTCGGACTCCGTGTGTTTTTCCTTTTCCTAGTGGACTCTGCATATTTGTGATTCACGTGTGACTTGTGAAATTTGTGCATATATATATATATATATATATATATATATATATCTGTGTGTGTGTTTGCGTATATATATATATGTATATATATATATTTATATATGTATGTATATATACATATACATATGATCCTATAGATGACATGTAAGTTCTGCAGTTTTTTGTTCGCTTTGTGTGGGGCTGTTCATAAGTACAAAGTGTCTTGTTTTCTATATTTTTTGTCAATTATACACAACGAATAGTTACATATGTGGTAAGAAACATATTTTAAGAAAATGACAGAAATCAAAGATAATAGAATCAAAAGTGATTAGCATTTTTTTTTTGTGTCACTAAAGAAAATTACGTGGCTCAGATCTATTGAGGCTGTTGTTAAAATTCCGTAGATGTTGATTTCATCAAACTTGTGTAGTTATTACAGACACAAAATTTGTATCAGGTTATGTCTCGTTCACATTTTCTGCATAGAAATAGTAAACATTTATGGAATATCATTGTAACATGATTAGAATGCGGTGTGCTTTACGTGTGCCACTTCTTTTGTGATCACACATAGTAAGCGATGTTGCTCCATGATACGTGGTGGGGGGAATAAGTAAACAGTATTACATATGATGATCCTTTGCTTCACTTGGGTAAAATACGCAGCATTGTGCGTTTTTATTCCATTTAGTTCTGCTTCCAGATGAGCCTTTAGAACATTACACAATTGTTTGTTCAGAACGACTCAAAGTTTATTCCCTGCCTGATGACTGTATTCCTTTAAGTCTGGGTGCCACCAGGCTATTCTATTAATTTCCAAGGCACCCCCCATTGTTAGCAGAGGGGTTGGACCCTATCTCAATTAATCCTTTCTGCAGCAGATGACAGTTTTTCTTTTGTTCTGCCTCCCAACAGAAATCACTCATTTACAGAATATCCATTCAGTGGCGAAGAAGTCCAAGCAATCCCGTATGCACGTAGCACACCAGTTTATCATGTTCAAGCAAGTGGGTAAACACCTCCCGTTACTGAAAGTTCCTAGAACCCAGGCCACGTCTTGCGAGCGTCCCGTCTCTCTCCGACTTTGGTTTGTTTGGGCGGCAGCCGCGTTTTCCCTGGAAATGTATGACAAGCATTCTGGCGCTCCTGTCCAACTGAGCTCAGGGGAGAGGGTTTTCGAATACTTCTGAGTGCCACCACAGGGGGGGAGGGGTGAAAGAGGAAGAAGGAGGAGGAGGCGGAGAAGAAGGAGGAGGAGGAGGAGGAGGAGGAGGAGGAGGAGGAGGAGGAGGATAATGAGGAGAAAGAGGACAAGGTGGAGGCGGTGGAGGATGAGGAGGAAGCGGAGGAGGAGGAGATTGTAACAACGCATACTTCCCGGTTTCGTGAAGGCAGATTTTTTAATATCTCCAAAATGTTTATATAGAATAACTAGGCCTGGGATTACATGATAAAACGTTTTTTGCGCACAAGAGTAAACAAAGATTTTTTTAACCTGCATAAAATCGTTTGCAATGTAGAATTTTATTTTATATATATTTTTACGTAAGTTTACGAAGGATTATAAGAGTCTTCTTGACTTAATAGGATTCCTTGGCGGAATTCTTAAGATATAACTAACGAATCTACCTTTGGGACAGTATCACAACAAAGTGACGTCATGAAGGTGGCAAAAGAAAAACTTCAGAGATGCAATAATAAGGAAGGGTAGTAGAGGTTAAAAGTAATGAAGAACTGTTGTATGTATATAGAGATTAACCTCTAATTATTTAAAATTTTGTGTGACTCTGGTCCGTACAGGCGTCACTAGATTTATTGAAATATTAATTGCATAAAACATATCCAGCCAGTACTCCATACGGGGTTGTTTGGTGTAAGTCACAGTAAGAATATTAGAATCAGTTGTATGTTTTAGAGAGATAATGAGTTCAATTTATGTTAACACATGGATACATAGTCTACGCATAATGACATGATACAAACAAGTTTAACACCTTTCGTCACTGAGTGACACTTATCTTTTTTATACAGTACAAACTATTGCAAAACAGTAGGCGAGGTGCATGGATGACCCGTCATCCAGGAGGAGCCAAGAAAAGAGAGGAGGAA
>NC_134815.1:19928994-19931494 GCF_046742065.1 Oratosquilla oratoria
TTTCGTCTCACGACCTATAACAGGTGAAATAAGCTGTATGTAGCTTATATACTGAATTTGAGGATACTTTTAGAAAATTTCCTATCATGTATGAATTTAAATGACAAAAGTTTACATTTCATATTACGAGTGTAGCACCTATTTGCAGATAAGGTCAATATTTTGCTGTGAACCTATCTTTAAGATGTACACATGTATAAATTTTACGATAATTACCTTGTTAAACTTCCTCAGCTATCATCTGCTAACATAGAAAAGGTACAATTTCCATGGTACAGCTTTTGCATGTCCAAACTTTTCAGATGAGACCTTTTACTGTATTGATCACTCGTTATTCCTAGATTTTCTCCATGAAACAATAAGAAAAATTTTAAAGAGTGAATCTTATACTCAAAAGAGCCCCGATAAATATTTTGCATAATTACACTTATTTTTGGTTTGTTATTTCTAAGAAAATACGTTCAAATCTTACATGAAAACCTCGCTTTTTTTAATTCCTTTTTTTCTTTATCAAATTTCTCATCTCAAAGAGATTGCTTAAACCTTAGCGCTAGAAAGATTCTCTCTCTGTTTTTTGCATCACTGACTCTGTGGAATTTATTCTCTAATAATGGGAGTCCTTAGTCAACTTTATCTTTACCTTTGACAAAGTTCTTCATCAAGTAAAGCTTAAAGTGCAAAGTAGGGTAATAAATTTGCGCACGATCAATGAAAGAAGAATTGACGATATTCTTCTTACTTGCTCAATTCACTCACCACTTCTTTACATTATATATATATATATATATATATATATATATACATATATATGTAGATATACATACATACATATACATATGTATATATATATATATATACATACATACATACATACATATATATATATATATATGTATATATATATATATATATATATATGTATATGTATATGTATATGTATATGTATATGTATATGTATATGTATATGTATATGTATATGTATATGTATATGTATATGTATATGTATATGTATATGTATATGTATATGTATATGTATATGTATATGTATATGCTATCCTATTTACGGAGGAAAAACTGAATTTAGTGTAACCAAGTTGCATTACGAGTAAATTTGACTCCGTCTTTAAGTCACCACATGCATTTCACTTAATTTCCTCAAATATATTTTTATAAAAGAAACTTCATTTCATCATACAATATCATTATGCTAGCCATACTAGGCCTTATAGTAGATGATAAATTGAAACACATAACAGCACCATTGGATTCTGATGTTATACGATTACTATTTGCATTTGTCATGCAAAAGTAACAATTTGAGGCATATATTTTGTGTTCTGTGTATATAACAGGAATTGGGGATAGTATGTGTTTGACACATAAAAAAGCAAAAAATACTAAGGATTCATCTTTTATCTTGATTACCCACTTTACAACATTACAGATGAAACATAAATCATTCTGACTACTTCCACAATTTCTTAGGATTGTAACGATGGGTTGGACATCAGCGCAACCCTTTGAATACACAAACCCACAATATAGAAAAGGTATGGGGAAAAGGCAATACTTTGAATTCTGAAACAAAACCACGGTCTGAAAAAGGTTAGCGGGAAGGCTAAAGACTCTGGGTTCTGACCTGCATCTGACAGAGAAATACTGCATAAAGGTGGGCTCTATTTAAATGCCTCAACGTATCATGTGCTGTTTCTGCATGCCTCTGGTGAATTAATCATCTTGGCTTATGTTGTAAAAAAGAAAGTCATTGCGTTTCATAAGCTCCCGACAGCACTGGTGGGCAATCTCCATCAGTAATAGACAAGTATCTGTAATCGAAACTGCCACTTATGGCCCTTCTCTACATTTACTTTTTATCCACATTTAGTAAGTTTATTTCTCTATTCATATAGTTTCTATATATTCCACTCTATTTCTATAACTATCATATAACTATTCTCCGTTTATTCGTATATTGTAGTTGTTTGTTTATTTCTCATTTTATATCATTTCCTTCATATATAAAGAAATATATATTGTGTTCTTTTCGTTTTCCTCTTTTTACCTCTTTTTTTGAATACCTTAATACTTCTCTTTTTAGTCTTCAGTTTATATTTCCATCTTTCTCACAATATATGTCAATATGTTATTTTTCTCATTTTCACTATTTCTTAATTCGTTACATATCACATCATAGTTTAATTTTTTTCAATTATAGATTACATATTTACCTTTTCTTTAATTTATCATTTATCTACATTTGTAAGTTAACCCACAATATTTTTCTACATACTTCCTTTATTCTAATTGTCCTGAAATTTTAATTCGGCCTCGTATTTGTCTTCAACATGTTCCTGTTTACTTACTATTCTATTTTATGTAGATTTTACAAGTGTCTGCATTTACTCCTATTTCACTTTTTCATATCTTTTGCCGTTATCTTTTTGGTATGTCTTCTTTAAATATATTTCTACCATTTCCCTTTTCGCTCTCCCTCTCTCTT
>NC_134815.1:19933994-19936494 GCF_046742065.1 Oratosquilla oratoria
AGGAGAGAAGGAGAGAAGGAGAGAAGGAGAGAAGGAGAGAAGGAGAGAAGGAGAGAAGGAGAGAAGGAGAGAAGGAGAGAAGGAGAGAAGGAGAGAAGGAAAGGAGGAGCTAAGGAGGAAAAGATGAAAGGAGAGTAGAGAAGGAAAGAAAGAGAGGAGGTCAAAAGGAGAGATGGAACGATGAAGATATGAGTAGAGAAAGAGAGAAGAATAAAAGGAAAAAATAGGAAAACAGAAAAAAAACATAAAGAAGCAAAGAAAAAAAGGAGGAATGATATAAAGTATTGAAGATGAGAAAGGAATTATGGGAATTAAAATAAAGAAATGATAAAGCTAGCTACATCAGGAAAGAAAAAAAAAATGACAAAAAGTTAGACAGATAATAAAATATAAGGAAAAATTAAAGAAATTATGTGAATAAAGAAGAGAGACAAGAAATTAAAAAATGAACAATTATGAAGGAAGGAGAAAGATAAGAATAAAAGATAAGAAAAATAGGAAATGGAAATGAATCAGAAAGGAAGAAAGAAAGAAAGAAAGAAAGAAAGAAAGAAAGAAGGAGAGAAAGAAAGAGAGAAAGAAAGAAAGAAAGAAAGAAAGAAAGAAAGAAAGAAAGAAAGAAAGAAAGAAAGAAAGAAAGAAAGAAAGAAAGAAAGAAAAAAGAAAGAACGAATGAAATAAAGAATGGAATAAAAAAGGAAGAGAGAAGAACAAAATAAATAAAGAAAGAAAGATAGAATGAGTGAAAGAGAGGAAGTATAAAAAAGAAAGAAAAAGAACAAAAAGAAAAAGAACAAGGGTTCATCGAATATTCCATATATTCCCTATATTGCCTGCACCTGAATGCTTTTTAATTACTCTAAAATCTTCTTAAGTCAAACTTTTCCTCCTACCTGCGGCGTTTGCGTTCTCTTCCCCTAGCATCCACTCCTGGCCGCTCCCCTATCAAAAACCAAAAACTTTTGACTCTGTCCATTTTTTTATTATTTTCTTTTTTCTCCCTCTGGAGTATCTTTGTTCTTGTCCAAATCCTTCTAATTAGTCAATTTTTTCTCTTTAGTCCTTTCCCACTCTCTCCATGGTTTAAATTTACTTCTGAGATATATGAGGGCATGTGTGTCCATACATGTGTTTTGTGTTGTGTGTGTGTGTGTGTGTGTGTGTGTGTGTGTGTGTGTGTGTGTGTGTGTGTGTGTGTGTGTGTGTGTGTGTGTGTGTGTGTGTGTGTGTGTGTGTGTGTGTGTGTGCGTGTGTGTGTGCGTGTGCGTGTGTGTGTGTGTGTGTGTGTGTGTGTGTGTGTGTGTGTGTGTGTGTGTGTGTGTGTGTGTGTGTGTGTGTGTGTGTGTGTGTATGTGTGTGTGTGTGTGTACGTGCGTGTGTGTGTGTATGTGCTTTTGTGTGTGTTTGTGCTGTGGCAGAATGCATGCATGTTATATGCAAGTATGTGTATCTTCATATGTGTGTTAGTATACATGTGTGTTTTTTGCATGTGTGTAATGAAAGGACAACAATTATAAACAGAATGTATTTAATCAAACTTCATCATGATACTTATCACTCAGTTTTCACGGCCCCATTCTTCGTTCCAACTGATTCCATGTCATGGGCAGGGCTTTCTCAACGTTATCTTAAAATTTTTCGATATCTCAGCTTATCTCTTAGGATCGTATGTCAGGTACCGTCGGGTTGCTTTCTATCTCTATGACATCTGAGCATGTATGCTATACTGTATGTAAATAACAGAAAATTCTTATTATCGTGATGACAGAAAAATATATTGCTTATTAATGTAAGAGAACTGAAAAATATTAACCTTATTTTCAAACAGGAAATAAATTATATATTACCGATTGCTAACAAAAGTAACTAGGTAAATAAATAAATAAATAAATAAATAAAGCTTATAACGGAGGAACAGAACTAGAAAATATCATAAATAATTGTAAATGAAAATTTAAGTAAACAATCTATATACATAGAAAATAATAAATATATAGACATATAAACTAAATACACACATACACAAAATCAGAGCTACATACACACATATAAAAAAACTCTCTCTCACGCACACACACACACACACACACACACACACACACACACACACACACACACACACACACACACACACACACACACACACACACACACACACACACACACACACACACACACACACACACACACACACACACACACACACACACACACACAGTGTGAGTGACTTGGCCCATTGCGCTATCAAGAGAGATATAAGTTAATCACACCTTTCTTATATTTGTATGCTCGAGTTAGACATACACGAATTTTTGCGTTCAACCCACATATGCTGTGATAGTGTATTTTATAGTATGTATGCGTGGAAAAGTATTTTTACATACACTGAATGGTCCCCGTTGAATATATTTCCATATTTTCAAGCACATTAATTCACTTTAATTCCATGGCATAACAGTCAAGACAGACGAGGAGCTCGATGGAAGCATATATACGGAAA
>NC_134815.1:19958994-19961494 GCF_046742065.1 Oratosquilla oratoria
AAGACAGTTAAAATCAACGACTAAATCTGTAATGCAAAGCGATGGATTCATTCGGGATATATTTGAGAGAATCTTTAATCCTTTCATTACGCAAGTGAATAAAATCTCATGGCTGCCGGTAGAACATAGGACCAAACTCGTGAATAAAACAAAGGAGTTAACAAGAGTTGCAATAAATTTCACTGCATAATTCTAATGGAGCTGGGAAAAGCTTTATGATCGATGTCGATCGTTTGAGTCCACAGACTCGGACCCTCTGCTCGAACTTCTTCGAAAAGTTTTACATGTGATGAATCGACCGAGGAGAAGTTTGTGGAAAACTTATAGTTTTTATACCTTTACCTACCTGGACTCTTATGCAAAACACTATTGAGAATAGGATGTAAATATGCTTTGTCCCAGAATAATCCGAAGAAGAGTTCAGAAACAAAATTGAGATTATATACTGGTAAACCCTACGTCAAAATTATATACTCTATACTAGAGTTCAGCTGAGTATGATCTCATGAATGATAATTCATTTACACGAAACCTTTCATTTGTCAAATGAATGTATTTATGTTTTGTCAGAATAAAGTATTTAGCAACTTCAAATTTATCTTTATTTTCATTTCATTTATCTATTAATTTGTTTATTATTTATTTATTTATTTATTTATTTATTTATTTACTTATTTATTTATTTATTTATTTATTTACTTATTTATTTATTTATTTATTTATTTATTTATTTACTTATTTATTTATTTATTATTATTTTTACCTATTTATCTATTTATTCATCTATGTATCTATTTACCTATTTATCTATTTATCTATTTATCTATTCATCTATTTATCTATTTATCTATTTATCTATTTATCTATTTATCTATTCATCTATTTATCTATTTATCTATTTATCTATTTATCTATTTATCTATTTATCTATTTATCTATTTATCTATTTATCTATTTATCTATCTATCTATTTATCTATTTATCTATTTATCTATTTATCTATTTATCTATTTATCTATCTATCTATCTATCTATCTATCTGTTTATCTATTTATCTATTTATCTGTTTATCTATTTATCTATTTATCTATTTATCTATTTATCTGTTTATCTATTTTTCTATATATTTATTCATCTATTTATCTATTTATGTGTTCATATATTTATGTATTGATCTGTTTATCTATATATTGATCTATTTATCTATTTATCTATTTATCTATCTATTCATCTATTTATCTATTTATCTATTCATCTATTCATCTATTCATCTATTCAACTATTTATCTATTCATCTATTTATCTATTTATCTATTCATTCATTTATTTCTTTTATTTATTTACTTATTTATTTACTTATTGTAAGGGGAGACAAAGAAAATTCAAATAAGATCATTTACAATTGGTGCTGGCTATAATAACTGTAGACGCATATCTGTGATCGTTTTGTGGTTACCGCAATTTTAAGATATTTTTGCTTATCATATTTAGTCATTTGCATTCATGTCATACTCGTACACTAGCCAGCTCCGGACAATTTTATTTAGTTAAAGAGGAAGTGTGGGCATGGATGGGTTAAGGCTATGTTGTTTAACCCATTTATGACTACAAAATTTTGTGCAATTTATCATCCCTGACGTCAGATGATTTTAATAATTTGAGAGATATTTATAGGCACAAGCTGATTATTTATTCGAAGCAGCTCTGCACAGGATTGCAAATGTCCCCCTCTAAACTCTGGTGGTAACTGCTTTGAATCTCATTTAGCACAAGCATTATTATGTCCTGAATCCTCCCCCCTTGGAAGAGCATCGAATGAGGTCGTTCACTTAACCAAAATTGACGGGCAGATACTCTTCGATCTGTTCAAAATCCGAAATTCTCCTTCGCGGAATTAGTTTACCCATTCTCGCATTATCTGATGTCTATTACTGATTCGAAACTAATCTCTCGTTACTGAAGTAGGGGTGAGTCTAAATTAGCTCTACAGGCATGAAGTGTTTTATGTGATTTTTGTTTTGTTTTAAAGTACTTTATCAATTTTCCCTGCAAGTTGGAAAATCGTTTGTACTTCACAACGAAGTCTACAATATGATTACCCCAATCGAGTGTATCATGTTTGGCTGATAACAGGAGTAAATATATATTTCATAATTGTTGTACAAATTCACTTGCAGATGTATTCTAACAAAACGCACGGCCCTCGTACCCAACATAGAAAACATGTTATTTTTAATGCTTCCCTCCTTAGCGGATATTCTATTCCAATTAAGCTTATACCTGGCAACATGTTAACATACGTTCGTCAGTCAGTTGTAGTGCATTTAACCCTTGATATACGAAGGAATTTTATGATGATTTGGCGTGCCTCCACGAATTGTGGTTATGTACTGGTTATTGCTAATTAAGCAATTATTCTTCTTTTTTGCATTTGCGATGTAGTGATTTACTTTTCTGTGTATCCGCAGTCCCTCTCATGATGCTTGGAAGTATCTGTGGC
>NC_134815.1:19963994-19966494 GCF_046742065.1 Oratosquilla oratoria
ATTAGTCCTATAATTATTCCTTTATTATTCTTACGAAGCTGTTGCTAAAATGACCTTCATCTAAATTTCAGCCTCGTAGTTGTAAAGCCCATTCTAATTACTGTAATACGTTTCAATCTAAAATAGAGTTTTACTATGATACTTGCAATTACTACCTGATGGTCTGTTCCAAAGTCTGCCTGAGAGTCGAATTAAGCCCACCCGTCTTGTGCGCACAAAACAGGAGGATAAAATCCAGCTTGTTTCTTCCGCGCCAGAGGAGAGAAGGATGGAGATGGGAGAAAGAGCAGGAGAGTGAACAAGAGCTAAAGAAGGAGGATGAAGATAATGATCAAAAGGGAAACAAGTTGGAGCAGACGGAGGAGAAGGAGAAGGGAGAGCAAAAGGATGAGGAGTAGAAGGAAGAGGAAGATAAAGAGTAAGACTGGGTGAAGAGGAACAGGAGGGAAGGAAGTAGGAACCAAAATAAGGGTGGGAGGATGAGAAGAAAGCGCAACGCACGGGATTCGAGGAAGGCCAAGAGGAGGATGAGAAGACAAAGACGAAAGGATAAGTAGTACCAGCTGTTCTTTGGCAAATAAAGAAAGGAAAGTAAAGAAGAGTAGGGGTAACATAAGAAGGAGATGAGCGAGAAGGAAAAGGAGCAAGAAAAAAACGAGAAAAATATATAGAAAAGGATAACATTATAAGGAAAATAGAGGAGGAGGAGAAGAAAAGGGTCAAGAATGAGAAACAAAAGAAAAAAAAGTCAGGAAAAATGAGAAGGAAGAGGAGAACGAGGAGAAGGAAGAACAAATTGATAAACTAGGGAGAAAGGCATAGGATTTGAAGGAGTAGTAATTGCTGAAGAGAAGGAGTGAAAGAAAATAAAGTGAGGAATATATAGAAGAGTAAAGAGAAGATTAGGAGGAGGAAGAGGGGGCGAAAGAGGAAGAGGAGCAGAAGAAGCACGAAGAGGAGCAAGACCAAAAGAAGGAAGAAGAATATGATGAGACTCTGATCCATATATCTCATAGGCTCAGCCTACTAATACACTAATATAAAAACATTTTTGAAATACTGCAGCTCAAAATTGGAAACGAAATTATGACAGGATGTAATCCATTTAATCTTATTAGTACATAACCTGATTCACATATAAGTACACACACAATTACACAAACATACACAAACATACATACGCACACGTACACACACACACATACACACACACACACACACACACACACACACACACACACACACACACACACACACACACACACACACACACACACACACACACACACACACACACACACACACACACACACACACACACACATACGCTCACACATACACACGCGCGCGAGCACTTTTTACAGAGTTTTTTTCCAGGACCTTCAAACCTTTTCCGTTTACTTTCCGCATTTTTCTTCCCGATGTATTTATTTTTACACTTCACTAATTTGGTTTAGTTAGCTTTTTTTTTTTTAGTTTAAATTCTTCACATAACCAAGGACTTCGTTTTACGTTTTTTTTTAAATCTTCGAACGCTATTTCATTCCTATTTGGAATTATATTTTCAGAGGAATTGCACATCTTTAGTGGACTGTCGTTCATACCGAGTTACTTATATACAATAAATTCAGTGATTCTGTATCTTGGTAAAACGGCTTCATCTGCCACCTATTACTGGTGGTCTTTCAAAGTCGATGGCAGGTGAAAATCTATTCCTGGTGTCCAATTTCAAAACCCATGGACCTCTTCACATCCATTTGGAAGTGGAGTTACGAAAGTCTGATTCATTGTGTTTGTAACGAACGCAAGATCTTTACCAGCATCTTTATCTGCATCATTTTACCTATATAATTACATGAAAATAATGGATAATTGTCAATTTCTAATCACCTACTACTTTCTACCGATGATATAAAAATATATATATAAATTTTGATTTTTTTTTCCAAGAGATATTTATGGGAACGCCCGAGAGTTTCTCTGATCCACTGTGGGAGTGGAAATTTCCAGCCAGTAAAAATAAAGATAATAAGAATCATTGTCAGTAGAAAAAATATATTGCTTCGTGTGAAAATACTGTATATCGAGAATTTCAAGCATTAGTTGCCAAAAGAATTATTTGTATGTGTTATAAATGAAACAGGACAAATTGTACCCGTAGAATTCTATCGATTTATACATTATATAATATAATAACTCATTACGTGCTGATACATCTATACATCTCAGTCTCTCTCTCTCTCTCTCTCTCTCTCTCTCTCTCTCTCTCTCTCTCTCTCTCTCTCTCTCTCTCTCTCTCTCTCTCTTCCCATATATATATCTCTATATATATATATATATATATATATATATATATATATATATATATGCATAAAAATATACATGTACATATATACATATACATATATACATATACATGTACATATACATATGCATATACATGTACATATACTGTACATATAAGTATACATATACATATACATATGCATATATATATATA
>NC_134815.1:19968994-19978994 GCF_046742065.1 Oratosquilla oratoria
CACATTTTTTCGAATTAGGTCTAGCTTAGACAAATAAAATTACCAAACAAGGTAGAAGTTGAGACTAACTAGAAATGTGCTAAACATTTTTTCTGCTTTAACTATTTATTTCTAAAGTGGTTTATCTCAACTAAAGTTTATTTAGCTGAGATATAGTTTAAAAAGTGTAATGAGGAATAGGAATCTGGGAATGGATGCTAAGAGGAGACTGTATGAAGGAGTGATTGTGCCAACAGCACTGTATGGAGCAGAAACATGGAACATGAGAGAGGAAGAGAGAAGGAACTTGAATGTGTTTGAGATGAAGTGTCTGAGAAGTATGATGGGGGTTACTGGGCTAGATAGAGTGAGAAATGAGGAAGTGAGAAGGAGAACAGGGGTGGAAAGGGAGCTGGGAGATAGGGTGGATGAAAGAGTATTGGGATGGTTTGGACACATGGAAAGAATGAGTGAAGAAAGACTAGTAAAGGAGGTATGGAAGGCAGATGTGGAGGGAGTGAACATGAGGGGACGTCCTAGGATGAGATGGATGGATGGGGTGAAGGGGGCTTTGGGGAAGAGGGGAATGTCGGTTGAGGAGGGACGGGAGAGGACAGAAGACAGGGGTGAATGGAGAATGGTTGTATATGGAAAATGTTGTGATGCATGAGGTGGTTTGGACGGGGGAATGGGGGTGAGGTAGTGTGTGTGAGCAAAATTTTTTGACGCAGCCCGAAGGGATTTCTCCCCGTCCTCTCCTTTATATGGGGGGACGGAGAGGGGGGGTCGCCGATTTAATGAAGCGGCCTTGCTGTGGATGTGTTGTGTCCTGCGACACTGCTTCTGACCCAGGGCAGTGGACAGGGTGCAGGGATGACCCGTCATCTAGGAGGTGCTAAGATGGGAGGGAGGGTGGAGGGGTGTGGAGTGTTTTCGGGGATGAAATGGGTGGGAATGTTTTTGTGCCTTGTCCTTTTTGGCTACCCCCCTGGTAAGGGGTAAAAAAAAGCCTTAGTATATGTATGTATGTATAGTTTACTTATTTGAATTAGGCTATAAAAAGTGGTTATTTTCTTAAAATGAATAGATACACTTAGCTGCAGTTGGTATACATGCATAAAAGGTATCCCTATGTCTACGGTTTAGTTGAGATAGAACATAATAGAGATGAACTATAACCGAGATTAGGTACAACCCTTATCACCTTGTTCACACAAGTGGAGGCTTAGTTTTAATGTAAGTCAACGTAGGCGTTCACACACAACTGCGCAGTTTTTCTTGACTATGCGTTGCAGCCACGGTTTACGCGTGGTTCAAACTGCTAGTGTGAACAGGGCCTGGTGATTCCGGCAGGTTCCTTCAATTGAATAAAATCATACAGTGTAGCCAGACAAATACATAAGGGCAAACAATACCGTCTACTGGTTAAAGGTATAATGTGAAAATATGAAAACGGATCGTAGGAACAAGAATTTTGCTCGGCTGAGAAAAGAAATCCTTTTTATAAAAGTTACAGGGCAAGACCTCACAAAGCCTTGCACAAGAGAATCTCCCCAAGGAGGAGAAATGGCAGATACAATGTTTGGAGGAGAAGAAGAGAGAGAAGACCCCTAAGCGTGAGATGAACCCAAGATGATGGTGTGAAGAAGAAAATTTAAACTAGAATCGATACAGTGTATATTCTGAAAAGGAATTTTGGCAGGAATATGGTCTCACATAAGGAAAATAAAACAGCAATTGTTCTTGCTGTTGTTTTATTACTAATGATAATTGAAACATAGATTCCTGTAAGAGACAGAAATATTTTACATATAACATTCATCTCAGGTAATGACTTCAGGGAAAACTATTTTTTATTTAACAAAATTCTTTAACCCTTTGTAGATGTTGCAGAAAGTGTGGGACTAAAAGAGGACAACAGGGAGGACAAAAGAAACAATAAGGTTTGCAGTGACCTCGGTAACAACGTGAGGTTAAGGTGGTTTGGCCAATTCAGGCAGCAACAATGGCCCTGCTAGTGAGGGCAAGTGTGAGTGCCCGTGGTGGTGAGGGTGTCATTGAGGTGGTGAGGATTTTGATGCTACTAACATTTGTTCCGTCTTACTTATTTGTTGAAAACTGGTAATGGCAGAGTAAATGGCGACTCATAAAGTATATTATATCTTTGGAAAAAAGCAGAAGTTTTGGTATCCTGTCGAAATAATGGGATAGAGATAAAGCTGGAGGCAGTGGTAGCTTTGATTGTGAAGGTGGTTTTTCTAGGGGAGAACACGAAAGCACTCATACATATGTGCTAGTATATATGCAGTGATTATGTTCATGATGATGATGATGTTAGTGACGGTGTTGGCAAGTAAAACGCTGGTGATAGTGAGGACTGTGGTAGGTAATCTATTTGTGATGGTAAGGGACTGCTGCAAAGGGAGTTATTTGTATGAGTGATGAAAGCTTGCTCGGGACTATTGCGTTGGAATTGAATATGGTCAAGGCATGTGAGAGAAGATTGTATGTGTAATGGCAAGACCTGGTGGTGAATGTTGAGTCTACGTTACAGATGGTGAAGGACTTTCGGAAAGCGTAACATATGTAAGGAGAAAGTTATAATGTTGAAGGCATTATTCATTATGGTAGCCTCATGAATGTGATTTAAGTATTTGAGATTAGAAATAATAACAAATACACCAGGATTTGTAAACCAAAAGCCTTTTTACTATTATAAAAGGAGGTGGCTTAGCTTAAGCACACAACCTAATCATATACATTTAAATCCCATCTCATCTCACGCACGTATACCTCAGGGATTAGAGATCTTCTTTGTACCTCGACACAGCTTGGGTCAAATGTAGTTAAGCGAGACAAAGCTTATCCAGAGCATGTTCGAGAGCTAAAGCAGTTTTGCCTCCACGGCTTCATCACATGACGAATTCTCTTCATTCATACAAAATAATCTATAAAGCAGATTACAAGCACATCCCTTTGAGACTCGTCATCTCTCATCATTAACTCCTATTTTTAGCACCACCTTACTTGCACGACAGACGTTCCGCATTCACTCAAATCCCCTTTCTCTCCATCCATCCACCTCATTTTCAGTCTTCCTCTCAAACTATTTACTCCCGCTTCAATTTTCCGCGCTCTCTTTGCTAGGCTTTCCTATCATTCTTTCCATATGCCCTATCCACCCCATCAGCCTCTGATCCATCCTATCCGACAGCTAACTTTCCTCTCACGTTTTCTGCCTTGCTTCCACATTTCTCACTCTATCCTGTCTTGTAATGCATATCATATTTCTCAAACCCTTTACTTCAATAATATTCACGCTTCCTCTCTTATATATTCCGAGTTTCTGCTTCATACAATTTTGTATTTACAAGCACTCTTTCATACTATATTTTCTTTGCAAACATACATGTTCCTTATGGGATTTCTTATTCCACCAAGGCATTTATTTCACTTACTAGTATAGTTTTTAACTTATTCATACCTCTTACTTTTTGCACTTCTATTCAGTCTGCTACCATAATCATATATTATTAATTTCCAAGTAACATATCCCTTATAGGATAAACTAGTATTTTATTGTTCAGAGAATTTGTTTCTTTTGTATGAGGACCAATCTATTTTTACATCTTCTACACTATTTTTCCATTTTCTTGCCCTCAGTTATCGATAAATCCTGCAGAGGCGTAGAAGAAATCTTAATGGTAACATGCTGACAGACATTTAACCACTTTTGTATAGTGTAAACTATTCTTATCATCTCCACGGCAGCCTTTCTGTAGAGAAGAAACTCTTGCCTATTTCGATTAAGCCTTTCAACTTCATATGACTTCCCCTTACATTCTGACTAACACCAGATTTTTTATTGGTTTTCGTGGTACTTACTCTATCATGTATAATAAGTAATAATCCAAGGTATTCTAAGGCTATAGTACACTAGTTCTGAATACTTATAAGGTTATAGTACCCTAACTCTAATCAGACTGAAGAGATCAGACGTTGATAGAAGTATCAATCTCTTCTGTCCATGACTTACCCTTTACTTTAACTGAATAAAATCTCCTGTTTCTTGCAACCGGATGAAAATATACGAAATCCTCTAGCTTAATGACAAGAGTTAATAGTTCCGATGACCCACTACACTAGAGATGTCTGTCACCAGTGAATAATTGAGAGAATGGTTGCATGCTCTGCAGTCTGAAAATGATCAATAGGGTCCCGACGCAGTTGGGGATCGTAGTAACTGCAGCACAGACGAAGCTTATAGCTGACGAAGACATTACCGTTGTCATGAAGGCAGCGGCTCGTGTGTTATTGGCCTTTTATACACGCTTTAGAACTAATGGGGCTTCCTCCCATAATGCACTGCTGGTTGAGGTGTATTTGTTGCTTTCGTAACATTTGTTGCTCTATAGTTCCTGCACTACTGGTTTGTTGCTATCTTGTTTTTAGTAGTACTTTTTCTCTTCATCTCTACCTCTGTCTATTTCTCAATCGCAGCCTCTGTCTCTGTTTCTATGTCTTCGATCTCTTCTGGCTGTGCCTTCATTTCTATTTTCTCTATCTAAACTCTCTCTTTGATTTTATTTCTCTCTTTAGATTCAGGTTTCATTATTACTTGAAATAGCCTTAAGCCAAACCGTAACTGTAAAAGTAACCCTAACCCTAGCCCCATCCATAAATTTGACTAACTCTGACCATGACCCTAGCCATGACCCTAATCCTAACCCTAATCCGAACCCTGACCCTGAACCTGACCCTAACCCTAACCCTAACCCTAACCCTAGCCCTAGCCCTAGCCCTAGCCCTAACCCTAACCCTAACCCTAACCCTAAACCTAACCCTAACCCTAACCCTAACCCTAACCCTAACCCTAACCCTAACCCTAACCCTAACCCTAACCCTAACCCTAACCCTAACCCTAACCCTAACCCTAACCCTAACCCTAACCCTAACCCTAACCCTAACCCTAACCCTAACCCTAACCCTAACCCTAACCCTAACCCTAACCCTAACCCTAACCCTAACCCTAACCCTAACCCTAACCCTAACCCTAACCCTAACCCTAACCCTAACCCTAACCCTAACACTAACCCTAACACTAACCCTAACACTAACCCTACCACTAACCCTGACCCTAACCATGACCCTGACCCTGACCCTGACCCTGACCCTAACCCTAACCCTAACCCTAACCCTAACCCTAACCCTAACCCTAACCCTAACCCTAACCCTAACCCTAACCCTAACCCTAACCCTAACCCTAACACCTAACCCTACCCTAACCCTAACCCTAACCCTAACCCTAACCCTAACCCTAACCCTAACCCTAACCCTAACCCTAACCCTAACCCTAACCCCAAACCTAACCCTAACCCTAACCCAAATCCAAACCCAACCATAACCATAACCATAACCATAACCATAACCATAACCATAACCATAACCATAACCATAACCATAACCATAACCATAACCATAACCATAACCATAATCATAACCATAACCATAACCATAACCATAACCATAACCATAACCATAACCATAACCATAACCATAATCAAAACCATAACCATAACCATAACCATAACCATAACCATAACCATAACCATAACCATAACCATAACCATAACCATAACCATAACCATAACCAAAACCATAACCATAACCATAACCATAACCATAACCATAACCATAACCATAACCATAACCATAACCATAACCATAACCATGACATAACCATAACCATAACCATATCCATAACCATAACCATAACCATAACTATAACCGTAACCATACCATACCATAACCATAACCATAACCATAACCATAACCATAACCATAACCATAACCATAACCATAACCATAACCATAACCATAACCATAAATGAAATAACTCTAATGCTAACTCTAACTCTAACTCTAACTCTAACTCTAACTCTAACTCCAACTCTAACTCCTACTCTAACTCTAACTCTAACTCTATCTGTAACAACCCTAACAACTCTAACTCTAACTCTAACTCCTACTCTAACTCCTACTTTCTAACTCTAACTCTAACTCTAACTCTAACTCTAACTGTAACTCTAACTCTAACTCTAACTCTAAATCTAACTCTAATTCTAACTCTAACTCTAACTCTAACTCTAATTCTAAATCTACTCAAACTTTTAATCTTTAATTCTGACTAACACTTTAACCATAGCTTAAGATTTATCTCGGACTCTAAGTGTAATGCTAATTTTACTCTAATTGACTCTAACTCTATTTCTGATCTTGTAACTCTAAGTTTAACGTTAACATTTGCTCTAACTCTAACTAATTCTAACTTTAAATCTAACTCTAACTCTAACTCTAAATCTAAATCTAACTCTAACTCTAATTCTATCTCTAACTCTAACTCTAACTCTAACAACACTAGCAGCTCTAACTCTAACTCCTACTCTAACTCTAACTCTAACTCTAACTCTAACTCTAACTCTAGCTCTAACTCTAACTCTAACTCTAACTCTAACTCTAACTCTAACTCTAACTCTAACTCTAACTCTAACTCTAACTCTAACTCTAATTCTAACCCTAACTCTAACTTTAACCCTAACTCTAACTTTAACTCCAACTCCAAATCTAACTCTACTTCTAACTCTAACCCTAACTCTAACTCCAATTCCAAATATAACTCTAACTCTAACTCCAACTCCAACTCCAACTCTAACTCTAACTCTAACTCTAACTCTAACTCTAACTCTAACTCTAACTCTAACTCTAACTCCAACTCCAACTCTAACTCTAACAACTCTAAAAACACTAACAACTCTAAATCTAACTTTAACTCTAACTTTAACTCTAACTCTAACTCTAACTTTAACTCTAACTAACTTTAACTCTAACAACTCTAAAAAGACTAACAATAACTCTAACAATAACTCTAACAATAACTCTAACAATAACTCTAACAATAACTCTAACAATAACTCTAACAATAACTCTAACAATAACTCTAACAATAACTCTAACAATAACTCTAACAATAACTCTAACAATAACTCTAACAATAACTCTAACTCTAACTCCGACTCCGACTCCAACTCTAATTCCCAGTCTAACTCTAACTCTAATTCCAACTCTAACTCTAACTCTAACTCTAACTCTAACTCTAACTCTAACTCTAACTCCAACTCCAACTCCAACTCTAACTCTAACACTAACTCTAAATCTACTCAAACTCTTAATCTTACTTTAATTCTGACTAACACTTTAACAATAGCTTAAGATTTATCCATGACTCTAAGTTTATTGCTAATTTTTTACTCTAATTGACTCCAACTCTATTTCTGTTTTTGTAACTCTAAGTTTAACGTTAACACTAGCTCTAACTCTAACTCTAACTCTAACTCTAACTCTAACTCTAACTCTTACTCTAACTCTAACTCTAACTCTAACTCTAACTCTAACTCTAACTCTAACTCTAACTCTAACTCTAACTCTAACTCTAACTCTAACTCTAACTCTAACTCTAACTCTAACTCTAACTCTAATTCTAACTCTAACCCTAACCCTTAACTCTAACTCTAACTCTAACTCTAACTCTAACTCTAACACTAACTCTAACTCTAACTCTAACTCTTTAGATTGAACTCTAAATCTAACTTTAACTTTAATTTTCACAGGAACTCTGTTTTTCTCTTATTAAACTGTATAATTGATTTTTACAGTCATAGATTCTGTGAGTTTAGTTAGTATTTCCTAGAATTACCTATGAATCCCTGCCAGGTGAAACACTTTATTCAACATGTAAAATATGAAACAGTGTTTAAAATGGTTACTATCACACTGCAGTCAAATGATGTCAACGTCTACTTGGACATTGAAATAAAGTAACAAAGAATAACGGGACACTTCACGTCATATATGGTCCTATAGACGTTCATAATTGATTAAGGGGAGATGAGACAAAAACTCTAAGAACATGGAATTTTTTAGTTCGTGGACTCTCGTTTGGTCTCCACGCACGATGTGTTTCGTGGCAAGTTTTTTAAATCTTAAACACCAGTTGGAATTCGACAAGTGAGTGACATGTTGCATGTGGACTTTGAGCAGTTGTTGGCAATTATTCCTGGAACAACGCTGGAATAATAATGTTACATGCAGCAGGTGCGGCGCTTGTGTATACAGCAATATCAGGGTACGTATGAACCGTTATTGGCCCGTTGTTATTAATATCTAATAACCTCGTCCCATGATCTTTAATAGATTGTGGTGAAAGCCATGTGACCTGGCTATCGGAGTAGAGAGAATAGAGTTGATGACTGGATGTAGATAAGCGAATCTTGATGTTAAGATGCCTCCTTACCCTTGCTGCATTGACGCACAAGTCGTGAACAAATAGCAAAAAGTGGTAGTCATTATGTTGAAGAGATTAACATTGTTGACATCAAAGGATTCTTTGTACAATCTTTTGTTCGTGGCGGTAGTAATGCCAAAGGCCATGATAATGAAGGGGGTGCTGCTGATGGAGCCAGTGGTGGTTCTGCTGGTGGTGTTAGTGGAGGTAATGATGTTTGTGGTAGTAGTTGTGGTGAGGCGATGGACATTATATTGGTGATGTGGCAGTCCTAGTGCTTGGAATGAGGGGGCGATTCATATTAAAGGTGACTGTGATGGTCCGCTTATGGTGATAGCAATGGCAATGTTGATGGTAATGGTGATAGTAATCTTGGTGGTGTCGGTAATAATGACAGTGTTGGTGATGGTGCTGATAGTGATAATGATGGTACTAATACTGATGGTGCTGAGTGTCATGGTGGTGATGGTTATTGTGATAATGGTGATTATGTTGATAGCAATGATAATTGTGATGGTGATGGTGGTGATGCTGATGGTGATGTTTATGGTAGAGGTGATGTAGAGTGATGATGACGGTGCTACTATTGTTGGTGGTGATGTCTTCTGTGTGATGATATTTGTGTTGTTGATATTGTTGCTGTCTCCTCTCATGGTTGGGTTCACAGAGGAAGCCTTCATAGCGATAGGATCCCCGTTTATGGTGGAGGCCATAAAAGATCTATGAACCCCTTCAGTGAGGAGTGGCTACCACGGAAATGAACAGAATTGTCTAGTGGCAGGCAGAATTAAATGAACAGTGTCCCACGATGCATAAATAATTGGTCAGACTAGACTATAGTTCCTTCACTACTGACTTGGTGCCAAGAAAACTAATGAAATGCTCTGGCGATAGCCACAATAAAAGGAAAATTTCCACCGGGATGGAAGATATTAAAGCCATGTTTATGTCAGTTGTTGTGTTGCTTATATGGTAGAGACAGCGTTAACCGTTTTCCAGATTGTAGTTCTGAAAGCTATGGTTTAGGATTAGTGGACGTGTTGGCAGATTTGTTATGCTGGAAGAAGCATAATAGTGGAGGGTATGGTATTAGTTGAAGTTGGTGGTAGTGATGGTGGTGTAAATGGTGAAAAAAGTTGTGGTACTGATGGTAGTGATAGTAATGGTGACAGTGAAGATCACCCTAGTACTAATGGTGGTTTAAATATGTGTTGTAGTGGAAATGGTGGTGAGACTGATGACTGGGGTGTTAAAGGGCTGTCTCCAGTTAATCTTAATCAGCTTAGGAGGTAGCATCATGGAGACGATTTCGATAGAGTTGATGCACAAAGAAGTCTAATTAAACATATGTATTAAGATGTTTAAAACTGGCGGGTAAATATTTTAGGTTGACTTATTATAAAAAGAGAGAGAAAATTAAGAACTGATATAACAACTGATCGTTAACAACTCACTCATACCAGTTCTGAATACATGAGACTATACTTTCTTTTCCGGACATATGATTAGGTATTCAAAGATATTTATGCATTTCATTATTCTTTACAAATCAATTGGCTTCCACAACTTTGCTAGATCATGGACACTTTATTGTGCATTTTTATGCAACATTATTCTTTCTAACGCTTTTATCTGCGAGGGTCATCTAGTCTGTGTTAGAATTTCTACTAAATTTCTTCT
>NC_134815.1:19988994-19991494 GCF_046742065.1 Oratosquilla oratoria
AGATAATTGACAATGACCGTCCGCTCTCCAGGGGTTAATTGGTCGCTACGCTTATTCAAACTGTCCTTGTTCCTTTGTATCATGTATATATTGTCTATGTATTCCTATCACTATGTACTTGTTGCACTGAAGATGTAATATACGAAAGCGCTCTGCTTCGTTAGTTTCTTTTTCCAAGTGGTCTACTTTGCATAAGTGAACACACGTACCCGTGTTCTTATTAGCACACACACATATATATATATATATATATATATATATATATATATATATATATATATACATATATACTGTATATACTGTATATATATATATATTATATATATATATATATATATATATATATATATATATATATATACAACTGTTGATTTATTTTTTATTTTCCTAAACTACTACTACTCCCCGTCTGGGGTATTGGCTGCTTGTTATTGTGGCAAAGTAGCATGCAGTCAATACTTTTAGGGTCTATATGGGGCGCACCTACGGACCAGAGCCACACATCATTTTGTCTATGATAGAAGAAAACTCTGTTCATAGAGAAATGATGACACTTTTTATACTACGACTGTCCCTCCGTTATGCTGTCCCCCAACCCCTTGTTGCTGTCCTGTACCATTTCTCTGAGTATTCTCTTTCTGTGATGGGGGAATTCCCTGTGGTGGGGGAAAAGAATACTGCCACCAAGTATTCCCACTTGGATCGTAGGAGGCGAGAAGAAAGGGACGGGGATTGGGACTAGGCATCCTTCTCCCTGTAGCCCCACGGGGCATATCTCCTAAAAATAAAAGTGAAGGCATAAGGGGTGCTGGAGGGCCTCGGACCAGCACCCTAAGGTTTGGGTCTTTTAATGTGCGTGGATGTGGCACAGATGAGAGTAAAAGGGAAGAGATAGGTAGTATGTTTGTGAGAAGAAAGATGGATGTGTTGGCTTTGAGTGAAACTAAGTTGAAAGGGAAGGGTGAGTGTAAGTTTGGGAGTGTAAGTGGGAGGTTATCAGGAGTAAAGAGAGGGCGAGGGAGGGAAGGGGTGGCTATACTAGTAAGTGAGGAGATGGGTAAACAGGTAGTGGAGTGGAAGGAGGTTTCCTCAAGGATAATGTGGATGAAGGTGAAACTGGGAAAGGAGATGTGGGTCTTTGTAAGTGCATATGGGCCTGGCAGTGAGAAGAGCGTGGAAGAAAGGGAGGCCTTTTGGATAGATTTAAATGAGTGCATAGAGGGTTTAGGAAGAAATGTCAATGTAATAGTACTGGGAGACCTTAATGCTAGGGTGGGAAATGGTCCAATCGATGGAGTGGTTGGGAAGTGTGGAGTTCCAGGAAAGAATCGTAGTGGAGAGTTGATGGTGGAAATGTGTCTAGAAAGAGAGTTGATGATAGCAAATATAGTGTTTCGGAAGAAAGTCAAGCATAAGTACACATGGGAGAGGGTGGTGGAGGGAAGGGTGGTAGATAGAGCGCTAATGGATTATGTAGTGGTAAATAGGATTATGATAGGAAGAGTTAAGGATGTACATGTGCTAAGGGGAGAGGGTGGGGGAATATCAGATCAATTTTGGTGGAAGGTAAGTTGAGAGTGGAGGATAGATGGAGAAAGGAAAGGGACAAAAGGTAGGGAGGTTCTTAGAGTGAACTCTTTGAATGAAAAGGAAAAGGAGAAGGAGTACGGAAAGAAGTTGAAGGAGGAGTGGGAGGGAGTAAAGGATGGAGTAGAGATGGGTGTGGAGGAGGAATGGGGATGGTTCAAGGAGGGAGTCATAAAGTGTGCAAGGATGGTGTGTGGAACAAGAAGGACAAGGGGAAATAGAAGAAAGGGTAGTGAATGGTGGGATGAGGAAACAAAGAAGGTTGTAGAAGAGAAGAAGCGAGCTTTCACAGATTGGTTACAAAAGAGGACGAGGGAGTCATATGAGAGGTACAAAGAAAAGAAAAGAGAAGTAAAGCAAAAGGTAAAGGTTGCAAAGAGGAGAGTAGATGTGAAAAGGGGTAAGAGTATGATAGAAAGTACTGAAAGTAATATAAAGATGTTTTGGAAGGAAATTAAGAAAGGAAGAGGAGGCGAATGAAGTCGAGACGAAAAGGTAAAAGGTGCAGATGGAGAGATGATAGTGGAAGAAGCGGCAGTAAGAGGAAGATGGACAGAGTATTTTAGGGATTTGCAATGTGAAGGAGAATAGGGAGGGAAAGATAGTTGCAGTGGGAAATGCGAAGAAAATAAGAGTGATGAGTGAGGAGAATGGAGGAGAAATAAGGAAGGATGAGGTGAAGGCAGTTGTTAAGATGATGAAAGCAGGTAAGGCACCTGGTCTGGATGGATGCCATGCAGAATGTCTGAAAAAGGGAGGTACAGTGATGGTGGACTGGTTGGTGAGGTTATTTAATGTTTGCTGGAGAGAGGGTAGAGTACCGGAGGACTGGAGGAGTGCCTGTATAGTTCCTCTTTACAAGGGAAAAGGGGACAAGTGTGAATGTAGTAGTTTCAGAGGGATTAGCTTGTTA
>NC_134815.1:19996494-19998994 GCF_046742065.1 Oratosquilla oratoria
GAGACCGATGCCGGAGTGGCACTAACAGAGGTTGCCTTTCCTGGGATGTCTCAGCTGTACTGGAAGTGCAGCTTTTTTTTTCGAAGTGCTGCTTATCTTCTTCCACGTTCAGCAGCCTGTCGTCGTCTATCTTCAGGCGTTTGTTCCAGGTGGATCTCCGGCTCGTGCATTGAACAACAAAGTCATCCCAGGACCCTATGTCGATACAGTGACACACTATTTCTCCTTAAGTAAGTTTTCTATGTTTTCCTATCTGCACATTATTTTTTTCTACTTTTAGATGAATTTGAGGCAAAATCGAATTTATAGATGAAACCTTTGTCTCTCTAGAGTACCTCCAACATGTGACGGAAGCATCTGAGATGAAAAGTGTTGAATCTCCTATTCTGTTTGGAAAATGTTTTTCGGAGTTCACTGTTGTTCAGCAATAAAGGAGTAACACATCAATAAACAATCAGCCTCCAATGGTAAGTACTGAATTGGTTAATACCTTATAATGAGTTGTGAGTAAATTATATTCTTGGGTCGTAGATTAATAAACGCGTTCATATCGCAATTTTCCGATATGTAGAAATACGCTTGCCTTTGCATAAGTCGCCAATCAGTAGAGTAACTGAGAGTGAAGATATTTGTACATTAATGACAAGTTTTTAGCTGGAAGCCTGGAATTGCCAAAGCTGTCGTGGTGGTTGAATGTAGTGAGATATACTTTGGCATTTCTGCTGATAAGAAAGGATTTTCAAAACAGGAAGGGACTCGTCTTCTTTCCGCACTTCTTCAGAAGCTGTGGGATGAAAACCAAAATGTGTATAGTTAATAGTCTGGCGTGAAAGATGCAATATTATTAATAATAGATACACTCAACCAAATCTTAAAGTCGTATAAAGATAAGCCTAGTACAGATCGTATAGACAATGCTGAAAATTACTTCTTTCGTTATTGGTTTTGTACAATGTAATGACCTTAAAATATCCCATACCATATGAACCAGTTTCCACCTGACAGCTCTAACTGAGAATTTTATGTACTGGAAACAGAAAGGTGATTTTGGAATGATTCATTGATGGCATTCTCTGTCGAAATTCTTGAAGCCAGATGATTTTTCTGTGGTTGGGCTGTCAGTGATTTTTCTGAGCTTCCCTGTATTTGGTTGTGTGTCTCAATAGTTACTCAATAGTTAACAGGTAATCTGTTCTTTGTGTTTCTGTTCTTCCCTCTCCTCCTGCTCCATCTCCTCCTCTTGCTCCTGCTCTTGTATATGATCCTGGTCCTGGTCCTGGTCCTGGTCCTGGTCCTGGTCCTGGTCCTGGTCCTGGTCCTGGTCCTGGTCCTGGTCCTGGTCCTGGTCCTGGTCCTAGTCCTGGTCCTGGTCCTGGTCCTGGTTCTGGTTCTGGTCCTGGTCCTGGTCCTGGTCCTGGTCCTGGTCCTGGTCCTGGTCCTGGTCCTGGTCCTGGTCCTGGTCCTGGTCCTGGTCCTGGTCTTTCTTCTTCTTCTCTTTCTCATTCTCCTTCCCCTTCTCCTTCTCCTTCTCCTTCTCCTTCTCCTTCTCCTTCTCCTTCTCCTTCTCCTTCTCCTTCTCCTTCTCCTTCTCCTTCTCCTTCTCCTTCTCCTTCTCCTTCTTCTTCTTCTTCTCCTTCTCCTTCTTCTCCATCTTCTTCTCCTTCTCCTGTTCTTGCTCGTGCTTCTGATCTTGCTCCCGTTCCTACTTCTTTTCTTCCTCCTGCTCCTACTCCCGCTCCTGCTCCTCCTCCTGCTACTGTTCCTATTCCTGCTCTTGCTCCTACTTCTGCTCCTCCTCCTTCTCCTCCACTACTTCCTGCTCCTATTTCTGCGCCTGATCGTTCCTGTTCAGGTTAATGCTCACGATCATGATCCTTCTTCTCTTCCCACTTCTTTAAGTTCTCCTCCTCCGATATCTCTTCGTCTCCCCCCTCCACCTTCAGCTCCTTCTATTCTTTTTTCTTTTTTCTCCTCCTCCTCTTCTTATTTTTTCTTTCTTACATCCTTTTCTTCCTCCTTCTTCTCTTTCACTTCTTTTTTCTCCTTTTCTTCCTCCTTCTTCTCTTTGGCTTCTTTTTTCTACTTCTCCTCCTCCTTAATCTTTCTTCTTCTTTTCTCCTTTTTTTTTTTTACTCCTCCTCCACCATCACCACTACCACTAAATTACCACCACATGCACTATCAGAAAACCAAGGATATGAGTTCCTTACCTACGGAATAGAATATATTGTTATATTCTAATTACCAAGAGACTTTCGTAAGGTCCTTTTCATCCCATTTGGTAGACAAAGGGTGAACATATACCTAATTAGTGAGTCAGAGTATAGAACGACTATATTTGGGGACTAAAGTTTGTGTGTACTCGCTATCCAACTACTCTGCACAAACTGCTGCTAACGTAAACAGGAGAACTCGCTTAAACGAATGTTTAGTCTGATAGTTTATTAACTTACGAGCTGTTACCACATGTGTATATGGCATATCTGTTAAACGCCATCTG
>NC_134815.1:20008994-20016494 GCF_046742065.1 Oratosquilla oratoria
TATATATTTGTGTGTGTGTATGTATGCATGTGTACATACATGCAAACATATACATAGTAAATGATTTGTAATTTATTACAGGCATCAGATGTAAAAAAAAAAAAAAATAGGATGAACAGTACTCTGCCCAAGTGACCATCTGCTCATTTGCCTTATATGAGATGTATAAGAAGAGCAGAAGAGACCGAGAGGCAGTGCTGTTGATTCTGATGCAATAAACTGACGATTTATGAGCAACTGAATGGTGTCATCATAAAGCGTTTAATGTCGTTGCAATAGATTTATTAGATGCCTTTTTTGATTAACAAAGTTCATCCAAAGACTAAAAATGAGTTTAAAGATAGAGTAGATTTTTTCATAAGAAAGTTAGATATTCGTTAATTTGTTGCTTTTGTTCTATATTGTAAGGTTCTCAGTGTCAAGGTAACTGGGTTTCCTAGAAATTGGACGGTTACAAACACATCCCTCACCACGTAAATGGCTATGCCGTTCTTACCATTTCTATGGCTGGGTCAAACAATTTTAGTCCGCATTCGAAAATCCCCACAAATATGAGAAACATCTTCTCCGATAGTTTATATTACTAATCTGTTTGATGGTAGAATATCTTTTATATGGGTAGCGGAAACTGCCATGGATATCAAACGCTAAACGGAAGTTGCTACGAATATTGGTCATGTTTCTGGACCCACTTCATTTTAAACAATTGGAACCTAAAAATCTGATTCATATTCCCGTAGGTCACAGAGTATAATCACTATAAAACAAAACATTTCTTTTTAATTAACATTCCGTGTTGCTACTCATTAATACAGAAATAGTTGCAGGGTTTATAGAAATTAATCTAAAAAGCTTTGTTTGGGTAATATATATTTTCTCTTTAATTATACGATAAACCGGAAGCTAATATGAACAATACTAAACAGTAAAAGTGGTACAGAGAATATTGATGTGGTTAGTAGTCAAAGCAAGGTTGCATTCTCTCTTCACTAATGCTTAGTCTAGTCTTGCAGTAGATAACAAGGAACATTGGATGGAAACAACATACTGCAACAGTGAACAGTGAGCTAATAAATAAAAAAAATACTGAAATATTTAATAAATCGGCAGACACTGGTTTTGTGCCTATTGCTTGGAGGCAGGCAAATGTTGTTCCTGTTTTTAAAAAGGGAGATAGATTGTCTATATGCAACTACAGGCCAATTAGCTTGACATCGGTTAAAGAAAAAATGCTTTAATCAGAAATAGTAAATAGACTCAGAGAACACATCGAAAGAATTTAATTCGCGATTCACAGCATGGTTTCTCCAAGGGTAAGTCATGTTTGACTAATCTTTTATCCTTTTACATTAATGTATATAAGGCGTCAGATATCAATGATAATTACAATGTTATTTACCTTGACTTTAGCAAAGCGTTCGACAAGGTGCCACACTAGAGACTACTAAATAAAATCAAAGCGCATGGCATAGGAGGAAAAGTGTCAGAATGGATTAGAGCTTGGATTAATAACAGAAAACAGCGGGTCACCATAAATGGAGTAAAATCTAGATGGGGCAATGTTACTAGTGAGGTCCCCCAGGGTTCTGTTTTGGGTCCCTTGTTGTTCATTATGTACATAAATGACTTAGACGGGATAAATAGTGATGTTAGTAAGTTTGCGGACAACACTAAAATAGGACACCAAATTTTCATATGGTCGGTAAAATGGCAAATAAACTTCAATATCTCTAAATGTAGCGTGTTAAACGTAAGGCTACACAACCCCAAAAATAGATACAGCTTAGACACGCCTTTAGTGAAAACTGAATGCGAGAGAGACTTGGGACTTCAAGTGAGTCCGGACCTTAAAACCAGGAAACAGTTCATTAGCGCCAGGAATAAAGCAAACAGAGCATTAGGTTTCATTGCTAGGATGGTAACGAATAGAAATGCAGAGGTAATTATCAAACTCTATCTAGCGATAGTTAAACCCATCCTTGACTATGAGGTACAGTTTTGGTCTCCGTCCTAAAGAATGGACATCAATTCACTAGAATCAGTACATAGAAGAATGATCAAAATGATACATGAACTCAGAAATTTGCCTTACGAAGAGAGGCTTAGGCACCTTAACTTACACTCTGGAAAGACGCAGAGTGCGGGGTGATCTAATAGAGGTGTTCAACTGGATCAAAGGGTGATGAAAACAAGTTCATCATATTAAAACAACAGGGCAGGACTCGCAGTAACGGTTATAAACTGGACAAATTTATATTTAAGAAGGAAATAGGCAAAAACTGGTTTACTAATAGGGTGGTCGACGAATGGAATACACTTAGTAACCATGTAGTAAGCGCTGAAACTATCAGTTGTTTTAAGAAACAATTAGACAGCTTTATGGATGGGGATGACAGGTGGCGATGTATACGGAGCTGCCTAGTGTAGACCTTATGGTCTCTTGCAGTCTCCTTCATTCTTATGTTCTTATGTTCTTATAAATACCATGGTATATGTAGATGATGTTAACATTGTTGGTGAAATGTTGCCATATAAAGAATTTGAGTGAAAGACTAATGGTATATGGAAACGTAGGACTACAGCGCAACCAAGAATAGACAAATGTAATATTAATGGATATAAGTACTTGAAGAGAATACTCAACTTAAGCTAACATGAGTAGAATATTTCAAATATTTAAGAACAATGCCGATATAAGAAATTAAATCAGTTAAGATATTGAAGAAACAAGTATATTTACATTTAATACAATCTTGTTTAGTGGAGTGAAAATTATCTATAATATTGTTATAAAGCCAGTTGACCTATATGGATGTAAGGAATGAACCCTGACAGGAAAAAGAAAAATTGAAAGATTCTGAAAAAGCAGTACCAAGAAAAAAATCTGTCTTGTGTATGACAACGAAGTAAGATTCTGAAGAAGGTGACATAACCAAGAAATAAGAGAATTATTTCAACAAAGAAAAAGTAAAGTTGTCAAGATCAGGACATTGCCTTGGACGGGACACTGCGAAAATGGAAGGCGAAAAAATGTATTAAACGGCGTAATAGAAGGAAGAAGACTTCTGAGCTACTAAGATGGAATGGTAATGTTTGAGACCTACTGGAATAAGAGCTATTATATAGTAAATCAGATATTATATCAATGCCAGCCTCCACGGTACTTGGTTTTATTTAGTCATTAAACTCGAGTGAATGGTTACCTTTGCCATGACAAAGGTACTATGACTGTCTCAATTCCCCCCTCCATTACCGTAAGTTTTTCAGCATGTTCCCCTTTGTCTAACGCCAGATACTGTTATCAAGCCTATGGAAAACACCATAGGGAAAGGTGGGATTATACTGAGCGACTAAGGATTGTACCGAAGCATTCTGTTTTGGGGCTCAAGTGCCGCCTGTGTGATTGGCTTGTGATAATCCCAAATAGACCCATTAATGCAGTGACAGACTCTAAAGATTTCATTTTAGTCAAGGTCAGATTGTTCTGCTCAGCTTAGAAAATAGTACCATAACTAGGAATGCATATAGAACATCTATTAATCATTTTACTGCAAAAAAAAATGGTTTATACAAAGAAAAAGTGCTGCATGTCGACTGAGCCGAACCTGAGATCAGAGTTAACGTCTAACATGGTTAACCCCCTGACAACCAAAAAAGACGTGTCTACTCGTAGGAGGTTTTCTGCAGCTGATGATACTTGTATTAAAAAAAAAGAAAAAAAAAAGTAAATAAATAAATGAATAAATAAATAAATAAATAAATAAATAAATAAATAAATAAATAAATAAATAAATAAATAGATAAATAAATAAATAAATAAATAAGTAAATAAATAAATAAATAAATAAACAAATAATGGAATAAAATAGAATAAAATAAAATAAAATAAAATGAATAAAAGAAAAGGTCTGTGGTGATTGACCACCTTCATCAACTAGGTAGAATTAGAAAATATACGAGTCTTAACTTGGGCCCTGGAACTTTAGCCATATAACATATAGGTACAGAATATCAAGGGCCGGCATAATGTGATTACAGATGCTCTTTCGCGCATCTAGACCAAGGAATAGAGGGTAATGTTTTTATTAGTTTCCTTATCGCTTTTTGATCCCTCTGTGGGGTGTAAAGGGCCTTTGGTGGGGGTCAGGGAGTGTCATGGCCTCATTATTTATTTATTTATTTATTTATTTATCTATTTTTGTATTTATATTTGTGTTTATGTTTATCTTTCTGATTGCTTTGTGTTATCTTTTTGTCATGGCCTTGTCAAATTTTCCCATTTTCTCTACATTATGTTCCACTGACGTGCGAGACGTTTAGATTGCCAGAAGGAATTAGTAAGATTATAATCTTTATCCTTTGTATAAGCATTTTCGGCTCCATCCTTCCATCCTTTGGGGAAGGGGAGCAGAGCTATTTTCTAGACCTGTATACTGCGGTCGTTTCTACGCATGCTTATGGCATGTCATATAATGTTGCGCTCGATCTCGGTCTCACTCTCTCTCTTCCCACACCTAAGACTAAGTGAACTCTCGGTGATTATTAATTTCACTTCTAGTAGTGTCTATATTTGTTTTGTGAAATATATACCTTGACTTTTTGCTATGCATATAATTTCGCCGCAGACGTGACTTTCTCTCCCTCTCTCTCCCTCTCTGTCTCACTCACTCTAGGGTGATATAATATAAGCATTTAACATTCTAAAAAGAATTTATAACATCAAAATAGGGCTAGGAAAAATGGAATAGAGTTGTCAGGACGTAGATTTAACATTAAAGTAAGTGGAAATACTTTTCCCAACAATGTCGCATTGAATGGAGCAAGCAATTAAATGTAATATAAAGTTCAATTTTTTTAAATGTGCATAGATAAACACTTAATTATTTTCTTTAGTTCGAGCTTGTTAAGGAAGAATAATTAATCTCCTAGCATGATTTAGAATTGCAACATCATATTGTATTTACAATAAAGATATATTTCATGATGCAAGCATATGGTGTTTCCACCTGTATGAGTTTAAACTTTTTAATCTGTTTGACTTATTTTTCTCACTCATTCGTTCTTTTTACTGATGAGGTTTAGTGCGTAAAAGCCATTATATGAAAATATATCTCTGGGCAAAAAATCTTAAATGATATATAAGTGGCAATATATATTGGCATATTAAAATCAGAAAAATGATACGTAGAAATAAGGACTTATGAAACAAATGAAAACAGACAGAAAACTTATATTTATTGTTTTTGTTAACTACTTTCTGGTAACATTAATAAAGATAATGAGTATGAGTATATAAGGCAATAATCGTTGAACATCGTACCTCCTCTTCACCGATAATAAGCAATATAAATCAGATCAGATGTTAGGGCAAATAATGTAAACTTGACAAGAACATAAGTATAAATCGTATATATTGACTAGACTTTCATTTTACGATGATAGCAGTGTTTGTACTCATAATAGCTATCTATCATTCTTATTACACACGGCACCTGCTCCTCTTCTCTAATCATATTGAAATATTATTCAAGACAGAGCTAAACCTAATAACAGGATACGCAATCCAAGATTGTTTTCTATTCGGATAAGACAATTGATGGTGTGAATAACTTACACTGCACCCACACTTTGCGTAACGTTTCTTAGAAATCTTTCCCACGCGAAGCTGGCGGGAAGAGCTCGGATTAGTTCATGTCATCAGGTGGGGAATCGGACAACCATTAAATCAGTTCTCCTGCACATTTTTCAAATGGTTGTCGTTGCGTAGGACGGCGATAGAAATGTGAAGAATTGAAGTTGCTGTCTTCTCGATCACCAAATCAGGAAATTATGAATCTCATTATCAGTCATCCATGTAAATGTTAGTAACTAGAGATTAGGAGGCGTCATGCGTCAGTGACTCAGCTCTTGTGGAGATGAAACTGTAAATACTTCCATTATCTACAGAAAAATAGAGACAGTACGGGTGTACCGCTCGAATTCGCAGTCTATATGATATTGTCCACTTAAAAAAGTGAGGAACCCACGCGAGGAAGCATGTAGCTGCGACCGAAACCGTCACATTTGCTTGTGCGTATGGCTGTTGGAGCAGAAAACACTGTGGGGAATAGGAGCGAAGTGCGGGACTCGAACCAGTAACAAAGATGAAACAAGGTCCGCACGATTTCGGTTGTACTACCAGCATTTAGGCTGTATTTAAAATCATGCGCGGGTTACATTCAACAACTACCGTTAGCGGAAAGCAGAATAGTTTGTCACCACACATTATACAGTAATCAGGGGACTTCGACGCTGTTTTTATTTGCATATTGATTTCATCTCTATATGTTTTGGAATAATTGTGGAACTTATGATGAAAACTTGAATTAAGGTTACGACCATGTAGTAAATTGAAATAATCGACGTCATGGGATACCATTCATACGTATTGGTCGTGAATCGACACATCGGGGAGTTAACCGTATGGCAAAGTCTTACTGAGTTCATATGCCCGTGACAAAGGAATTTTAATTTTCTCCAAAATAAAAAGAATATTAGTGTTAATCACAGAGAAGGAGGAAGGAGGGAAGAAAGGAAGAAAGGAGAGAAGGAGGAAAATAAGGAAATAAGATTGAAAGCAGTAAATAAAGTGGAAGAGGAAGGACATGAGGAAGAAATAAAGGAAGAAAGGGAGAAATGGGGGGAAGAACGAGAGAAAAATCGGAAGGAAGACAAGAAACGCAGAAGAAAAGGGTCATAGAAGTAGAGTAGGGAACAAGTAAACAAAGAAGAAAGAAAAATGTAGGAAGGAAGACAGAGAGAAAAGATGGAAGGAAGAAAGGAAAAAAGAGAGGAACGATGGAAGAAGAAAGGCCAGAAGAAAAAGGGAGGACATAAGGATGGAAGGCAGGATGGCAGAAAGGAAAGTGCCCAAAGTCGAAAAATGGGTTTATATTGCGTACGACACTGGATAGTATAAAGATAAGCCGTGCTACAATATATGCTAGAGTCCTGGACCTATACCAAATTCTGAAACGGCGAAAAAGAGCTCTCATGAGGAAGGATAAGGAGAGACGTGTCAGGGGGAATCGACGATGATATCGAGGATCATTAATGCAAATTACCTCAGAGCTGCTTATCGAGCCATGAAGAAACTAAATCTTAAATCTGTGGCTCGGGTGAGGAATTGTACATGGCTGACACTCCTAACGACCAGATTCTCCTGGGTGGTATTGAGGTACTGGTTGCCGATCCACTGATACATGAAACTCTGTACTCCATGAGGAGCGTCGAAAATTTTATGAATTAGCTGAAGAGTAGAAATGCGACTAGCATATGAAAAGTCAGTACGGAATTACTAAAATCTGGAGGTAAGACCATGATCTGTGGTTTGCATGCGGTGCTGTCTGTCGTTTAGCTGTCCTATGCTATTTTCTCTGACTCGAATAAGAATATCTGGAAGGGGGAAAGGTACCAGTAAGACTCCAAAAACTACCGCGGCATTATATTGTTCAGTGTACT
>NC_134815.1:20031494-20033994 GCF_046742065.1 Oratosquilla oratoria
CGATAATTAAAATTCCACTTAAGTTTATTTGGTAGGGATACAAGTATTGGTTTGCAGTAAGTGCTCGATCTTCAAGGCCATGTAGAAGTTATCGGTAGTTGCTGGGATTTTACAGCGGATTGCCATGCAAAACACGATCTAAACCAACTCACTATTCGGCAGTAGATTTTACGACATATAATTCCGTATAAAGCATAAGTCACTCAGAGGAGCAGCACTCTGTAAAACTGCTCAAAAGACGCACGTGTACTCTAAGCATAACAATATGAAGATCACCTAATCACTATTAGCTCATACGTATACTTTTATGTTGAATTAATTCATTCTTGCACGCTATAATTTAGATAAGGTCCAGTTAACTATTCACCTCTACATGTATGCCCTGGTACTTAAGTCTTTGCTTTCTTAGGTCTTTCATCACGTGTGCCTATCAACCTACCAACATCAACAGTTAGAGAATAAACCAATATCAATTAATAAAAACATAGAGGTGCCCCTTTATTACAGATATTTCCTGAGAGCAAATATGACTTGTTTGTACACCTGGAAACCTTCAATATTGAATAAAAGGGGATGTCCCAGTTGACCTATAAAGAGTAACAACCATGTCCCAAAAATTGATTCCTCCAGACTCGACCAAATGTTTTTGAAATCCTTTGGTGCGCTGTCCAGGTAAAGCGCCTCTTCCTAGTATTTCACACTTGCCAGACAAGTGAGGCTTGAAAAAGAGGTAGGGGGAGAAGACAAACAGACAGACAGATAGACAGACGGACAGGCAAACAACAAGACAAAGAGAGACAAATAAACAGATACACAGACAGACAGAGAGACAAACCAAAAAACAGGAAGACAGAGACAGACACGCAGACAGGCAGACAGACACAGACACACAGACAGACAAGCATTCAGAGGCACAGAAAGACAGACAGACGGAGAGTCAGAGAAACACACAGGCAGACAGACAGACAGAAGGACAGACAAATTTATAAAATTAAAGTATGTATATATATATATATATATATATATATATATATGATTTATATCTATACATATGTGTATATACATTGTAAAGAAGGAATAATTAAAAAGCAACGGAGAAGTCTGTACATGGTTGGTTTCCACACCAAATCAACCTTACAGGATCCAGTGTTCCTTACACTTCTTTTTTGACAACAGCACTTCTTAATGTTTTGCCTTGTCTCGTCATATCAATTTATCATTACACAACTGCCTCGGTTAGACGCTTGTTTTCCCCCTTCTGTTTTGTTTCCATCACCGTAATATCCTAAAGAATGTATTTTGATCATTAAAAAGAAATTTACGAGCTGGTCAGAGTAGACATTACATGAGAATAGAACATTTATTAAATGTACGGCTTTTCCTAAATGAAAAAAAAATTAAAAAGCGAAACATTTTACAAATTATAAAGGTTCCATCCTCACCTGGTATCTGCCCTGACTATTCTGTCTGGAATTCCCATTTTAAATCAATGCATGAACTACCTGACGTACTTCCATATGGTACAAAATAATTTAATCGAGATAGGTAGTAGCCCTTTCCCTAGCAAATAGTGCCAGTAGGTTAATGTAAACAGGCTAGCGGCAATTGTATCGAAAAAAGAGAGAAGGACCATCTAGTAGGGTCAGTGTTGATTCCCCCCACTATGGTAGCAGTCCACATATATTTTATTCAGACTGTAGTCATACAATATTGTGCGGCTTTTAGGTGGTTTCCGGGCAGGAAAGACTGGAGCCGTGGATGGTTTCAGCTTCAACAAGGAAGTGTATGACATGTGCTACACTGCACATTTCAGTCGAAATTTCCTGTTATTTTTTTCTATAATTCATTCGTTACATAATGCCTGGGAATACAATGAATTACTCTGGCTAGAATAAATGGGGAAATAAGAGAGCTTAGCCATATTAAGGATAAATGGAAAAATGCTTTATCAATTGGTTTTATAAAGTCATCCTTCTAGATCTCAATAGATAAATGAATAAAACAAGATTTGGATTACATTCTAGTGTATATGTCTCAGCACTTTATGTTAATGAAATAAACAAATACATAAATGAATAACTAGATAAATAAGTAAATAAATAAAAAATAAAAAATAAATATAAATAAATAGATAGATAAACATATAAATAAAATAAAAATAATAATAATAATAACAAATAAATAAATAAATGAACAAATAAATATATAGATAAATGAATAGATAAATAAATAAATAAATAAATAAATAAATAAATAAATAAATAAATAAATAAATAAATAAATAAATAAATAGATAAATAAATGAATAAATAAATAAATGAATAAATAAATAAATAAATAAATAAGCACATGTATAGTATAGGAAGATTATTGAGGGAAGTCGAATGCTTTATGTATTAGTAGAGCTTGTGTTTAGGAGAGGCTGTGTTAGGCTACTGTAACGTCATGATGGCTGTTCAACGTACATATCGGTGAAGTGGTATAGGATGTAAATGTAAGT
>NC_134815.1:20041494-20043994 GCF_046742065.1 Oratosquilla oratoria
CTTTTAGATTAGGATTTCTATCTTTTCAGATCTTGGCAACCCTGGTACCCAGAAATATTTTATTTGCACCTTATATGTGGTTAGAATATCAAAGTGCTTCATTACGACAGATATAAGATAAGATAGATTATTTAATACTTGATGTATAATTTTGTTCGATACAAAAACAAACAAAAACAGATACGATAAAAAAAGGAAATAGAATGGGCCCACTTACCTAAACGCATAAAAGGCTGGGTGATAAAATATTCACACATAATGTGATTTTTCATGCTGCTTTGTTCCAAAATTTTGTCAATTTTCATCTCTTACTCACTCCAGTGTCTCGAGGGCCTACCTTTCCATCATGGCCTTCACCAAGCCTCTTCGCATTTGTCTGTCTTCCTCCACCTCCTGTCAATCTTGCATCTCTGTTGCCAATTCCCGTATGTTTTGTTTTATATTTTCATTCCACCTGTAACAAGATCTACCCACAGGAAGAACTCTTCAGCAGCCTTTCTTCGCACTTCTTAATACAGTGAACTACACATCGTAGTAATTTTCTTTTCTCTTTCTCTTGTTATGGCATCTTGAATTCAAATTTTTCTCCATTATCCCTCCTTTTCCTTACATGTAAGTCCCAATACGTGTCCCAAAATACCAATTTAGAAAACTTCCAATCTTTATGCTCTAGACTTATATTCTTTGTGATGTTTCTGCAACAAACAGCTGAATTTAGCCCCACATACACTTGATTCAAGGGGCTATTTTCTTAATTTGTTTATCTGTTATGTTTTCATGTGAAACCAGTATTTTGTAATTCAATTTTATAAGTATTTTTCATTTCCTTTTCTTTTACCTTGTGTACATCATATTTCTTTTTGAGACTACTTTTTGGCAATCTCGTTATCTCTAACTTTCATCTTGGTCATTATCAGATGATCCAAGTCACAGTCTGCCCCTTAAAACTTCATAAATCTTAAAGTGCTCTACAATTTTTACCATGAATTAATATTTGGTCTATTTGATTTCTTATATTATAATCCATTGAAAACCATGCATTCTTGTGCATTAAATTGTGTTGGAATATTGTTTCTCTAACAATCAGATTTTTACCTAGGACAAGGGATATAAGTCTGATTCCACTGTTATTGCTAGAGTAATGTAGACTTTCTTTTCTAAGTGCAGGTCCTAACTTACAGTATAAGCTTCTTTCCTTACTTTAGCATCAAAATCTCCAAATAAGATTCTGATAGGGTTTCGGGGCAATTGTCCATATTGTTCTATGATACTCCAGAAAATTGATTCTTCTCAGTATTATAGGTCATTTTCAGGGGGTAACAGGTAATCATTGATATCTTACACTTACTTTCCCTTAGATTTAACTTGGTTATCCTCTAATTTAAAGACCAAGAAATTTTGGGAATCTCAGGGATTTTACGATGGATACAGATTAATGTCATCAGTCGATATCCTTTAGTCTCTTTACCAATAAGATGGTATAATCTATTATTTGCTATCCTTGATATGGCTGTCTAGAATCTTGTGTTCTTACTCTTTAGTATCATATATTCTTAGTTCTTCTGCTACTTTCCTTGCATATCTGGTTTAATATAAACTATGTACATTGCATGTAGCCATCTTCATATTTTTTCCATTATGTTGACTATTTCATACAACACTGTCATCCGTAGAACCATCTAACATCCAATGCTCGGTTTGGGAATCCATAATGTTATCATATAAGAATGTTGGTTTGTTGGCCCAACGGTTCTAATGCTAGGAGATACCACCCATCATCAGTCGAGTCTGCTAAGTAGAACCATACATCTTTTTACACTTTAAAGGTCCTAGTGATTTTTTTTTATCTAAGGAAGAACTTTTTTAAGTATCATCCGTCGCAGCTCTATAAGCTAAAAATACTTTAGAATGGTCCAAGTTAAGCTAAAAGATAACATCAAACCAGGAAATGCAGTTAAACAAAACAATTATTTATACTTACATGCTACCTCGGAATGCAGACACTGCCTCGTCTTATACTGTAGCGCCTTCTTAATGATGCAAAACCTAAGATATTATACTGCATATTACAATTGCTTTTTCTAGCAGCTCCTAATGTGGATCTCAGCGTTGATTTCAACACTCCAGGTGTTGACACTGTTAAAAGCTACTTCAGAAGCTTAAGAATTTATTTTGACTGTGACCTTCCGCCTCTTTATTCCTTCTGAGGCTTGTATATAATCTGTATTTTTATTCTACGGCTTTCTACCTAATGGAGCTCTTACGAGTAAAGCGTTATGCATTTGATAGAGGCTACATCCTCAAATGGTGTTTACTCTGCTATAACTGTCGGTAATTGCCATCTTCACACAGCTTTTAGAGCTAATAGGTCTCTGACAAGATTAAACTGAATATAGCTTGATATTCCGTATCATACAGCCTAGCTTCTTCACTGCGGTACAGTGACTTTCAAATTCTGCTTCAGCTAAAGTCAGATCATTTTATTTAGCTGTGGAATAGA
>NC_134815.1:20053994-20058994 GCF_046742065.1 Oratosquilla oratoria
CCTTGATTTGGATACCTCCCTTGGTGTATATATATATATATATATATCTTTATATATATATACATATGTATATATATATATATATATATATCTATGTTTGTATGTATGTATTTCTGTATGTATTTATGTGTGTGTGTGTGTGTAGGTGTGTGTGTGTGTGGGTGTGGTGGAGTGTGTGTGTGTGTGTGTGTGTGTGTGAGTGAGACACAGACACACACACTCACACACACACACACACACTCACACACACACACACACACACCACACACACACACACACACACACACACACACACACACACACACACACACACACACACACACACACATATATAGATAGATATATATATATGTATATATATATATAAAAATATATATATATATATATATATATATACTATCCGAGAGTTGACACCTTGACGTGGTGGATAGGCTTGAGAATCTTAATGATTACAAAAGCTATGTTGGGTCACCCATATCGAACAGGTTTTGTCTGAAAGATCAGACAAAGAGCAGCTCAAACACACAGTCGCAGGACCCATTGCTAGCTGACACGTTCCTGATGGCAAACAGAGAAATTTCTCTTAGATATATATATTTGTAAGGATCTCGGAGAATACTTTATATACGTTTGATAGCAAGCTAATCGGTCGATAGCTACTAAGGTTCTTCTGGTCTTCTTTTTTATAAAGCAAAATCAACATAGCATTGCACCACGCATCGGGAACGCTTTCTTGACGTAAGCACTGGGTGTACAACCAAGCTAATTTAATACGAACTAATTTACCTGCGTTTTTCAACAGATCTACTAATTTACCATCTTCCCCAGGTGCTTTTCTTCGTTTCATAGTTTTTAGAGCAAATTCTACTTCTTCCTTTGTGATCTCTGATACACTACTAACGTCTACACATGAATCTACTGACTCAACTACGGCCTTCGACGAGTAAAGCTCTTGGTAAAATTCCTCTACTCTTTTTATCATTTTGTCTCTACATTTAATTATTTATCCATTTCTATCTTTCAAACATATCATTTGCTGTCTTCCTAAAGCATGTCTATGCTTGGTCACTTTAATACTTTTACCTTTCCAAACAGTTTCCTCTATTTCATCCATGATTCTCTTTCTTTTCTCTAATCTCTGCCTTTTGTTGATAAGCTTATTTAGTTATATTTTTTCTATTTCGTCTCCCCTGCTTTTAATCTGCATGGTCCTTCTTCTTTTAATTAGGTCATTTGTAGCTTTGGAGTATTTCTTTTCTCTAGTGTTTTTTGTACTTCCTACTTTCTATGCTGATTCCTCAATGATATTCACTAAATTTAAATTAATATCTTCCATGCTGTCCTCGTTAGTTCTTAGAGCTTCGAATCTATTTTTGATTTCTAACTGAAATTTCCTATCAATATCCTTAAACTTTGCAAGGCTTATTTTCCTTTTTAAAACTAGTCTATTTCTCCCGACTCTGAAATTGAATTTAGCTGTGCAACCTACCATTCTATGGTTACTACTTATGTTGACTTTATTTATCACCGTAACATTGTTAACGCTTGTGTTCTCATCTTCTAATATGAAGTCTATTTCGTTCTTCATTGTTTCATTTGGACTTCTCCTCGTCCATTTACGACCTACACGCTTTTGGAAGAAAGTGTTCATTATTCTCATATTATAGTTCTCTGCAAAATTGATTAACATCTCACCTCTGTCATTTCTATCACCAACTCCAAACTTCCCAATGCACGTCTCATCTCCCATCTTCTTCCCTAGTTTAGCATCAAAGTCACTTATTACCAAAATGTACTTACTTTTTCATGATCCATTATCTAACTTAAATCATCATAGAAGGACTAAATTTCCTCGTCTGAACTCTGTGAAGTTGGTGCATAAACCTGAACTATTTTTAGAGTGTACCGTTTACACAGCCTAATCACAATCCAAGATACCCTGTCTGATAAACTACTAAATTTGATTACGTTACCAGCAACCTCTCGGTTGATCAAGAATCCTACTCCACTAAACCTTTCTTTGTCCTTACCTCTATAGTAGAACAGGTGGTGACCATCTTGTAATTGTATCAGCTTTTCTTCCGTTCTTCGGACTTCGCTCAGTCCTACGATGTCACACTTGATGTTGTCTACTTCTGAAAGACTTCTTACGTTGTAAGTATAGAACTTTATTTACTTCATGTTGTTTAATGTCCAAGACTTGGATCTGCTTGGAGGGTGCTTATTCACATTAGGTGGCACACTGCCCGTAAGCACACGAGGCAATGCGGTTAAACCTTTAGGAGACGATGATCCCACAGGAACGCCCGGTTTTGTTTTGATTGTGCTATTGGTATTCATGTTGGCTATGAAGGGGGGTCGGCAGTAATCTTATCTCCTTACCAACCAGTTTCTGGTGAGATATTTCTCTGGTGTCACCTTATTCATTATATTCGGTAAAGCCCTATATCTATAGGGTGCCCAATGGTCCACGACGTCCTAATACACACACACACACACACACACACACACACACACACACACACACACACACACACACACACACACACACACACACACACACACACACACACACACACACACACACACACACACACACACACACACACACACACACACTCACACACACACACACACACACACACACACACACACACACACACACACACACACACACACACACACACACACACACACACACACACACACACACACACACACACACACACACACACATATAACATATATATATATATATATATATGTATATATATATATACTGTATATACATATATATGTATATATATACATACATATATGTATATATATATATATATAAATGTATATATGTATGTATATATATATATATATATATACATATATATACATACATATACATATACATATAGACGAAAGCGCTTGGTCTCATTTTTGTTATTTTCTTCGGGGATTTTTGGCATGCATACACACATACACACAAATATATATATATATATATATATATATATATGTATATATATATATGTATATATATATGTATATATATACATATATATATATTCTGCTAAAAACGACAGCAAAACAATTATTAGTTAGTTTTTTCCGTGAGCTCTCAAGCTTGAGAGCTCACGGAATTTTTTTTTTAATAATTCTTTTGCTGTCGTTTTTAACAGAATATGCCTCAGAGAGAATCTCCTGCCACGCTTCACCAATATATATATATATGTAAATATTTATGTATATATGTATATATATCAATATACGCACACACACACATTTTTGTTATTTTCTTCTGGGATTTTCGGCATGCATACACACATACATACATACATACATATATATATATATATATATATATATATATATATATGTATATATATATATGTATACATATATATATACATATATACATACATATGTAAATATTTATGTATATATGTATATATATCAATATACGCACACACACACACACACATACACACACAACACACACACACACACACACACACACACACACACACACATATATATATATATATATATATATATATATATATATATATATACATATATATATATCAAGTACTACTATTACACAGGACGTGCGCACCCAGATCCCTGGTTCCGCTAGCGGAGGCCATTGCTTTCTTTGTAACCTAACATTTCATTTTGGACAAATATATCAAAACTAGAAACATACCATTGTATATAGGACAAATATATCAAGTATTGACTTATTCACTGCAGTATAAGTTAATATGAAAACGTTTAGTGAAATAAGAAACTATTTTTAAGGCACTGTTATGCTTTGAAATGCCAATTTTAGCCGGACTTAACAGGTATTATTGTATGAGATTAGTTGGCACCAGGGTTGGCGATTTATTTATTTATTTATTTATTTATTTATTTTTATCTTTTAAAGAATATAAAAAATCTATTTTTATTTAAATCAGATTTATTTGATTTAAATAGATCTTTTGTAGATTTTGAATATTGTGGGATTACTATCTGATATGCGATCTGATTGCTAAAGGACATTTTTAGCATATCAGTATAAGGAGCAGTGTTATATAGACTTGCCACAAGTATACAGGGAACGGTATAAGCCGTATGTGAGGACAGTATGCTTAGGTTCACTTGATTCTTCCAAGAGTGTTCTCATCTTGGTGACATTTGCTGCTTTGTCTGTCACAACACTTCCAATGTGACAACCAAAATCTTGTTCAACCTTCTTGATCGAATTTTGTACAAGTTGTAGAAGATATTCAGCAGTGTGAGGTTTCCCTGATGTGTCTATTGTGTCAACTAAATAAATCTGACCAGTGAATGTTGTTAGAGTGACACATATGGGCTCATTATGGATGTTAGACCACCCATCGATTGAAAGACATACAGTTTCATTATTCAGGTCATCTGCACACTTTTTATATTCCTTTTCATACACAAGATCTAAGTACTTATCAGCAATATATTTTCTGGATGGAGGAATGTAACCTGGCTTCATGCTCTGAACCATCTTGAGAAACTGAGGATGCTGAACAAGACGAAATGGTGAATTTATGGCAAATATAATTCTTGCAACTTCTTTGTCGAGATTTTCCTTTTGAGAGGCTGAAGTTTTTATGATAAATCTGTCCAGAGATGTTGATGACTTTCTTTTAGATTAAAGTGATTTAGCAGAAGTGGCGCCTGTGGAGGAGTCTGATAGTGACCTTTCTAATGGTGGAGTCAGGTTTGAAGATAATTCAAGTGGAGCCAATGATGAAGGGATTGAAGCTGTTGATACAGATCCTGAAATTTAAACAGAAAATTTTAGCATATTGCATAATTTATAAATGAATAAATAAATGAATGAATACAGTGTGATTTAGGCTACTTTGGAGTACAGTACTTATTTTTTTAGATAATGGTCATATTCACACAAGCCACTAAATTATTTGGAAATAATTAACAGGGTATGAAATAGGTGGGCTTGGAATTCAGCTCACACAGGATTGAGT
>NC_134815.1:20063994-20066494 GCF_046742065.1 Oratosquilla oratoria
GTATATATATAGAAATATGAATACGTGACTATATGAACATGAATTTATGAATATATGAATACATGAACATTGTTGAGTATAAATTTATGGATGAATGAATGAGTGAATATATAGATGTATGAATGTATCAATGTATGAATGTATCAATGTATCAATGTATCAATGTACGAATATACGAATATACGCTTACACGAATATACGAACATACGAATATACGCATATACGAATAAGCGAATCTACGAATCTACGAATCTACGAATATACGAATATACGAATATACGAGTATACGAATATACGAATATACGAATATGTGAGTATGTGAGTATGTGAATATGTGAATATGTGAATATATGAATATGTGAATATGTGAATATGTGAATATGTGAATATGTGAATATGTGAATATGTGAATATATGAATATGTGAATATATGAATATATGAATACATGAATACATGAATATATGAATATATGATTATATGAATATATGAATATATGAATATATGAATATATGAATATATGAATATATGAATATATGAATATATAGATATATAAATATATGAATATATGAATATATGATTATTTGAATATATGAATATATGAATATATGAATATATGAGTATATGAATAAATGAATAAATGAGTATATGAATATATGAATATATGAGTATATGAATATATGAATATACGAACATACGAATATACGAATATAAGAATGTACGAATGTACGAATATATGAATATTTGAATATATGAATACATGAATATATGAATATATTCATATATGAATATATGAATATATAAATTATGATTTATGAATATATGAATATATGATTATATGAATATATGAATATATGAATATATGAATATATGAATATATGAATATATGAATATATGAATATATGAATATATGAATATATGAATATATGAATATATGAATATATGAATATATGGATATGTGGATATGTAAATATGTGAATATATGAATATATGAATGTATGAATGTTTGAATGTATGAATATATGAATATATGAATGTATGAATGTATGAATGTATGAATGTATAAATGTATGAATGTATGAATGTATGAATATGTGAATATGTGAATATGTGTATATGTGAATATGTGAATATGTGACTATGTGAATATGTGAGTATGTGAATATGTGAATATGTGAATATATGAATATATGAATATATGAATACATGAATATATGAAAATATGAGTATACGAATATATGAATATACGAATATAGGAATATATACATGTGAATATATGTATATATGAATATATGAATATTTGAATGTATGAAAATATGAATATATACATACACACACACACACACACACACACACACACACACACACACACACACACACACACACACACACACACACACACACACACACACACACACACATATATATATATATATATATATATATATATATATATATGAGTAGAGGAATAGAGGTGTATATAAATAAATAAATACATGAGTAAATGAGAAAATAAATATGTGAGTAGATAAATAGATAGATATATGGAAAATATGGATAAGAACAGATGGATACATACGTACAGTTATATAGTTCAATTAGCTAATTACCAGTTTTTGGTGCCGCAACATCTAGGTCATATGACGCCGCTTACAACTTCCTAAATTTGATAAAGATGATAAGCTAATCTACATTTTGAAAAAGAATTTGGTGTGGTAAAATTAATAAAAATTGATTGGTTGATCGATTGATTGATTGATTTGCAGTTTATGATACCGCAACATCTAACTTCTATGGTCCCACTTACAAATTTTTTAAAGGTGGCAAATATAGTAGGCTGACATTTACATTTGAATGAAATTTGATATGGTCAAATAAAAAAAAAATCTAAAACATGATCGTAAAAAACAGAAAAACATTCAAAATTGGAGCTATAATTTTTTCATAAGGACTAAAACTTCACGAACTTGAGTACTTCATGTCCCAGAGAAAGGGCCTTCTTTCCTAGTGTCTACGAGATGCAGAATACTTCGTCCTTATCGCGACAACGAGGGAGGTATTGCTCTCACTGGTCCATCAGACTGGGACACTCTACTAAGATGCATTGATCTCACTGGGCCATCAGACTGGGACACTCTACTAAAATGTATCGTACTATTAGAGCAGTTGTTCTTAACCTGGGGTACCTGTACCCCCAAGGGGTACGAAACCTTGAACCTAGGGGTACGAGGCATCATAGCCAGTGCAATGGTAATGAGAAACCAAAGTGAGGTTTGTATCACTATCCTTTTCATTTGTTTGCATTGTATTTGTATTGGATGGGGGTACGAGAATTTTTTCCGAAAAATCAAGGGGTACGGGCACTGAAAAAGGTTAAGAACCACTGTATTAGGGGACTAAGCAGTCATCACAGAATGGGTGTGTTTCCTTGGACATAAGATAACCATGTGCGAGACGTGTGAGGCCCGTCTGGAGCCGGGCCAATGCTGTCTCACAGTGGCA
>NC_134815.1:20073994-20081494 GCF_046742065.1 Oratosquilla oratoria
AATATTCTATGACAGATGATTGACAAGTTTTAATAGATTTTCAAGTGAATTGCTCAAAACAAGAGATCGTGGGACAGATGCAGGTTTGCTTAATAAAATGCAATTGGCAATAATAATAGACACACGCTATTAAAACCTTTTAACAGGATGTTTTGCATATTTTTCTCTTGTTAACAAAATTTCAGAATTATTTTATTTTTTAAAGAAACAGTGTTGCACCTACAACATTGGAAATGAACAGAAATGCTTGTGTTGGTCGACGACACGGTTGGAGCTCAAGAATTAGCAAATAAACTTTGGAACAAATGAAAAAGGTTTCTTTCGAAGCCACACAAGACTTATATATAATTAATTTCATTTAACCAGAAGCATCTCCATGAATAATTTGAAAAAATTAAATTGGTTTTAAAGACAATAAAAGTGTTGGTAAAAATGTAAAAGTCAAAACAAAATACTAAATCACTGGTAACAAATATAGTAACACATTTGTAAATCACAACTAACACCACAGTCGGACGAAAGAAAGAGTTGAGTAAGCGAAATTATATATTTCGATTGCTGACAATATCCTCTTTAGTAGTACAAAGTAGAAGGAGGATGTTGTCTTAAATTGCAAACTCATACAAAGGGAAGGGAACTAGGAAAAGAATAAATATCACTGCCCCAACCCTTATGTGACCTCAGGATGACATGAGGTCGGGTCATGGGAGGGGGAGGAAACTTGGTAACAATTTGTTTGGTGATGAATAATCATGATATTATGTCTGGGATCCATTGACCCTTGGAAATATTCATCGAGGGCAGACATTAAGTTAAAGTGGATTCTACCATTTTCTTTCTGAACACGCGAATAAATTAAATAACTAGATGGACTGGGAAAATCCGATCTTATTAATAAATCTGGCTGTGTGTTCAGAGGAAAAATGGTTGAATACACTTTAATTGAATATCTGCCCTGTTGCTTACTGTTTTGCAAATAAGTAACGGGCGTCAGTCTTGTATTATAAGGGGTTTTAAGGGCTATAGGTCTTGGTCAATATTTGCCATAAGAAAATATTTTCTTTGGCAAAAAAAAAAAAAAAAAAAAAAAAAAAAAAATCTGTGCAAGAACCATCTATGTTGCCTTCATTCGATCAGTTATAAGATATCTCTCCCCGGCATTTAGCCACTCCAAGACCTCCTTTGTGCCTATAGAAAGATTTCAGAACAGAGTGATGTGGAGCATTCCTGGATGCCCCACTTTCACTATAACAGTAAATATGCAAAATTAACTTAATTTTCCTTCAATTACTGAGAGGATACACGCCAACATCTCCTCCTTCAGCTTCAATGGCCTCCAATCACCCAATATGGCCCCGCACTATTCCCATGTCCTCAGAGCTTCACTTGACCCCGCCGCACCCCACCCTCCGCTGCGTCCCGGCGTCCGTATCCTCGTTAACACTGTGCGCTCCACCCTGTAACACCTTCACATCAACGTCCCTATGGCCGAGGCTGATCACGGACCACCTCCATGGAGAATTCTACAATCTCAAGTCACTTTCACACCCTTTTCAAAAATAGACCCACCTCTCCTACAGAAACAATTAGCCAGATGGTAGTGTGGGCTATACTGTCTACTCACCAGAGACACATGAGGGAGGCTGGGTTGGTCGCAGGTTACCCAACTCATCTTTCTCTACGCACTGCGAACTAAAGGCACTACTGCTGGCTGTCAACCTACTCTGTCAGTGGTGACTGAATGGCGTGGTAATCTGTGACTCCCAGTCTGCCCTATAGGCCATCTCATCTCCACAGCCTATACATCGCCCCCTCATCCATCATATTGTACAGCAGTTAGTCGGAGCTCAAGAACACTCTCTTAGCATGAGCTTTTTGTGGATTCCATCCACGATCGAATCACTGCCAATGAAATGGCAGATCTCCTCGCTAAAAATGTCTGTGAGCTGCCACTGCCCGACGATGGCACATTCTTCCCATCTGCCACAGGAAGACAATACTGTACCCTCTATCGCTCTTTTCACCACTCTCCACCACATGAATACATAGCGTACACAAAGCGTATCAACACAAAACTACGACCACTTCTGTCTCCCTCTCCACAAGTATCGCAGCCACGGATTCATCGTTTGTTGATACTATTGTAACTGCACGGCTTCGTCTGGGTCATAGGCCGCTGTGGGTCTCTAAGGCGGGGGCCGTACCACACTACTCCACATGCAAGCTGTGCAACCGTCCCAACGTCAACAGTCTCGACCACTACTGCCTCGAATGTCCCTCAGTAATAGACCTGTTGCCTCAGGGCCAAGAATTATTATATGCGTATCACTTTCTCTTAACTGACAATAATTTAGATACTGTCCTCATTTAACATCCACACTTTGGTGGATGCTAAAACCTGACTCACCTTGATTACCCATATATTTCACCTTACATGATGTACATTATTACAGTACAACTTCACTTTACGTAGTAACGTGTCCTGCATGTCACGCATACTATGTATTCATATAGAAAGTACCTACTATATAAGATTTGTCATTCTATGAGCGTGATTAATTTATATAAACAAATAAATACATTTAACTCCTGAAATTACACTAAAACGTTATTTCATCTTCATATTCTGTACTCATACTGCATTCACATGCCTTGTAAAACTCATCATTGCTCTTTAGAGCTTTGCCTTTATTTCATAATTCTCTTCTACATACTCCTGCAGTATCATGGTTCTAAGTCAAATGCTTTGTGTAAATCTATGAAGGCGGTATATTTCTGTTGTGTTTCTATGTTTTTATTACCATTCTCAGTACATTTACATTGTCTAGAATTTATTCCTCTTGATTAATATGAGTGTTATGTTTATAATGCTTTATCTTAATTTATTTTTTTAAGTTTGTTCATTACTTTAGTTCGTAAACGTTTCCATTGTGATCGTCTGCTAGTCCGTCTTTCCGAGACTGGTTCGTGAGGGTTAAAAAAAAAAAAAAAAAATGTATCCACTACCGGTTTGCTGTCCCGTATGAGCTTTACCACTTTCGATAGCGTTACCCAGCTTTGAGCTCTGGTCCCTCTGAGCATGAGGCTCAAGCGTTATCACCCCCGCTCTCTGGTATCAATGGGTTGAAAAGATTGATAAATTAATTAATTCAAAATCGAAATGGCTGTCAGACAAGGTTAGATAAACTCTTGGTGTGCAAAAGGTTAAATGTGGCATTTGATTCAAACAATTACTCGAATACTATTATTTCAATATGAATGGACTGGAGCAAATCCGATACTATTGTATTGACCACTCATACAATGTTATTGTGCTGTACACAAATGCACAGCTTCCATGTTATTAGATTATATAACTCTTCGCAACCAAATGGGTGCCATGGAAATGATTGAAGTACCTTGGCATGAACTACAGCAATATATATATATATATATATATATATATATATATGTATATATATAGTAAAAATAATATATATAATAAAAAATATATATATATATATATATAATATATATATATATATATAAAAATATATATATATATATATATATATATATATATATATATATATATATATATATATATATACGTTTGTGTGGGTGTGTATGTACATATATATATGTCTATATATATACATATATATTTATATATATACATCTATATATGTATATATATATATATATATATATGTATATATATAAGTAAATATACATATATATATGTATATATATGTATATATATATATATATATATATATATGTACTGTATATATATATATATGTATATAATATATATATATATATATATATATATATATATATATATATATATATATATACATATGTATATAGAATAATTCCAACTGTCGTCTCCGGATTCAAACCTGGGCTCGTGAATTCTCACTGACGTCGGTAAGGCAACAGCATTGAGAATTCACGAGCCCAGTTTCGAATCCGGGAACGACAATTGGAATTATTCGATCGACATCACCGTCACTGGTGATTCTATTCAGGTATGACAACGGCGGTAAGTCCATCAAGGAAACGTACCAGTCTTAACCACTAGCTAAGTAGCCCTGGTTCACTGTAAAACAATAATTACGGACGGAAGCGAGCAGTCGACTTAGTCCCTCGGGAAGTAGATTAACTTCCAGGTTGGTGAATTTTATAGAGTCAGTAGCTCAGCCGGTAAGGCGACGACAGTGAGAATTCGCGAGCCCAGGTTCGAATCCGGGGACGACAGTCGGAATTATTTGATCAACATCACCGTCACTGGTAATTCTATTCACACGTATATATATATATGTATATATATATATATATATATATATATATATATATATATATATATATATATGTATATATATATATATATATATATATATATATATATATATATATATATATATGTATATATCGACCAGTTCGAAAAATTTATTTAAATGTTTTGATACTGTGGGGCCTCCTAAAGGATTAGTAAGTACTTTGGCGGCAGATATAATGAAATGAGATGTGATGCTTGGTATAGAAGAGGTTAAACCGACCATTACACCAGTTACAGCCTCTGATAATTGTAGTTCATTTGGGTGTTTATATGTTCTCGAACTTCATGGCTTTAGAGGTGACTTTTAAACATTGAGAGTGTTTCTCTCGGCAGAAAATAGTGATCAGTTAGAAATATATGATGATAATTAACGTCATCAAGGGTTTAACATGGTGGATGCACTTTGACAGGTTAAACAAAAGCATATAGCGACTTGCAGGAAATGTATTAAAAATCATTACTGTCGTCTAAGGATTAAGAGTATAAAAGATAAAGTCTCGTCAAAATTTTTGTGATAGGGGCATGGAGAGAAGAAAATATATTAGTTAAATGAATAGAAAAATAAATTAGTGATACTTATTCAATAATTCTAAAGAGGTATTTACATCATTATAAGATTTTTTCTGGCAAAAATTTTGCTAAACATGAATGAAAAATGCCTGATAAACTGCAAATGAGTATTGAGTTTACGAACTAAAATAACCCTTGGAGGTTCTCTAAAGAAAGATACAAAGTACCTATGGTCCGAACGACGTGACACTGACTTGAATATATTGCAAATATGTGTGTACACATATAAACATCATGTTCTATTATTCCAGAAGAGCACAACAGACTTTTTTAATATTGTTTTTATATCATGTGTAAAAAATTTGCTAATTCATTACCAGAATCATTTTTGTCAGTGAAACTGGTTTAGGTTGTACCCATAATTTTCTTAGGAATAACATAATTAAGTTGTGATTAATATTAGCTTAATAAATTTAAGTTTTGAAAATATGTAGGAATTATATTTAAACTAAAATACTGAAAAGCAATGCCAGGTGAAGTTTCACAGAAACCAACTGACATTTTGAAAATATGTGCATATAGACTAACCATTAACAGTAAAAGTCACAAACGACCGCGTCGTGAAAGTTAAAAAATGGCTTAATGGCCTCATTTTAAAAACATGTAGGGGTCAAAAGGGACCCTATTGGCACGCAAATGGTTAACCACACTTTATATTCCCCTCACCAAATTTTCAATTGTTATTTTTGACATATTGAAGCTAGTAATGTGGTTTTATGTTCTAGAACAGGGAACCGGATGACGTTGATACGGACTCTCTCTAAATATACATTTACCATATATGTGATGTCCAGAAAAATCACCCTCCCCTTCCAACAAAGAGGACCAAAACACCACCTTTGGATCAACCATAGACGTCAGCTTAATAGAGAAATGAGGATAATCAGCACGGAAAATGTCGTAGAGGATAGACACCCAACGCCTGACCATCCTGTAAGCCGTAATTATCAAAGTTCTTACCGAGCATCAAACCTGCATGTAGAAGACAAGTAGAGTTGCCCACGAGAAGAGAGCCCAAAGTACCGAGACCATCCATGAACACGCATCCCACGTAGGCACAGAAATAATGCCTTAGACTTGAGTATGTGTGTGTGTGTGTGTGTATGTGTGTGTGTGTGTGTGTGTGTGTGTGTGTGTGTGTGTGTGTGTGTGTGTGTGTGTGTGTGTGTGTGTGTGTGTGTGTGTGTGTGTTTATATGCGTGTGTGTGTGTGTGTGTGTGTGTGTGTGTGTGTGTGTGTGTGTGTGTGTGTGTGTGTGTGTGTGTGTGTGTGTGTGTGTGCGCGCGCGTGTGTGTGTGTGTGTGTGTGTGTGTGTGTGTGTGTGTGTGTGTGTGTGTGTGTGTGTGTGTGTGTGTGTGTGTGTGTGTGTGTGTGCTCATGCGTGCGTGCGTGTGGGTGTATGTATGATTCACTATGGCTTGGATTGCGTGGTGGACTCGTGATCAACAGATATTTCCTTCCAAGAAGAGAGCTCAGAGCTCATAGACGATCGATCTATGGGTAATGCCGTGACCTTACACGCACACACACACCCAACTCCCTGCTCACGAGAGTTGGAGTAATGACTCGCAGCGCAGCGATACTGAAATTAGTTTACCCATGGCGTTGTTGTTGTCGTTACCTATTGCACTGTAGTTATCGTTACCTTTGGCGTTGTTGGAATAGTCAGTTTGGTGTTCTTGATATCTTTACTTTTAGTGGTGTTGTTATTTTTGTCAGTGTTCGTGGTCGATTTCGTTACGTAAAGCGTTGTTGTCATTATCGCTACACTATCGTTGTCGTTGTAGTTATCGATATTCCTACTTCTGCATTTGTCGTTATCGTTATCATAGGAGAAAACATATCTATGATCAGCAATTTGGGGTTTGATTGTAAATCACTCTACCCCACTCCCATCCTAACCCCAACTTTCTTCTCCACCCAAACCTCTCCTACTCCAGCATCCCTTATCCTTCCTCTCTCCCACATTATATCTCCCTCTCACCCAGCCTCTTCTTCCTCCTTCTTCTCCTCTCCGTCCCCCTTACTCTCCCTCTCTCCCTTTTTCCTCCTCTCTAACTCTCTCAGAAGCCTTGGTCGAGTGGTTAGTGTCATGAGCTACTACGCGAGCCCTCCACATTCTTCAGGGATTGCGGCAATTTTTACTCGCTGCGTTTCCGCTTGTCCAAGTCGATTAAAACGCGGTGTAAAAAATGAAAGAAAAAAATCTCTTATCGCGATTAACTCAATTTCCAATCTTTGGTCATGTTTTCAAGGACGGCTCGAAACCCAACTTAAAGAAGTTTTATGCATTATAACAATCATAGTAATTCACATTATGTAACTATTGGTTCTACCTCACTCTGGCTTAATCATTATTCACTTTGAGCGCGAAGTGGAAGAAAGTCTACTTTTTCTGAGAAATTGACCCCAATAAAATGAGAGTGCATGATATGAGTCAGAAGGGTGGAACGCATCAAGGAACAAATTAGAGGAAGTGTGAAAGAGCCACAAACAAACCAAAATAATTTGATAATATATCAGGAGATTTTCTTTCTTATCTACGTCATTCGCGCTTATGTCATTCTTCTGATGTCATTCTGATGTCATTCTTCTGATGTCATTCT
>NC_134815.1:20098994-20101494 GCF_046742065.1 Oratosquilla oratoria
CCTCTCATCTGAGCACCTCCTGGATGACGGGTCATCCCTGCACCCTGCCCACCGCCCTGGGTCAGAAGCAGTGTCGCAAGACACAGCACATCCACAGCAAGGCCGCTTCATTTAATCGGCGACCCCCCCTCTCCGTCCCCCCTTGCATATAAGGAGAGGACGGGGAGAAATCCCTTCGGGCTGCGTCAAAATTTACTCACACATACTACCCCACCCCCCACCCCTGCCCATTCCTCCTCATGCAATCACAACATCATCCATATACAACCATTCTCCACTCACCTCTGTCTTCCTTCCGTCCTCTCCCTTCCTTCCTCAACAGACATTCCCCTCTTCCCCAAAGCCCCCTTCACCCCATCCATCCACCTCATCCTAGGACGTCCCCTCATGTTCACTCCCTCCACATCTGCCTTCCATACCTCTTTTACTAGTCTTTCTTCACTCATTCTTTCCATGTGTCCAAACCATCCTAATATTCTTTCATCAACCCTATCTCCCAAATCCTTTTTCACCCCTGTTCTCCTCCTCACCTCCTCATTTCTCACTCTATCCAGCCTAGTAACCCCCACCATACTTCTCAGACACCTCATCTCAAACACATTCAAACTCCTTCTCTCTTCTTCTCTTATGTTCCACGTTTCTGCCCCATACAGTGCTGTTGGCACAATCACTCCTTCATACAGTCTCCTCTTCGCATCTATTCCCAAATGTCTATTCCTCATTACACTCTTTAATCCACCAAGGCATTTACTCGCTTCTCTCAATCTACATTCTACCTCCACCTTCACTACACATTTTCCTGCTACAAGTATCTAAAACTATCAACTTCCTCCAGACGCTCTCCCTTAATGTTTACTTCCAGTCTACTGCCACTTTCAATGTATAACATTGAAAATATCAAAGATTGTGAAAGCAAAGTCTCAACTTATTCTCTTAAGTATAAGCTGCTGGCATCTGTGTGAATAAAAATAAGTGTCAATATCAATGATAGGTTATACATGGAATGTATTTGGCCGCATTTTATACTTGAGGTGACAGAGGAAGAAAATGCTCCAGTTGAAAGGAGGAGGATTGAAGAAATATTTAAAAAAGTGGCAGAATAAGTAATTGGTATATACTACTAATGCATGATTAAAAAGGTCATTATAGGAAATGACAAGAAAACGTAGGGGAATGATAAAAAAAAAAGTCCTAAATAAAGTGTTAGATCAAATAGATCAACATAATCGGGAGAGCAATTTCAAGGACAAATATCAATGAATACAGAAGTTTAAGAAATTATATATACTAAAAAGAAAGAATTAATTGAGTGTTAGGGTAAATACTTTATGAGAACATTTGAAAAAATCTGAGCACTAAACTCCTTTATTTTATAAGGGATTGTAAGGAACATATATATATACATATGTATATATATATACATATGTATATATATATATATGTATGTATGTATATATAAATATATATATATGTATATATGTATATATATAAATATATATATATATATATATATATATATAAATATGATATGTATGTATATATGGAAACCCAACAATGGAGGAAGGACAATAATGCATAAGAAATTAATATAACACTGCAGGAAAATAAACTATCCCAGTAGAACTTTTGATATTATGCTTGCTATTTAGTCTATGTGATTTTTATAACATCATGACATTGTAGAACCAAATAATATACATGTATTGCATTAAATTATAAAGTGTATGGGATATTAATGATTGTAAAAAATTATGTATAAATTAAAGAGTTGTTAATGTTTTTTTTTTTTCAAATAAAGATGCAGGTGCGACCTGACAAACACTGTAATGTGCAAAACTGTTCTATCTTTTTGGTATTTTTATTATTTTGTATAACTCATTTTTATTGTGGATATGATTTTCATAAGCATTGTAAAACCAAATGTAACTTATTCGATATGTTATTGTTTGACCTCCATGGTCAGCCCATGCCTGCCTGTTGAAACACGTCGGCCAAGTTTCCCACTCGGAAACAGAAAAACGAAAACGTCATGACCCGCCCGAGAACGTTTTTGCAAACTCGAGGACGTTTTTGTAGACGCGAGGACGTTTTAACCCGAGGACGATTTCGACCGAGGACGTTTTCACCGGTAACCAACTCAAATATCATCTTTTTAGTATGAATCTTACCTGACATACCATTCCCTACTATTTCATTTACTGGGTCACCTCTTATTCAAACACTGAGATCCCCAAACACAGCTACATTTACACTCCTCCCAAATGTTCTATATACTCATCTAAATTCACGAAAAAAAAAACTTTTAGTTGCCGTCACTACCAGGAAAGTATGCATGGCGAGGGTATCTATCTACACATCTAAATTCACACACAAAAAAATAATTTTACCTGTTTTCACTATCAGGGAAAGTATGCAGTTAAAAAAATAACATTCTAACTGAACCTCCACTCATATTATCTTCAAAAATACTTCTTACCAGCAGAGTCACTCATTCCCTCCC
>NC_134815.1:20123994-20126494 GCF_046742065.1 Oratosquilla oratoria
TCCACTTGAAACGATTACTGCAGTTACATTGTAGATCTGGATAACACCAACTGGCAGGTTGTAGATTAATTTCAAATATAGCGACAAAAATTCATTTTTTTCCCTTCAGCTTCTCGTTTCCCCCTTTCTGATGGGGAGGTCTTCATATATTCTGGCGAGGGAAAGGGGAGCTGCATCATTAGTATGACATTTTGAAGGGACACTGACACCCGCAAGCCACATCCATAACCATATTTTTCATTTAGTCCGGCGGGAGAAGGGATTGTATGACAATCTAAATGACATATAATAACCTTCCTTTTTTAACCTGATATGCTTTCCAAAGGGAAGGGAGATCGTAGCCCCATCCTCTCTATATGTAATCATAAGCTCTATGTGCTTCAGTAGGAGAAAATGCACATCACGATAATCCTTTGTTACGATGGCATAAGCTGCAGCTATTATTCTAAGAAACACTGAATATTTCTTTTTCATATTATAGAAAATATCAATAGCAAGGGGCTTTTTCCTTTTGATATGATGGCGTATTCTATAAGTTTTGTTTTGGATACCAATAAACGATTTTGCTCAGCTTATAGACACATTATTCATATATTTTATTTTGGTTAATTCCGTGTGATCTCACTTACTTAACGCTACTTCACTGTTCCATAAAGGTTAATTCCCTTGTTACAAATGTATCATAGAAACTTATTTTAGTGACGTCAGTTCAATATATTCATATTAGAGTACGATTCAGTCATAATTGTGGTAAAGTTGCTTGAGTTAACCCTTTTTTAGCAAGACTAATCTTGAAAGGTTTTGCAATGGTGATGATATTAAATAACATTTATAATAATTAAATTTCGTTTTTTTCCCTTTTAAAGTGAGACTACCTCCTCTCCCCCCGCTCTTCTCCCTTCAGTATTATATGGTAATCACCTCCATACCTCCCAGCAAAAGCAAATATATACCATCAGTGGAACGATTTGCATACCACATTTTATTTCCAAGATGGGGCTGCGTCTCTTATCCATAATCTTCCATCTTATTCTATAGATGACCATAACATTGTCAAAAGTCTCTATAGGGATCAATCAATCAACTGTGGCTTCGAGTTTTGCTAAGCAGAAAACCCGCAACCACGCGGTAGTTGGCAACGGTCCTCAGAACTTCCCACAGATTTTTCTGAGAAGATTTGTCTTTAATATTGTCTCTGTTGTATCAATGTGAGACTGTTTCTATGCCACTGGCTTAAAGTGGTAAGGAGAGGAGATCAGTTGCCAGCTCAGCTGTCATTTTATGCATGAAAAAGTATAAAGAATACAGATGAAGTTCATAAAGAGATACCATGCGTTCAGTCATGAGATCGAATGCCAGCCCCACAGGGCTGCATTTCTGATGGAGGTGAGGGAAATGACGATTTTTGAAAAGGGTTACCTTCTCTGTTCATCTTGCAGGGACACTACATTCAGGTACCCGTCATATGTCCATCTCTCAAATGAATAAGGTCGCGTGTTGGCATCAAGAATCAAGTATTTTTACTTTTACCGTAAGACAATATGTTAGACGTACCTTTGAATGTTGGAAGTTTCCCTTTACTGAATAAAATGAGCTCCCAATTGCCACATCGAAATCTTCTAAAGTTGGCCAAAAGAAAAGTTTGGAATGAACCCTTAAATTGTCCTTTTCCTTTGGGTGAACAAATTCGCCCTTGACGGCTAGAATAGACTTTTTACGCCAACTTCGACACTAAAAGGTTTAAGTCCCTCCTTGAATTATGACTCAAAATGCCATGCACGCGTTGAATTATGGGCCAAAATACTATGCATACGCTGAATTATGATCCGGAACATTAAATGCACACGGTTGTTTGATGGTAAAGAAAATCTTCACGATCATAAAAATGAAGCATTGGTAGAAATGTGTTTATAGATTAGAGAATACACAGGTCATGTCATGCTTAATCTTTGATTATTATTTGTACACCCTTACAATATCACATTAGGTGCCCTGATCAATGCTAATGCTTTGGTCGTGTTCTAATTCATAACAGGAAATAGTCATTGCGATGAAAAAACCCATCAAACCTTTAGCTTATATTTGGCAACGTAAAAATGCGTTTGTTTGCGACATTTATTTTGTGTCAACATTTATTCTTTTCTCTGAGAAGACATCTTTAAGCATTATAATATGTATACATGATGCCCCGTTCGTTTCATCACTATATCCCCCTTCTGTCACAGCAAATTTGTAGTTACACAAACTGGAAAGGCCTTAAAGCTAATGAACTCATTACGCATTCCACATCATAACGATGGCATCAACATGCGCGGGGGATTTATACCATCGCCCTCGCCACTCTCAGTCCTTCGCCTTGCAACACACATCACGTCTCCACCTCTCCTGCCTACCCGTTCCCTGCGAGGCCTTTGTACTCTTGCGGACATTCGGACCTGTCCCATGATATATTGGAACTATGTAAATAATATATATATATATATATATATATATATATATA
>NC_134815.1:20136494-20141494 GCF_046742065.1 Oratosquilla oratoria
TTCAGGCGTTTGTGTGTTTGTGCGTGTGTGTATGAATATATACATACATACATATATATATATATATATATATATATATATGTATATATATCTATATCTATATATACATACATATATATATATATGCATATATATATGCATATATATATATATATACATACATATATATGTATATATATATATATATATATGTATATATATATACATATATATACATATATATATATATATTATTTATGTATATATATATATATATACAAATATATATATATATATACATATATATATGTATGTATGTATGTATGTATGTATGTATATATTCATACACACACGCACAAACACACAAACGCCTGAATGTATTTTTTTCGTCTCTATCTGACTGTCTTTTTTCAAATCCTTTTTCTTATTCTCTGAATCCAGACCTTGTGTGTCGCTTTGTCTCCCCATCATTGGATGTGTTCATCTTTTCCCTTTGCTTAGTTAAGATTTTTTTTCTTTATGTATTTTTTCATCCTAGTTTCCCTTTTGGCGATTTCTTTCTTCACCCTCTATCTATATGTTTTTTTTTCCTTTTTTCTTTATCTATATTTATTCCTCATTATCCGTCATTTCATGGCTATATTTTATACCTACTCTTTTTCTTTTTTTTTTGAGAATGCTTTTCTTCATTTTCTTCTATTGCAAATGGCTGTCTGATATTACTAGCGGGGATGACTTTCCTTCCCTCCGGTGCTCCCTGATTCTTTCTCCTTTCCCTCATCTCCACCTTTATCAGTCTCCATTTCCCTTTGTTTACCTAATTTTGCCTCCAATACAGTATTTCTCTCTTGGATTCAACCCAAACCCCGTCTCTCTAACTACCTACGTCTTTGCAGCCCACGTCTTGCCACCACACTTTCCTCCTTCTCATGGTACAGCTTTGGTGCTCCACTGTGTTTTGCTGTGTCTTGCTGTGTCTTCTCCATCATCATCCCTGCCCACTACTCTCTCAAGGCGCTCTGCCATATTTCCTGTTCTTCTCCTCTTCCTTCTCCACCATCTGTTCTCTCTTCCTCCCTGCTCCCTCTCTTAGCGTCTATCTCTGTCCACTACTCTCTAAGCGCCCTGCCATATTTCCTGTTCTTCTCCTCTTCCTTCTCCACCATCTGTTCTCTCTTCCTCCCTGCTCCCTCTCTCAGCTTCTATCCTCGTCCACTACTCTCTAGGCGCCAATTTATATTTCCTCTTCTTCTCCTCTTCCTTCTCCACCATCTCTTCTATCTTCCTCCCTCCTCCCTCTCTCAGCTTCTATCTCTGTCCACTACTCTCTCTAGGCGCCCTGCCATATTTCCTGTTCTTCTCTTCTTCCTTCTCCACCATCTGTTCTCTCTTCCTCCCTGCTCCCTCTCTCAGCTTCTCCCATTTCTACCCGACCCTCCCCACGCTTCAGGTTTTATTTCTTCTCTTCAGTGCGACCAAATTGACCAAGGTTGACCATACAGGTCATGTGACTTAACCCATTAAACTCCGATGACAAGATTCCTTGTCATTTGGTCAAATAAAACAAAAAATCATAAAACACCAAAATGTTTGATCAAACACCAGAAAAATATGACGTCAGTACTCGCTTCGCGCGAGGACTGACGTCATATTTTTCTGGTGTTTGATCAAACATTTTGGTGTTTTATGATTTTTTGTTTTATTTGACCAAATGACAAGGAATCTTGTCATCGGAGTTTAATGGGTTAATTAACCGTTTCACTGGGGAAGGAGTTTCTCTCACTTGAGCGAAACACAACGAGAGGGTTCACTGAGACAAGCTCGATATATTTCTTATCTCTTTAGTTGCCGAGAGGTTTCCCTCAGCTGCATGACATCGTCTGTCGACAGATAGAATAATCGACTGCACTCGTAAAATCCAACAAAAAGAGGTCAGCAGTTCTGCTCTCGTCTGCAAAAAGGTCACATTTTCTTGCTTAGACTTCTACAATCTCCTGCATTCGTAACCAAATGTTTTACAATCTAACCACTTTTTTATATTTTCTATACAAAATCACTTGTAGGTACTACATCTGCTTTCCTGCATCCTGCTAAAAGAGATAAAAGTAAATAAATTAATAAGTATGTAGATAAATAAATAAATAAATGAATAAATAGACAGATATATAAATGAATAAATGAAGAAAATAAATGAATAAACAAATAGATAAATCTATAAATAATAATGAATTAATTGACTAATAAATAGATTTATCAAAATAGATAAACAATAAATATATCAAAGAATAATGGATAAATCAATCAATCAATCAATAATTAATAACAAATCAATCAATCAATCAATAGATGAATAAATAAATGAATAAGCAAATAAATAAACAAATTAATAGATGAATAATAAATAAAGAAAATGTTAATAAACAAATAATCTAATTAGGAAACAAACAGATAAATGAATAGTTAAATAGATAAAATAAATAGATAAAAGAATAATTAAGTAAATTAAGTATTAAACTAATAAATAAACAAATAGATAAGTAAATGGATAAATAAATGAATAGATAAATAAACTAATTAATAGATAGAAAAATAAATGAACAATGAAACAGGTGGATTAATTTATAAGTAAAATAGATTAATAGCATTAATGATTAAATAAATCAATAAGCACAGCACCTTACAAGAGCTACAATCACTTATTCATTAGTTGGGATCATACAAATTTTGTAGGAGTTACAACGTTTTACTTGTGCGCCGACACTATTTCCTAGTGTCTCTCCAAGGAAGCCTCCATTCGGTCATGCTTTCCATTCCAAATATCTCTCTCCAATATCAGTAAATATTCTCCAACCATGTGTTCTGTGGACATTCTCGTTTCCTCTATTGAGCGATCTTTCTTGAGGAGATAGACCTCTGAGTGGTATCAACAGGAAGGTAGGGTACCGCATGCCCATATGTTTGTAGCTTATAAATCGTGATTCTCCGAAGGCACCTAGTACCGCAGACGTGGAGACGCCTTTTTAGGTTAGCAATAAGTGGTCATGTTTCAACCACACAGGAAGCTAAGGAAAATAGAGGGCTTGAAGTTTCGGGTTTTATTTATTCTATATAAATCGACAACACCATATACTCTGGTTGAGCTAGTTCATACAACCATGGATCATGCCAATCCTGCCAAATACTTCATAACTTGACTCACCATTGCTATGCATTACATTACCAAGGTTAGCGAAACTTTACAATATATTTGTGTCCTCATCACATACATAGAGAGACTGAGCTATATAATTAAGTGATTACCCTTGTTCTTGATCTAGGAGATTTAAGGCTTCAGCGATCTTTTCTCTCTATGCAGTCAGTCGAGGATTACAAGATGGACCTCTAACGATTCTAACACTCCTGCCTCACTCCTGAATTAATAGAAAAACTAATCCACTTTCTTCCACATTTCACAGCACTCTGCTCCAGAGTATGGGTCAGTCATCAGGTCAATAAGCCTCGCAGGAATCCCATAAATCCACAGAAGATCATATCACACGATACCATGTAATAAGCAAAACGCCTTCTTGAGATCAGCATAAACTGGAAGCTTTGTTGAAACTCATGTCAGCACTCCAAAACTACACGAAGCGCTAGGATCTAATCAGTTGTTGACTTACCGGGTATGGAAGCAGAGTGATCATGTCCTTGAATCTTTAGTAGATCAAATCAAACCCACACCAACAACAGAACTGTGAACACCTTACTAGGCACACTGAACAGTGTAATACCGTGATAATCATTGCAGGGCTGAGTCCTCATCTTCTTTCTACTAGGAATGACGAGCATCCCTTTTTTCACTTCGAGGGAATAGCATTGAACTGTTTAACGGCAGAGAACACCACATATAATCCATATATCACAGCTACATCGTCATCTTTCATCAACTACGTAATCTCAAACTTAGATATAACCTCTGAAATTTCACTAAGAGAGGATGGAGCTTCATCTATAAGGAGATCAGCAACCACCACCAGAACACCAGATAATGGAAGCTGGACGCTTGGAGGTAATTCATGTACAACTTATCGAAATACTCGGGTCAGCGATCTCTACATCTACCTGGCACTATTTGCCAATCAGTTGTTTGGAAAGTGCTCACTTAGGTGTGATATTAGAAGAAGAGCTTCTTCGGAACTCAGTTAGTAGGACTAAAACCAGTCATTGAAATGTCTCTCAAAAGTCTCAACGTTTACTTTTTTTTCTTTTTTTTCTAGGTCCCCAGAAGTTCTGAGAGCATGGTTCATATTCATATCCTTTAACATCTCACCACTCTTTCACCTTAAATGTTCTCCAGTGTAATTCTTGGTAGCTTGTAGTTTCACGTTTGAAGGTATATCACGGACTTTTTTGCAATCCCCTAAATAGCCAGGCTTTTTTTTTAATCTACCAGAGACGGTTATATTATACTTATGACCCCACTCCTAATGACTGGGTCTCTGCAGATGAAATACTGGTGTATCTTAATATTTTCCTGGACTTCGCACTCAATTTGAGTGTTGCAGTCAGAAATCTATGATCAGTCCCAAAATGTCAGCACTCCGGTAAATCCTGCAATAATACGAAATAATCCAATGAGTATCAGCATATGTATGTTCGGTGTCCTTTTCCATATACCCCACACTGCTCCACAAAACCCATCTGTGTGGCTTTCATCTCTACAATCAAGGACCATCAACCCTAAGCCTTCTGGACTTTTTAAGATTAAGAGAGTATCTATTATATTCCTGATTCTAGAATTATGGAGGCCAACACATACTTCATACCCAGCTCTGTTGGTGGCGGTAGCTTTATTAAAGTTACAAAACGTATCCTATGGTGGGTATTGGTCGACTGGAAAGTAAAATCTGGCACAGAACCACCCCTCTTCAAGTTCAAAGGCCTCGGTAGGAGCATATATTGCAATTAGAGAGATACCAAAACGTGCTTCCAACTCACCAGCACCACACGTTCATCAACCAGAGCAACCCCCCATAATGGCC
>NC_134815.1:20143994-20148994 GCF_046742065.1 Oratosquilla oratoria
TGTGTGTGTGTGTGTGTGTGCGTGCGTGCGTGAGTGTGCGTGTATGTATGTGTGTGTGTGTGTGTGTGCGTGAGTGTGCGTGTATGTATGTGTGTCTGTATGTGTATGTGTGTATGTGCATGTGTGTGCGTGTGTGCGTCTGTGTGTGTTTCTCTGAACCCGATGGGTGGTATCCTAGAATTTTGTAGGCTATAAAAAATATGATTTCTTTCCTAATAATTTCTATTAAGAAATCTATCACGATGGAGGATATACCAAGAGAAAATAATTTAGCAGACGTTACTCTCTGTGTAGGGAAAGTTATACCTGGTGATTTTACTCAACCAAGGAAAACTCTTTGCACAACAAAAGCGTTCATCCTATCTCACACTTTCATTGTTGATCACAACTTAGTAATGCATTGGAACTGCCGCCAGGCGATTTCTTGCAACTGTAGGAAAGGCCCTAACACAACAATGGGTAAACCTTACCTAATTCTTTTTTCGCATTTAATTACAGCTTGTACGCCTATTCTGCCACCAGCCTATTTTATTCAGCCGAGGGAAAGCCCTGATATCTCAGAGGATTGAAAATTCTGAACGAGTATAAGCAGGAAAAATTTATGTTTCGTCGCATGAACGAGCACAGTTTGCTCTAGTTTTCCTGTGCTTTGTTATGAAACATATTTCTCGCGAGGCGACTTAAACAAAGCATATTGACAGCAATCTAAGAAGCCCGAGATTCCAGCTGAATTTCTTGCAGTCATAATTACTGTTGTTTCTCCATAAACTTTAGATCGTTTTCGCATAATTTCAGGAAATCTCGACAATCTATTAAAACATATGAGTCCGAAGTTCTTGGCTCAAGGGTATATTCTCATTTCACATTTCTGTCGGTTTTATGCTTTTAGAAATAACGTGACGTGGCGTAACAAAGTGTTGTGATGTGACAGAATATGTTCTAAGGTAACCTAACGTAAAGTGATTTAATGTAACGTAGTGCAAAGCAACGTAATAAACTTCTCTATGAAGTTCACCCAAAAGCTAAATGAACTCTTTTGATGTAAGTCTAAACAACACTTGTAAGATTAAAGTCCGGATTAAACGAGCTAAACATCTGCCTGATTAATCAAAGAAAGTGCAGTGTTATGTTTTTCTGATAAAAATTATAATCTTATGGCGTTTGTCACAATAAAGCCCTTTAAACAAACTAGATGGTTCAAAAGATTAATCGTGATATTCATTTTGCTATTTAACCTACTAAACAACAAATGATTGATGCTTGTTTAATTGACTATGACTTCCAGAAGGCTGTTCCATAAATTTTTGGGGGATGTCTTTGATAAGGTACATGTATGCTATTCTCTTAATCTCCGTGACATTCTTTTGGTAAAGGATTCCAGTTTTAGTCTGTAGAATTCTCTTTCATTTATGTTGAGTTGATGCTTCCCATGGCACAACTGGCAAAATAATTCATTCGACAGTTTGCATTGATATTGTAATGTCTTTATTTCATATGTAATCTAAAAGCTCCTTTATAACAAATCACCATAAGTTTTTAACGTTTCTGTAACCAAATACCAAGATTGCACTTCAGAAAATGTCGACGAAGTTATTTTTTCGAATAGACATGGCTATAGTAACTTGTTCATGAACAGGTTAACGCCAATCTGCTTCGTAGTCTGTAGAGTCCTCTTCCAGATTAATTGCGTTGTTGGTACCCACAGCACATACCCAAAGTGCCTTGCTCGTTAATTAAGGATGGTCCAGGTGTGTATGCGTGTGTTCTCTTGCTTTGGTGACTCGGAGACCACTCGGAGAGTTAGTTTGCCGGCTTTGATCTTTAGTGATGAGGCCCTCGCATTGTTGTCTTGTTGTCCGGGTTATCTACGTCAAAGGGGCTATGAACAGGTCGTGTCGGATTCTTGCAATGTTACATCAAGGCGTGGGAGGGGGAAAGAAGGGTCTGAAAATAAATGTTGTCTATATTATGCTTTCATATTTTATTTGCCTGGTGAGTCAAGTCGAAATAATGTTGACTGGCGTCTACCAAAACAGAATAGTTTCAGTGGTTAAAATACCTTGTCTGTTCATTGCCTTGGGCAATTCGCGAACACAAAGAAATTTTTATATCTAACCAAATGAAATGGCTTGTCATTAACACGAAGAAAATTCGTAGAGTGGACAGAATACTGTAAAGCGTTAGCCAAGATAGCATTTATATTGCTTCATCTGTGAGCTTTAAACGAAAAAAAAAATCTGAAATTAGACAGAATGTTTTAGTGTCATGCAAGATATTTTTTGTGCTTACCCACTAAAAAAGATTTCCCTAGACTGAACAAAATAGTCTGGCACTAGCCAAAACGAAATCTTTTAAAACAGAAAATATAATTTAAAGAATAAGCATTTCAACGCAACACAACAGTATAGTTTATAACATATGATCTATCAAGGATAATATATTATTCATTTTCTAATGCAATCTTCGAACCAAACGGGGCATCGATTTATGTTATTTGTGCTTATATTCTGACATATGGAACGACATTTGCGCCTGTTATAGTGTACTGTCGACAGCCCTCACCTTAATAGGGGTTCTCAGGGTAGAGCCTAAGAAGAGCCAAGGGTGTTCCTTCTGCCATACAGACAAAACCCATCTTCACCTAGATCCGACAGGGCGTGTCTTGGGAATGCACAGAAGGAATATTCGAGTAGCCTGAAGCCGCTACGATCCATGTCAACGCTCCTTTGGCTTTGAAGTTTCTGAGTCCGCCCTTAGACAGTTAGAAGTTGTTTGGACTAACTCAAGAGATTTTGCGTGACACACACACACACACACACACACACACACACACACACTCACACACACACACACACACACACACACACACACACACACACACACACACACACACACACACACACACACACACACACACACACACACACACACACACACACACACACACACACACACACACACACACACACACACACACACACACACACACACACACACACACACACACACACACACACACACACACACACACACACACACACACACACACACACACACACACACACATGCATACATACATACATACATACATATACTAAGGCTTTTCCCCCCTCACAAGGGAGGTAGCCAAAAAACAAGGAGATAAAAACCATTCTCACCCATTCCATCCCCTATACACTCCACTCCCCTCCACCCTCTACCGTCCCTCCTGTCTTGGCAACTCCTGGATGACGGGTCATCCCTGCATCTTGTCCACTGCCCTGGGTCAGAAGCAGTGACGCAAGACACAGCACATCCACCGCAAGGTCGCTTCATTAAGTCGGCGACCCCCCCTCTCCGTCCCCCATTGCAGAAAAGGAGAAGACGGGGGAAATCCCTTCGGGCTCCGTCAAATGTTTTTCACACATACTCCCTCACCCCCATCCCCCACCCATTCCACATCATGGATCACAACATCATCCATATACAACCGTATCAAGGACTACTATTATACAGGACGTGCACACCCAGATTCCTGGCTCCGCTAGCGGAGGCCAGTCCAGTGTGCTACGAGCAGTGGAGGTGTAAGGTTGTGTCGCTCCGTCTTTCGCGCGTGGCTGCATTTAGAAGTGGATAGTGTTTGTTAACATAGATTCTTGCTGAATTTGGTTCATAGGTTCTTTTTTGTTGGTTTTGTGTATTCAAAATGCCGAATAAGTGTGATGTTGTGAACTGCAATGGTAATTATAACAAGGATAATAGGTGCCGAGTGTTTCGACCGCCAAATGACCGTTATGAAAGCCAGAAGTGTCTTGATGTGCTGCCACCACGTAAGAACTTTGTTGTTGATTCTGACAAATTTTTCATTTGTGAGAAACACCAGGTTGCTAAACCTCCTTCTATCAAATTGCCTGGTGGTTCTACGCGACCTGCGATCCCTCCCGGTGTCTTCAATGTACCTGCTTCATGTCTGCCATCTTCAAAACCTGTACTTCGCCCGGTGAAGGCCGAAGACAAGCAACTGAGTAATTTTCTTCAGAAAGATACGATTACTTCATTTGATGCTTTTAGACCTGAACGTAACCTACAGAAGCAATACAAGAACTTAATTATTTCAAGATCGGAAGAAAGTTTAGTGTGTCTGTTTATGACAGAAAATTTCAGTGAGGTCGTATGGTCGTATGGTCAGTTCGCCGAAGCTGTGCGCTTAACAATTAACTTTGACATCCTGTTTGACAAAATGATTGAGATTGTTGTCACTCTTCTTCAAACCCACACGTCAACCTGTGTGAACACTGAGAATGAGAAGAAGCTGGTATTTTTGACACGTCAGTTGGAACTTTTATCACAGAAACAGTTTTCCATGAATGATTATTGTTTTGCTCTTGAATCATACCCCAAGTGTAGTCATGAACAGCACAGAGACTTTTTGGTGCTCCCAAGGAAACGCAAGCTACAGTACATCACTTCATCTATTGACAAGGATCAGGTGATAAGGGAAACATTTGCCAAAATGAAGACACTGCAGCAGAAGAATGTATTTCTCTTGATAGATGAAGTACAGATTCGGCCAACTGTTGCATTTTCTGGTGGGGCTCTGAGTGGCATGGCAGTGAACAGGCCAGACTGCAAGGCCACTTATATGCTATGTATTATGATGAAGTCGCTGCACAGAGGACCTAGTATTATGATTCCTGTGACACCCGTCCACAAGCTCACAGCAGCATACCAGCTTGAGCGTGTGAAGGAGGTGGCAGCTGCTGTTGAGACGGTAGGTGGGCGTGGCATCAGGTCTATCACAGACAATTACAAGATAAACCCGCAGTACTGTAAGCTGTTTGATTTTCCGGTTGATTGCCGTGTCACAGCCAAGCATCCTCCTGACAAAGAGCGTGTCTGGTTTCTCTTTTTTGACACAGTGCATCTTCTGAAGTGCATCCGCAACAACTGGATCAGTGAGATGTGCCAGAAGATCAGTCTTGACAATAAAACAGCAGCATCATTTGCTGACGTCAAGGAAC
>NC_134815.1:20161494-20163994 GCF_046742065.1 Oratosquilla oratoria
CAAGAGACTTTTTTCAACTTCACCCCTCGGCTGAATAAAACTGGGTAATATAATCAGAGAAAAATACATAACGTGCAATACTGTGGCAAAGAGGTAAATGCACCGTTTCATTAGTACGTCTGAGCCTGAGAGTTAATCAATATAACCTAAATCAAATCAGCGAGTGAGGTCCCAACATGCAGTGTAAAGGACACCAGAAATGCACAACAACTAAGTCAATATAGCAACGCTTACCTCGTAATATTTTCTTTGTTCTTGTTGTCGAAAGGCTTCTTTAAGCGTTTTTTTTTTTTTTTTTTTTTTTTTTTGCGATGACGCATTTAACAATCCTTGATGTGACTAGCACCAAGTAGTTTTGTCTGACTCGGGCAAGTCCAAATGACTTACTTGGTCAGTCTTTATATTTTTTTAACTGCATGACGCGGGACGATTTTATTCAACTGAGGGTAGAACTTGTTTTTTATTTGATTGTCTTCTATCTTAAGGCTAATGGAGGCACTTTGGAATAATTATCTTATGTTAAAAAGCTCCCCGAAAACCAAAAGACATATCGATCTCTAGAAACCGAAAAATAATTATTTCTTTCTTAATAGAACAACTTTATAATTATTTCATACTTATAACAGTTTCTTTGAAACAATAAAGTTTGCACAAACCTCTGACGATTGCATAAGAAAAAATATTGGACCATTGACCTTTGGAATGATTTCGTATCAAGAAATTTCCCTGAATATAAAAAATAAATCCCGTAGATTTCTGTGAACTGAAAAAGTGCATTAACACGACGGAAGAAATTCGTAATTAATTCGTAGTCCACAACTTTCCTTGAGAGTGAAAAAGCAATCACGTGTTTTCTCTCTTTCATTCTGCATAACTAAATAAATCCTGTACCGCGCCTAGAGTGACGTAATACCCACATGGTATATACTCTGATGCATTACAATCTATTCTAAACCTTTCTTTGTATTAACACTGTTTAATTCATACACATTACAACACCTTATTAATACTTAGATATTGAAGAATGGTGTCCTAAGACAGGTAAAATTGACTAGTGGTAGCGAGAATTACAAATGAGAATGAACACTAAACTCTAATGTTTAAACGAGATAGACGATAAACACAAAATAGTAAATGTGGAGGTAATATTGTCCTTACTTCTCCACTCCAATGACATTTTCAGAGATTCTGGTCTGATATATATCAGACTGTTCCATTCAGCTTAGGACAGAACCACATACTAAGTGGAGACTGTGTCAATAAATCACCTCATGATAATGACGCCTTCATATCATTGCTTCTGGCTAACACCTCACGACTTTATTCAGTTTACTTTCTGGAACTAGAAAAAAATGTAAGGACGATCACTGCCGTCTACGGGATAAATGATTTATAATAAAACTTAAAACTGTTTAAACGGTTTAGAGGAAACAAACACTAGAACTAATTAGCGAGCATTTACCAATGCGCTGGTGTAAACCGAGGGAACTTATGCAACACTATTTTACCCCAACTTTGTGGAAGTTAATGGTAAGGACATTAGTTTAAGTAGCAAATTGTTTGTCTTGCTCTCTCTTTCTCTGTGATGTTTTTCTTTTATGTGAATTTACTTCCTCAGCTGAAAACTGACCTGACCGTCCTAATGCTATTAGCCAGTTTTAGATTTTTCAACCTTACTGTACAACGAATTCTGCCTATTTTCAGGTGACTTATTTCTTCTTAAGGATTATCATTAATGAAAAGATTATACATTTCAGCTTTATTGTTTAGCACGTATTTCTGATTCATTACCTTGATTTTGAGTGAACTTGGTTAGTTTGGCTGTCAGCTGATTATTTATTTCTGTCTTAGAAAAATCCCTGTCCCTTTAATGGCTAGCCAATGAATAAACCGCAGGTGGTATGTGTCACCACTATAAAATACACACACACAAACAAACGTATATACACATACGCGCACACACACACACACACACACACACACACACACACACACACACACACACACACACACACACACACACACACACACACACACACACACACACACACACACACACACACACACACACACACACACACACACACACACACACACACACACACACACACACACACACACACACACACACACACACACACACACATACACACACATACACACACACACACACACACACACACACACACACACACACACACACACACACACACACACACACACACACACACACACACAAAAAAAACACAAAAAAAACACACACATATATATATATATACTCACAGATGCACACACACATACACAGACATGTACACACACACACACACACACACACACACACACACACACACACACACACACACACACACACACACACACACACACACACACACACACACACACACACACACACACACACACACACACACACACACACACACACACACACACACACACACACACACACACACACGGCTCGATGGTGTGGTAGTACAGCGTT
>NC_134815.1:20171494-20176494 GCF_046742065.1 Oratosquilla oratoria
TTCCATGCCATCACAGTCGAGACTAACGAAGAGTTCGATGGAAGCATATATACGGAAACTGATACGTGGTCAGGATAAGGACTAGAACCCAGCTGAGACGTACTGTATAGGATAATGTGCTCTGTCCTGTATGGTTGCTAATTTGGCAATTTGTTTGAGTAGGCATTGAATGATAATGGTTCCCTTAAGTTTCACTGACTGACAACTAAGAGGACCCTAGCAGCTTGTGCTGGTTCTTGGGCTATCCTATGGGAGAAATGATTGTTTTGTGTTAAGTTAGTGTGTGACTATTTCTGTTTCACCAGTATGGTGAAGTAGTATTCAGTTGTCAGCTCTTAGTTTGTACATGGATGGAGGGTTGGAATTGATAAAGATTGTGGGTACCATGTGGAGATGTTATCAATCCCATAGGGTATATTTCAATAGAGGTGAGGGTGATAATAGGCAACGGGGAGCTTGTTGGTCACACTGAGATGTGATTGGACTTTTCAACCCTGCATATATTTGTATGAAACTGCTAAAACCAAGGAAAAATGCTTCAGTAATATTGTTTATCTTGGTTTATCTATTTTATTTTATTATATATATATACATATATATATATATATATATATATATATATATATATATATATATACATATATATATATATATATATATATATATATATAATATACACACAATATACACACACATTTCATCATATTACATTCATACATATTACTGTCTAGTTTGAATATTATTCTGGCAAATATACATCACTATATGTGGTCTATATCACCAAGCACGAACGAAACCACAAAGATCAATGTTTAGGGGTCAAGCGTTCTAGAGTAGAAGCTCAATTTAGCAGAATGAGGGGTTCCAGTATTATTATATGGATACAGAGGTTCATTATATTAAGCAAAAGATAGGGTATATGTTATGAAGTATGATATTACTGCTAACTTCCTCTGTTTTACAAAAGCGTTATATATAGGTATGTAGTGGAATTTTATTTTACTGTAGTTGGCCTTAGCTAAACTGCTCTGTTAAATTGAGTATCTAATGTACTTTGATTTTAGCACCTTAGCTTGCATTTGCAAGGTTATAGGGGCAGGGTAGATTGATATTTCTGGACAAAACTGGATGACAAGCATGTTTTAACAATAAAGAAAATTAAATAGAATAAGTTTTTCATCCAAAATTAAACTTTGGATTATTGGAATCTTGAACTCCAATAGGGCACAAATACCTGTACAAATGATCTGGCCCCTTGTGTCAATCTACCTTGAGATTTTCTCTTGGGTCTTTTGTCCTGTCATTACTAGAGGGGTATCACACAGCTGAGTGTAGCCTGGCAGCAGTCATAATAAAAGAAGAAATGCTACTTAGTGGAAGGAAATGATTGGGTTATTTATAAGACTTCTTTGAAACCATTTAGATACCACACGGTTGAACTGAGTATCTTGACAAACTAGATTTTGAAATGACACCTGATGTGGAGATTCTTTATGTACTCTGTTTTTGGAAAATTATAAACTTGGTGTTTTGTCATGCTTAAGCAGTTGGGAGACAACTGCAGCAGTCTTACCCCATTTGTGTATTTTAATTGTTATGTTGAGTGTGCTTAGAGGTGTACTTTCTTCTTTGAAACTTTTCTCCACCAATATTGCAATATCAGTTCTGATTTTACAATAAGTTGAACTCTTATTAATGGTGGACTTAAAATGACCCATTTGCGTAGGAGTTATTTTTCAGTAAGTCCATCATTGGTGGTGAACCAAGCTGTATGTACTTCTTAAAGATTGGGAAGGCCTTTTATATTTGATAAGAGCAGCAAGCATGGTCATACCATTATCAGGAATTTAGATCAACATGAAGGACCAGCAAAGATGGTTTAAAACCAGTTGCATTTGCATGCACGCGCACACATATGCACACACACACACACGATTTCAAGAAAAAACTGGATGTGGAGAGATACGAAAACAGGTTACTGCGAACATAGCTCTCGTCCCGTAAAATACAACATACACGCACACACATTACATTTATATGGATAAGAAAAGAAATGAATGATGAGGAAAGATAGAAACACACACACACACACACACACACACAAACACACACACACACACACACACACACACACACACACACACACACACACACACACACACACACACACACACACACACACACTTCAGCGAATGGACGGCTTGGATGACGTTCTGAAGAAAACTGAAGTCTGTGGATCCCAACGCAAAGAGAAGTGCCTAGTGTTTTTGCAGGGTGGGGGGGAAATTGCTCGTGGAGTAGTGGGAAAGTAGGGAAAGAGGAAAAGGGGAGGGATTACTGAGGGAAATGGAAGGAAATGAGGAGGGAGTAGACTTGGCCCAGCCAGACAAGCGGAAGGTAAACAAACGACTGAGTGAGGATGACATGTCTAATAAAAATGTAAAGATTAGAAGTATAGAGAGGAGCAATACAGAAGAAAGTGACGAGAATATGTTCCAGGGATTTAAAGAGGGTGGGGGGACACAACCCCCCCCCCGACTGATAAGACTAGAGGAGAGAGTTGATAAGGTGATCGAGGACTTGGAGCGTAAGTTAGGTAACGTAGACTCCATTTTCCAGAGAATTGAAAGGTTGGAACAACTAGAGAAGGCTAACAGAAACTTAACTGAAGAAATAGAGGACCTAAAAAGACAGTTAGGAAATGTAAAGGAGGAGAATGAGAAATTGAAGAAGAATAGTAATGAAAACAGAGAGAAAATAGCTACAGAAGCTAAAAATTGGAGAATAACTCAAGAAGGGAATAAGGTTTCATTCACTGACATAGTCAAACAGCAATTGAAAGAACATAATGAAGACTCAGTTATTAAAGTGATGAGACAGAAGGAGAATATAGTAAGAGAATTAGCTGACAAAAAGAAATGTATAATTATATTAGGAATGGAAGAGAAACATAACCCAGATAGAACCGCAAGAATCAAGGAGGAAAATGAAAGAGTAAGCAGTTTATTAAAATTAGTCCAGGAAGATGAACCAGAAATTATAAAGGAAATTGAGGAAAAATTCAGACTCGGAAAATATAGTACAGATAAGACCAGACCAATTAAGATTAAATTCAGGTCACAAACAACGGCAGAGAAAATTCTATCCAAGACAGGGAAACTAGCAACAAATGATCAATATAAAAAGGTATGGATAAAAAGAGAAATGAATAAGGAGGAAAGAGAGGCAGAAAAGCAGAAAAGAATTGAAGCTAAGGCAAAAAACGAGGAAAGAACGGAGTCAGAGAAAGAGAGATTCTATTGGAGAGTAGTGAACATGAAAATAAAGCAGTTCGACATACTAAAGAAAAACATAAGGGAAACAGAGAATACAATGGAAGTGGCAGAAAACTAAGAGTGTCTTACACAAATATAGATGGATTGATAACAGGATTGAATGAACTGAATGATTATTTGAAAGAAAAAGAACCGGACATAATGGGAATTGTAGAAACAAAATTAAAAGGCCCACTACCACCCAACAGTGTAGGACATGATACATACAATTATTGGATTAGAAACAGAGAGAAAAAACAAGGGGGTGGAGTTATGTTCCTGACTAAGAAGGATATAAACGTGAAAGGTGTCATATATGGAAAGAATACAGTAGAGATGATTATGATAGAAGTGGAAGACCGAGATAAGAAGAGCAGAAAATTTGTGATCAATTATGTGCCTCCGAAAACAGCCTCATGGGAGGAGAGTGAACATAAAAGTATGTTAGAGGACACAAAGATAGCATTAACTAAAATAATGGAAGACGGAGGAAGAATAGTTATGATGGGCGACTTTAATTGCAAAGAAATCTGCTGGGAAGAAATGACAGTAAAGAGTGGTGATGACTCATGGGGAAATGCTCTACTTGAGATGATTACTGACCATTCAATGACACAATGGATACAAGAGAACACTAGGTATAGAAATGAAGAAGAACCATCGAGGCTAGACTTAATAATTACATCTGAACCTAGAATAGTGGACAAGATTGAATATAAAACACCAATAGGTAAAAGTGACCACATATTGATTGAACTGGAACTTAATGAAGAAAAATATATGAAAAGAAATGAACAATATAGAAAAGGAAGAATGATGTATGAAAAAACAAACTTTGATAAAATAAGAGAATTCTTCCAACAAGAAAACTGGGAAGAAATATACAAAGAAGAAACAACAGTGGAAGAGAAATGGAATATTTTGACAAAAATTTACAAAAAAGGAGTGGAAAAGTATGTCCCAAGACAAAAACAAGAAAAAGAATATGTAAAATGCTGGTACAACAAAAGTTGTAGGGAGTTAAAGGACAAAAGAGACAAAGCCTGGAACAGATGGAAAAAAGACAGAAGACCTGAAAAATGGAAAATATATACTGGTTATAGAAATGAATATGTACAAAAGTGCAGAGAGGAAAAAAGAAAATATGAAAAAGATGTTATAGAAAAGTGTAAAGATCAACCAAAACTATTCTACAGATTTGTAAACAATAAACTGAAAAACAAACAAGACTTAGAGAAATTAAGACAAGGAGGAGTTGAATACACTGAGGAAATGGAAATGGCAGAAATTATGAACAAACATTTTAAATCAGTGTTTACAAGGGAAAATATACAACCTGAAGAGATTGAGGGGAAAGAAAAAGTCCCCCCTATGGAAGAAATAGAAGTAACAAAGAATGAAATATTGACACACTTGGGTAATTTTGATGTCAGAAAATCGCATGGGCCAGATGAAATAGCAAACTGGATTCTGAAAGAATGCAGGAATGAACTGGCAGACAAAATACATAGCATAATAAGCAGTTCCTTAAAAGAAGGAAAAGTTCCAGAAGATTGGAAAAAAGCAAATATAGTACCTATATATAAAGGAGGAAATAAAGAAGAACCTACCAACTATAGACCAGTCTCTCTAACAAGTACAATAGCAAAAATATGTGAAAGAATTATCAAAAGTAGATGGGTAAAA
>NC_134815.1:20198994-20206494 GCF_046742065.1 Oratosquilla oratoria
TTTGTTACATACCTAGTTTGCCAACAAAATAAAGGGAGGAATAGGGAGGAATTATACAAAACACATAGTAGTTGGTGGTTTTATTTCCCTGTCTAAATTAATTAGGTATGCATACAAGTATCATAAAAAAAAATAAAAAACAGAGTGGATGCTCTGACCTAGATGTTATTATGTTATTACCCCGAATCTTTTTTTTCTTGCCCCCAACAAATAAAGAACATTCAGAATGCAACCATCAGCGACATTAAGAAGGGTCGAGCAAGCTGAAATCCGGCTGTGGCAAAAATAGCCAACTTATAGTTCATCCAAACCGTTTAATGAGTATAAGATTGTTCTTAAGTATAAGAAGCTTAACATGAGGTTCTTAAGACTATTCTGTTAAAAACAAATACAAACCACATCATAGTTATCGCGAATTAAATGGAGTTGCAACACTAAGAGGTCCTACGGGCCATCACCATAAGATACTGTATTAGTGCCTCTACCAAACAAGAATCCTTTCCATGGGAGGGTAGGCCGCACGAGAGACCAGCAACTCACGAGAACCAACACTCCTACCTCCGGCGGTCAGAAAGGTTGAAAAGGCATGGAACTGGAAGTGATCAAACGATTGAGACATTGTGTGAACTCTTGGAGAAGCTTCATATCATAAAGATTTACACATTCAATGTTGATCCATTTAAAATGAGTCAATGCCAACTGAAGATGCATAATGGTCCTCAATTCGTCTTTTTATATATTTCCTTAATATTTTTCTTCTTTATCTATTTATTACATTATTTTTTATTTGCTAATATGTTATGTGTTCTATTTAATTTAATTACTTAGGTTCCAAATGAACCATAGAAAATTATTCTTTTCCCCCACCTCGTAACAGAATTAAAATTTTCGAAAGCTTTGAAAGTTAAAAGAAGATGATCATGAATTGATTTGGCCGTCATTTTAACAGTGTTAATATGTAATATTATGTATGTGTATGAACATAGAGATGGGGAAATGGATGTAGATAGAGAGACGGAAAAGGGAAGGAGCAAAAATAGGGTACAAAAACGAGATGCAGATAAAAAGGAAAATGATAGGCGGAGGAAAGAGACTGATAAATATGTTCATGCAAATAAGTTAGGACTAAGCAAAAATTTCTGCCGAAAATATTAAAGACGCTACTCAACTTAATTACCTTTTCACGGGTAGCACTTAACCCTTTAATAAGGCCAGGGCCTAAGTAGGGTGTATACTGTTTCTCTCTCCTAATTAGCAGAGCATGTGAGAGCCACTATGCCTCTCGTGTGCTTCCAAATGAAATAACATATATTAATATATATATATACATATATATATATACATATATACGAGTATATATATACTTAATCAATTACATTTCCAGCACCCATGCATCCATAGATACACGGATAAGTACGCACATACATGCCAGGTATATACACATGAATACATACATTCGTGAAGAGCTGGAATCCAGAAACCATTGATTAGAAAACAGTAAACTCTGGACTCGTCGTTATAAGTTTATTCTTACATCTAGAACCCATTCCGGGGTTCGTCTTCAGGGACATACAGAGATAGCAAAGGGCAAATGAAATCAATATATAGGGGATATGTGCGTCACCTTTGGAAAGGTCTCCCAAGCGACTGTTACTGTCCAGAAAAAAAATATATATATATATCAGCAGGCAGGACACCACTTCACAAAGTACCCACATCATTATAATAAATAGCCAGAATTTTTTAAAAACAACGCATAAAATGAAAATACACATCTAATTACCTATCCTTTCAATCACGCTGGACTAAAAAAGATATCCCAGTTGAAACTAAGACGAGTAAAAAAAAATATATAACTGCAAAAAATCAACACAACTACAGGAATATAATTCTAAGAAATAACCCATCAATTAAATACAATAACAGGCACTCAGAAAAACAGAACATACCTTAAAATCAGTGTAAAAAATATAGAAATTACTTAAATATTAGATGAGTACCAGGACAAAGACAAAGATTAATAATATAAATAAATAAGCGGGAAAACCAAATATTGAAAAATAAAGAAATACAAAAACAGTAAGAACTAAAAGTGTCTAATTGAAATAGATCAGTAGATACATAGAAAAGGGAAACCGCTTATAAAATGTAAATGAATAAATAAACCGAGTAGACAAAATCACCATATCTAGTGTTTTGAATCCCATTGTGCGCACTAAAAACCAAAAATTCGCGACACGCCACGGAAACAAGCAATAAAAGATATAAGAAAGCCCATTTATTCAGACCACTAAAAGGAGGGGGATGGGCACCAAACAAATGTCAAAGTGTAACACCACATATAGGAGGGATAGCACTTTACTGCCGGATCGGATATCATCTGTCCAGTCTGTCCCGAGCACCCTCGTATACGGGGTTGAAGTTGATGCATTTATTTACGCTAGCATGGTCACTTGCCTATACCTCTAATAATAGCCTCACACCTTTTCCGCATTCTGCCAATCTATCTCGTGTTGTCGGTCTTCACAGTGTCTCAGTATCGCCGAGCTCTTATTCGACGCCCTCCAATGTTCTAGAAGTCGTGTCGCCAGATTCTTACTTATATATCTTACATAACAGGCTTTACAATCCTTGCACTTCACGTCATACACCAACCCCATCTAATTGGCTCTCCCTTCTAATATCCTTCACCTTCGTCAAAGACCCACGTAATGTGTTCATCGGTTTGTGCGCCACGTGTTTTCTTAGCTGTCTCGCTGTTATTTCTGATGCCCCTTTCACATACGGTATCGTTTCTCTCGACGTGTTACATTTGATCTCATCCACTATGTTGTCCTGCGTCGTTCTTCACCTTTTAACCACTGATCTGGAGTACCCATTGTCTTTGAAGACCTATCTAGGGTGGTTTTTCTCCTTTCTGGTGTTCTCACTCGTAAAACACACTTTCTCCGCTCTTTTGTGTTCCATCGGGTGACAACTGTCATAGTCGAGAAGCCGGTCCATATATGTATTCTTTCAGTCCATTTTCATGGTCAAAGAGGTTCCAACTCTCATAACCATGACGTCAAGAAATGGTCATCCATCTCCCTCCTTCTCCATCTCAAATTGGATGGTCTCATTCCTCCCATTCAAGAAGTTGAAGAAGGGTTGCTATTCCTCTTCCTGCATTATGACAAAGACGTCGTCCACGTATCGGACCTACAATTTCAGAAATGCCAGTGCAGCTGCCACCACCTACTCCTCGTATCGCTGCATCGCCATTTCCTCCAGTACCACAGAGATAGGTGAGCCCATGGACGTTCCAACCTTTTGATGGTAAACCTTATGGCCAGCGCAGCCTGTATTAACAAATCTTGTGGGAAGGAAGTAAAGACTTAACGTCGAACGATACCCTACAATGACCTTCTTCAGACTCATTCCATGCAGTCTTTCAACAAAGTCAGCAGAGTTCTTCAGCATCCTCTTCGATTTTTTCACTAGAGGCCTCAGACGTTTGGCTGACACCCTTGCTATGTTGTAATTGGACGAGCCTCTAAAGCCTCTCCCGATTTCATCCATAGTCCATTCCCGCTCGTAAATCACTCTAATGTTATTCAGCTTTTTCAATTACCCTTCCACCTTCCTCTGTAACCACACCATCGGATCTACAATTATTACTTCAAAGTTAATATTGTCTTGGAGTAGAAACATCTCTTTGTCCTCGTAATCTCCCGTAAGCCTATCAAAGCCTTGGCCACCTCCGTGTTGATATTGTGTCCTGCCGTTAGTCTACTCAATGTTTCCACCGCTGCTAGGATTTCTTCCTCCCCTACTAGCCCCTTGGACGTTGAAATTTAATCCTTTGGAAAGGATCTTAGTCCCAACCTCCCTAAACGTCCTCCTCGAGAGATTCTTCAACCACCTCTAGGCTCTTGGTTTCGACAAACCTGTTCAACATGCGTTTACTTTCTTCTAAACAATACAGAGAGAGACATACTTAGATACATACATACATACATACATACATACATACATACATACATACATACATACATACATACATACATACATACATACATACATACATACATACACACATACATACATACATACATACATACATACATACATACATACATACATACATACATACATACATACATACATACATACATACATACATACATACATACATACATACATACATACATACATACATACATACATACATACATACATACATACATACATACATACATACATACATACATACATACATACATACATGCATGCATAAATGCATACATATATACATACATACATACATACATACATACATACATACATACATACATACATACATACATACATACATACATACATACATACATACATACATACATACATACATACATACATACATACATACATACATACATACATACATACATACATACATACATACATGCATACATACATACATACATACATACATACATACATACATACATACATACATACATACATACATACATACATACATACATACACACATATACATACATACATAAATACATACATACATACATACATACATACATACATACATACATACATACATACATACATACATACATACATACATACAAAAATACATACATACATACATACATACATACATACATACATACATACATACATACATACATACATACATACATACATACATACATACATACATACATAAATACATATATACATACATACATACATACATACATACATATATACATATATACATACATACATACATACATACATACATACATACATACATACATACATACATACATACATACATACATACATACATACATACATACATACATAAATACAAGCATGTATACCTACATATGTAAAAATGTACATGTAAATATAAATAGATAAGTACATGCATACCTACACAAAGACATATAAATGTACAAAATACTTGCATATATTCCTGCGTCCATGGAGCTGTATCTTGTATACGATATTTGTATTTTTGTCTTTCCTATGATTATTGTTACATTTTGTAAAGGTTCATTCAAATGTGAGGTCATGATTATAATTAACGAAATATGTACGTGTACCAATAATCATTTATATAGAATAACGTTTGGACTCTGGCAATATATCCCATTGTGGGGCCGTTGTAAATGGACAGGCTGTATAGAACAGAAAAGAAGTCTAACAGTTTGTTTTGTAGCTTGAGCAGGACTTTCCAAAGGAGACCAATCATTATTAACATCTAATGACTCTAGCGTTCCTTTGTTGGTATGATATATCCTCTTCTAACATTACCATACGTATTTATTATCTGTTGATCTTCAGAACAAAATATCAATGGGTCCATTGTTTGGATTTTATCTTTGTATAGGACCTCACTTCAATAATTTCTAGCCCAACATGTACTGAGTTAATCCCCCATTTCATTCTAGACTTATATTCGGGAATGGTTGTATATTTTTGTACTCAGTTTAGAGTTAAGACGATTAAAGGGTTAGATAATGATACACATCATTATCCGATAATATCAAGCTTACAAGAAAAGATTTCTCACATGCACCTGGCATATACCTGTGATGTAAGCCTTCCAAGATTTAAACCCTCTACCGATAATGAGAGCTTTTCCACGGATTACCCAAACAGAGAGCAAGTTCATTTCCAATTATGCCTAAATAAGATTTAACCTATACAATGATGGTCTTATCCCCAGCTTAGTTTACACTATTCCATAAGATTTAATCCCCTTTTTATCCCGAATTTCTCTTTTTTGGGGGGAAACATGTGCTTTAGATAAATACCTAAGTAAGATGCTGTAATGATTATAATTTATGTTATATTATTTGTTTTTGTTTTGTTATAATTTGTCTGTCTGATTTTCATTTATTATTAGTTATATGTCAATTTATTATCATTTAGTATTTACCTGTTTGTTTGTTATTCAACTATACCTATGCATTTATTTATGTATTTTATTTGTTATTTACATTATTATAGCTTTTATTTATTATTAATATGATTTTTTTTTTCATCCGACCTAGATATGGATCAAAAGGTCTCCTGTCGGCATGCTCCGCCTTTGTAATCCTTTGTAATCCTTTGCTGTACACAAACATATGTCACCTTGTTTCGACAATAGTATGTAAACTTTCATCCTTAGTGGACACTTGCATTCTAGTCCTTTAGTATTCAAGTTCCCTTTTGTTCGTGATTTGTTCTTTGTTTTCTTTTGTTTCTGTTGTAGTACATTCTTGAGAAATAAATCACCAAGTTTTATTTCTTTTGTGTGTTTGTTTTTCCAATTAATAAAATTTCTTTTAAGGTAGATATCAACGATATTTACAGGATTCGAGCGATACCGTGTAAAGCCAAAATATTTAAAAATATCAACACAACAAGCTGTGATAACATTCATAGCAACATATGTAAATATGCGAAAGGCTACCATATTATGCTCGTCTAGGGCAGCGCTGATACCGTCGCGAGACAGAAGGCTTCATTTTGGTCTGTTAAGTAATTAATTATGAATGTGTGAGAATAAACACCGTGTGAGATCGAAACCTTTATTGGTACGACGTTTCGCTTGTTACAGCTTTTTCAAGTGAAAAAAGCTTGAAAAAATCTATAACAAGCGAAACGTCGTACCAATAAAGGTTTCGATCTCACACGGTGTTTATTCTCACAGTCTTGTCGGCTTTTGCCATTGTGTTTCAATTATGAATGTGTAAAAGTGCACTATGAAAATAATCTATATAATGTTATATGTATTAATATGGAAGGCAAATGAACGTTTTGAGGCAGACAATAGGGACATTTTGACACGTTGTGAAAGGGTTACTGCGCATTTCGCGTGAATCTGTTCGTCAAGTGTTAAAAGGAATCGTTACCTCTCCCCTTCCATTTCATAATCTACCAGTTGGTTGATAATAGTTTTGTTAAATTGAGATGTATACATTCGTATTAGGCCTATTAGGGTTTCTTCTACTCGAGTATATAAGTCAAGTTATTTTAATCAAATTGAGGATTGAGTCATGGATTGATATTTGAACCATGAATCTTTTCTCTTCAGTATATCTCTATCAACTCATTTACTTTTAATTTTAATCATACTTAGGTGTTTATTCGAATTGTTTGTTCCATATATCACTAGTAGGCGTTTTAGTACTCGAGTTTTTAAAATTGGTGATTTTGCTTCATTATTTTACAAATCATCTTTGGTTGTAGAAATCATATAGCTACTTCTGTTTAATATAGAGTAAATCTTGATACACGAATTGGTGCCTCTGCCAGCATTTAATCAAGAAAGATGACTACATCTCTTCGAATAAATTTAGATATGATAATACAGGAAAATGTGAGTCTTGTTCTGATAACAGAAGTGTAAGTATAATCATGGCTTTTGGTACATGAGGTAAAATTAGTAGCTAAAGTTTTACGTAGTAACTGGGTTGGTGAGCTAAACAAGCCAGATTTAGC
>NC_134815.1:20216494-20218994 GCF_046742065.1 Oratosquilla oratoria
TAGGATTGGTGAGTGTAACTATGGTTTGTCTGGGTCATGCATACACTCCCTCCCTCCCTCCCTCCCTCCAGTTCATCCTCACTGAATGATTGATACCTGAGCGTTGACATTTTATTAAAAGAATGAATATTGAATTTTGGAATTTTGACACGTGGTAAAAAATATACTCCCGTGTTACTCCATTTCTATTTTTATTACGATTCTGAGTGGCATCCAAATTGATGGGTGATCTATTTTTTTCTATATGCAAGCTTCAGGGCAAGAATGAACTTTAAAAGTGGAAATACTTTAAAGTCCCTCAGTCGCGTGCAGGAACGAAAATAACCCTCCCTTTTCAAGCAGATTCAGCTAAATAAAAGGATATAGTGATCCTTAAAGAAATATATGTGGTAGATCTTCCTTATCAAAAAGGAACCACAAGAATCAATACAATTAGATATTATCCGGAAAAGGATGGGCCCTTTGGAATACTTAACCCGACTTATGTGTTCTATCAGTGTACCGCCAGTTGATCTTATTCAGATAAGAGGAAACCCTATAGTTTATCAACCCAAAACGTTAATAACTGTAGATTAATCCTTTGATTTAGAATACGACGATAATACAGTATGTCGACAGATGATATTTTGGCCAATAACGGGGTTAGGTCTCATATATGCACACACACACACACACGCGCGCGCACACACACGCACGTATTCACGCACGCACGCACGCACGCACGCACGCACACATGCACACACACACACACACACACACACACACACACACACACACACACACACACACACACACACACACACACACACACACACACACACACACACACACACACACACACATACATACACACACACACACACAAATAAACACACACACGCACGCGCATCTAAGCGAACTTTGAAATATCGAACTGCGTTACATCGAGCTAACTTGCTTCGTTCTTCCAGCTAGAATTTTGTCATTCAGAATCCTTTGTGGTTTACAATTCTTCAACTACTAGTTCAGTTGTAATTGTTCAACTATAATCCAAGCTAATAGTTACTTCTTGTTTTGTGTGCGTGATGTCATCAAAAGTCCAGAAATATTAATTTTGTACTTTATTTTTTCATTTGAGTCATTTGAGATGACTAGGTAATAAAATCTCAGAAAGTTGTGCAAGAGATTTTATGTCCAAAGCAGTTCCGTTTGTCAGTTTTAGTTGCTTTTTGGACGATTTCCTGTGGCATCTGTTATGATTGTTTCCATAACTTTTCACATGGTTGAGGTTAGGCTTATTGGCTTGTACCTTTGTGGATAGTGTCTATTACCCTTTTTGAATATCGAAGTAACGTTTAGTAATCCCATGGTAGATCTCTGGTCTTGATTTTATCTGATTATTTTTTATTTTATTTTATTCTATTTTGCTTTATCTTATTTTATTTTACTTCATTTTATTCTATTTTTTTTTCTATTTTTTTGGGGGGTGGTAGGTTGTTGATTATATATTTTTCTTTTCATTTCCATCACAACTTCTGGATGTTAATCTTCAGGTCTTCATGCTTTATTGTTTAAAATTTTCTATATATTTTTTCTTTCTTTTGTCTTTGTTAGAAAAGTGTGTAGATTTTCACCGTTCATAACATATGGTAGTTCTTAAGTTAAACTTGTTTTATTTGTAAATACATAAATAAACTGTTTGAAATATTTCTCGTATTTTCTTTTCAATGTTCAAATTGACCATTAGATGACAAAAATGGGCAAATATGATTCTAAGTCCTCTTTGCCTCCAATGTAGCCGCAATGCTTTGATATTCTCTTTAGACTTACCAGCAAATTTATTTCTAATTATAAATTTTCCTGGCTGTCTTTTTTAATGTTTTAATTTATTTTTTCCTATTCTGTCTGTCGCTAGATCATTTTATTCAATCCTAGGATAGAAAATGGCTAAAAATATCTCGATTATTTCTTCTGAATCATATTTGTACTGTGCCTGAGGCCAGGCATGTTTATGTAGCTAAGGAGAAAACCTAGAAAACTAAGGTATTAATCGCGAATAAACTAATCCTGTATCTTAGAAATAAGTAAAATAATCTGGCGATATTCAAAACATAAAAATTGCTCGTTACAGAAGAAGTGTAAATCAGTGACTAGATTTACCATTCACAGAGAAGAAACATCTCTGCCTTTATATGAAATTGGCCAAGCGGAATTAAGAAGAAATGGCAATTATTATTATTAAAAATAATTATAGTGACTCCTGAGAGTTTCAGAAATTGTATTTATCCATAACATTCAAAGAAGTAGCAGCAATTCCTGATATTTTAAGAAATAACATAACATACCAAGAAATAATAGCATTTCTTAGTATCCTAAGAAGTAATAATACCTCCTACGTTCTCAAGAAATCATATTATCTTCTAATAGTCTAGAAAACAATGGTGACTCCGAACATCTTACGAAATAATTGTAATTTCTATTATGTTAAGAGATGGTAGCATAATCGCAAGCGTGCTGATCT
>NC_134815.1:20226494-20233994 GCF_046742065.1 Oratosquilla oratoria
AAGGACAACGTCATAGCCTCCTGATAGTGGTGAATTTCGCGACGTTAAACCGTATCTTTAATCACAGAAGCACAAAGGATGGGATGTTTCCTAAGCCAATTAAAAATCATGTGGCGTTAAACAAAAGTGGGCACAGTAATTTCGAAAATTAATCTGTCCATGAGCATCATCCATTGCACCCATTTTGGCTAATACAATGCTATTTTCTTCGGTTGATTGAAAAATTCTCATTTCCCAAAGGATTAGGATTGATCTTAATCTACTCTTCATTGCCTTTTACTATTTGAATCGCTAATTATGGCCGGCGTCAGAAGACATAATTTAGGTAAAAGAAATTCTCTCTCCCGTTTGAAAATAAGAATTATATCGAGCACATTTCAGTAAACCTTTAAGATGTGTTTTACGCCTTAAGTCGCGTACTGCAGTAAACACCAAGCAACTTCTTTCAGCCAAGGGAACAGCGTCCGCATCGAAAGGGAGAAAATCTCCTTAAGACACCCCTGGGTTCTGATAATTAGGTTAGACAAGCATTCTAGTGGAAATGCCATCACGGAAAATGACAAGTATACTCAATCTTCATCCATCGGTAGCACGTCATGTTGATATTGCGACTCCCAGAGGAAAAGTCATACTATACCAAAATACAATCCATCGGAACCATACGACGCCAAATATGATCCATCGGGACCATACGATGGTCATTTCGGCTGCGAATGCGATTACGACCACCTGTAATGGCACATTCTCTTCTGTTAATATGCGCCTATACTTTGGCTATAGTCGAAGAGATGGCCTTGCTTAAACTTTCTGATTGCTGAATGCTATTTATGTTTTATTCTAGCTAATGCAGGCAATGCTAAGCAGCTGAGAGTGACTCAACGCTTCCAGATAATATGGAACTACCTTGACTAATACTTTGACTGTGAGAATTAGAATGGGTTTCATCTTAGCTTTCACCAGGTGATTTAATTCTCATGAGAAAGATACCCCACCTGCACCTTTCATTCAAGAATTTATAAGTGTTGATATATATATATATATATGTATATACATATATATATACATATTTATATATATATATATATATACATATATATATACATATTTATATATATATATACATAGACATATATATATATTATATATATATATATATATATATATATATATATATATATATATATATGCGTGTGTGTGTGTGTGTGTGTGTGTGTGTGTGTGTGTGTGTGTGTGTGTGTGTGTGTGTGTGTGTGTGTGTGTGTGTGTGTGTGTGTGTGTGTGTGTGTGTGTGTGTGTGTGTGTGTGTGTATGTGTGTGTGTGTGTGTGTGTGTGTGTGTGTGTGTGTGTGTGTGTGTGTATGCGTGTACGTGTGTATATAGATAGTTAGATACAAACACATATTATATATATATATATATATATATATATATATATATATATATTGTTACGTTAAGGAGCTGCTTATGTGTCGTCACTTACTACATTACAGGACCCTATGGTTTAGTTCACCTTTAGTAGTCTGTCTTAGACTGAGTTGTCTGATCTACAGTCTATATGTATACATGTAAGAGGTAGATTAAGGTAGACATTTGAGGTAGATCGGAGGTAGATCGAGGAGGTAGAAGGACTGGAAGGAAATTTTATAGTCTTTTTATTAGGATGTTATGATACAACGGCCGATGGCCGACAAGGCGTCAAGGATAGCTGAGTCAGACTCGCGTCTTGTATACATATAAAAGTGCTGAGGTAGTTAAATGCGGAGTGTCGCCTGGTGGTTGCGACATTGTTGTCTTTTAATTGTTTGTAAGCGGACAAGCCATTTTTGTTACGACATAATGCTTATGTGGTGATATCGTTTGGAAGAGTAGAACAGGCTTTCTAATTGGAGAAAAAGGTGGAGGAGGAAAAAACTCATTGATGCAGAAAGGAGAAGACACGCCCTTAAGGTGTGGCACTTGTTTGAAAAGTAGAAGACTATTGGATGAATGAAAGAGTGATGTCAGAACGAAGGTGGCTTGACGTTACGTAGAGAGTTCCAGGTGGGATTCTCGGGGTGTACTGATTTAGACCAACAAGCTTCAGAGAAAAACTACACCCTTTTTCATTCACCCCCAAGAAGACCAAGGCATGGGGCCTTAGAACAAATTCTAGAGAGAATAGAAACGCTCTGAGAGGAGACGACGGACGCGGGGGTGACAGTGGTGGCAGCGGTGGGATCTTCAATTTCCTCCGAAGAGAAGTGACAAGACTGGTGCGTGAAGTGGTGCAAGATAAGTCTACGGGAGTACAGCAACCACAACCAAGCGTGTGTTGGTTACAAGGGACGACCAGACGAGGAACGAGGGATCTACAACACTACGAGCAACTACTACGAGTGGAACAAAGCGATCTTCAAGGTGATCATCTACAAGACGATCTTCAAGGCAGTGAGTGATGAGGCTGAGGAACGACGTCGCTGGCGAATGACAAGGCTGAAGAAGGACGTCGAAAGGAAGTCGTAAGCAACAATACGTGGAGGCAGCCGAGCTAAAGCAAGGTATGAGTAATCCAAACGCGAACGTGTTGAGGCAAGAGGTTCATACCTCAAATATCAATATTCCGAAATTTACGGGGGAAGGAAATACCTATGGGGTCAACAAATACCTTAATTTGAGAGACACTCTTATTGTGAGTAAAAACATTACTGATAAAAAAAGAAAAATAGAAATTCTAAAGGAGAATATAGACCCAGAGAATGGGAGGGGTAGGTTTGTCATTAATTTCCAGCAAATGGAAGAGATCAACCAATATGAAGAATACAAGAAAGCCTTCATTAAACATTTTATGTCCAAATGTGACCAGGATCCTATCAGGTCTTTGATAAAAATGATTAAAGAAGTTAGAACAAGTGAAACAGACACAGAATACTTAGCTAGATTAGATAGATGGTCAAAAGACATGAATTCTATCTTAAAAGATTCAGACTGGATAGAAAGATCTAGTGACAAAATGAAAATTTCTCAGGTCATCAAATTGATCACATTTGGATTGTTAGCCAAAAATTCTGATGACTCAACGGCAGAGAAAATGTATAAAGATCTTAAGTCAAATATAAGTTTAGGAGAAGTAGATTATCTTCTTCAAGGATATAGTGAGACCAGAACGATAAACCCATATGTAATGACCGTGGGCCAACATAGGAACTCTAGAGAGTTGAGAAAAGCTGAAGTAGGACATAGACGGCATGTTAGAAGTCCATCTTGGGATGCTAGAATTCTATGTTTTAATTGTAATACTTGGGGACACAAAGCACAAGACTGTTTTTATGGAATTATTTGCAGAAATTGCAAATACGAGGGTCATACGGTGTATCAATGTAGGAACCCACCATTCTGTATTTATCATAATAAGATAGGTCATAGGACTCATGAATGCAAAAAATTTCGGATACCCCCAGAGCTGAGAGGAAAATCCCCAGACAGAATAAAAAAAAATCAGAACTCCCCATATATATACCGATAGACGGTATTGTGTTAAATATGGGAATACAAGAGAGATGAAAGAAACTGACAAACTGATAATTACTATTGGAAGAATTTCTGTAGGACCTCTCATTGCGGGTAGAGTGTTCAATAAGCCTGTTCAAATATTTATTGACACAGGGTCTGTAGTTAATGTAATTACCAATAAAGTTTTAAACCAGTTGAACCCAGGTGTGAAAATGTTGGAACCAATCCGTTACTCATTGCAAGGAGTAACTGGAAATCAGTTAAAAACATTAAGTAAGGTTGAACTAGAAGTTATCTTATATACAAATGAACATTTGTACATTCCAGTGATAGTGGTAGAAGAGTCTGTTTTTCCAGGAGATTTATTGATAGGATTTACAACTATGAGAAAAGAAAACTTGGTAATATGTCCTGCTGACTTAGGGGTTTTAGTAAAGTCACAGTTAATCCCATTTTTTAATCAACCAGACTTAAGACCAGTGACAGGAATCAATGAATCCCTTTATAACATTTCTATCCTAGATAACGAGGCCGAGCGGTCCAGACCAACAGAAAGTAAAGCAACTTGTGAACCCAACTCAGATGTTCAGGAAATCCCAGAAAAGACTAATTATCAACGACTGTAGCTTTGCTAATTGTAGATGGTGGTGTAACAAAGTCGACATTGTTGCATCCCACGTCAATTAATAAGGAGGAAGTGTGTTTGAAAGGAGTCAATGTAGACTCTGAAATAGTTACAGTCCCAGAATCAATTAAAATGAAAGGGTTGAAGCGGGACTCAGGGATTTATAAGTCTAATAAGAACAAAGTAGAAGTACTAGTAATTAACACTATGAATAAGGATAGAGTTTTAAGGAAAGGTGCACAAATAGTATGTTTTCAGGTGTGTACAAAACTCATTAAGATTTTAAATGAGAGTAGTGAGGAGATAGAATTACCAATTTCATCAATCTGTTCAATTCAAGAAGGAATAGATTTACGAAATAGATATAAAGATTTATTAAAATCAACTAATTGCCCTGAGTTGGATGAAAGTTTATGTATACATCTCATATACATGACGAGTAATATAACCCCAGTCATATAACCCACTTCCTCACTCACTGTCCACCACAAGCATCAAACGCTGACCTAGGCACTCCTCTCAAACAAACGCCGACTCAACATTACGAGCTCTTGTGAACAACACTGTCGACCACCAAACGACACACACAAACAGACGAACACACGCGATCAATCTAGTAGCCACCCAGTACTGACATACGATATTACGTATACTGACGGTCCTCCCCTGGATATATAATTAACATGTATGATAGTAGACATCAATACGTAATTAATGCAGTTGCCCCACCCATGTGGGACAACAGACTAACAAGACATTATTGTAAAGATCACGATTAAGGGCAACTCTAGAATTTGTCTACTCGACACTTCCGGCCATGAAAACTGGCTCACACACCCGAGGAGCGGTCGGTTCTAGTGACGTGCCCTAGTGATAAGACTGTGTAATAGTGTGTAAACTAAGTTGCTTAAGGTGTGACAAATAAAGAACAAAAACTTAAAGGTGTGCGTGCAAGTGACCCCTTTCTGCTGATGATGTAACGACCCCGTTACTGTATACGTCACATACACATGTAAGTATCAGTCAGTCATATGACCCACACACTCCTCCATCTCAACTACCCCAACCACACTCTGGACTTATTGGCGCCACCCATTTCCTGCCAAGGAATTGCCGAGCTAGGCATCACGTGGATCAAGCAATACACACACACACGAACACACACTCATAAGTGCAATCAACCACCAACACATTACATTACAGAACTACCCCATAATAACGAGCTCTTCCCCCCCGGGAAATATTATAATATATAAATAGAAATGTAACAATACTTAAGTACCAACACTGCATATTGTAAGAGACTGAATACTCCCACTAAAAACTGTACAAGTACGATTGCTGGGACCCGCCAGATAGTGCTCGGTCAGCCGTTTTCTGATCAAAAACCAAAGCGCGCACAACAGGAGCGGAGGTCGGTCGATAACTTACAATGTGCACTGTAGTGATAAGGAAGATGTGATAAATTACTATTGATGTAAAACTTTTTAAGTGATTAAAGTGGAACTAGGTGACATATAGTGTTTGATATATTCGCCTACACATCTGGATAGGGACGGGACCACGTACGGACACATTACATTTTGTGTCTACAAGTAACATTGGATGGAGATGATGTAACGATACCGTTACACCCGTCCCGTTACATTTACTTGTTTTGCTTGTAAAGCACAATAAAGAAATTGCTTTGCCGGGGGACGCCTTACGCAAAACAACTGTTTTAAAACATCCTATCAAATTAAAACCAGGAACACAGCCTATTCACATACCCGCCTACAGAGTTCCTCACTCTAAATTAGCAATAGTAGATAAGCTGATCACTGAAATGTTATCACAGGATATTATTGAACATAGTAATAGTGAGTGGAACTTCCCTTTGATTTTGGTGCCAAAGTCAGATGGTACTATGCGCCAGTTATTGATTATAGGGAATTGAATAAGCACACAATTCGTGACAGGTTACCATTACCAATTATCGGTGACATTTTGAGAAGTTTGGGAACTGAGAATAGATATTTTAGTACTATAGATATCAAATAAGCTTTTTGGCAAATAGAGTTGCATGAAGACTCATGAGAGTTCACAGCATTTTCTACTCCAACGGGACATTATGAGTTCAAGAGAATGCCATTTGGGTTATGTAATAGTTCATTAACTTACATGTGATTAATTAATACTATTCTAGATGGATTGTTAGGAAACACTGCCAGTGTATTTCTAGATGACATTTTAATAGTTTCTCAGACTGTAGTGGAGCACTAGAAGATATTAGATTTGATATTCTCAAGACTAGTAGAAGCAGGATTAAAAGTGAAACTTGAAAAATGTAAGTTCTTGCAAGACAGTGTTATTTATTTAGGACATAAGATACACAGACATGGACTTAGTACAGTGAATTCAAAGGTTGACGCTGTCAAGAATGTTCCGGTTCCGACCAATGTAGACAAGGTTAGGGTTTTTTTGGGATTGACAGGATAATATAGAAAATTCATTCAACGATATGGTGACATTGCTAATCCATTAAGTTCTTTGTTGAGGAAGGATTCAAAGTTCATATGGGGACCTGCACAGCAGCAAGCTTTTGACAAGTTGAAAGATAAACTCACGAGTTCCCCCATTCTAATATTTCCTGATTATGAAAAAGAATTCATTCTTTGTACTGATGCATCTGACATAGGATTAGGAGGCATACTGATGCAAGAGAGAAATGGAACTTTGAAGCCGATCGCTTACACATCAAGACTTTGTAATAGTGCGGAGAGAAACTACTCTATAACAGAAAGAGAAACTTTAGCAGTAATTTATTCTTTAGAAAGTTTTAGGGATATGATATTAGGATATCCAATCAGAGTTTGGACTGACCATACAGCTATTCAGAACTTATTTAAGCATAAGAATCTAAGGGGCCGACTTGCTAGGTGGTTTGCAATACTTCAGTGCTATGAAGTTCAATTTGAATATATTCCGGGTAGAAAGAATGTGGCTGCAGATGCACTATCTAGAAACATTATTCAACCAATGACTGGAACTGAGTTGATAAATTTTGCTTGCAGTATAGAGGAATTAGTAACTTTAGATGAGGAAATGCTAATAAGAGAACAGAGGGATGATAAGACATGTGATTTATTAATCAAGTATTTGATGAACCCAAGAGGAAATCCTCCAAAGCTACCAAAGGGGTATAAGATAGAGGAATTTCAATTGATTAATGGACTTTTGTATAGAAAAACAGTTGTAAGTGGGAAAGATATTTCTAGAGGTCCTGTAAATCAGTTGGTAATACCCCAAACTCTTGTAAATGAGATATTGAAGTTACTTCATGATAGTGATTGTAGCTCACATCCAGGAAAGGATAAAACTTATAGACAAGCACAACTTAAATACTT
>NC_134815.1:20241494-20253994 GCF_046742065.1 Oratosquilla oratoria
CTGCCGTACTTGAGTAGAGCAATGTTATAACTGAAACGAGCTATACTTCTATAGAGTAAAATAAATACATTATAGATTGCCTTATGCCATACAATGGTTTTCTCGAAATCTGATCCGTGACCAGTCAAATCTATGGAATCATATTTCTTCCTTGTTATCACACCTACACAATGTTGTTTGCAAAAGTAACCTTAAACATATAGAAGCCAATTCATGTTGAAATACATACTCAAGATGTATTTGTTTCCATAGTTTCACTATATCATGGGAAAGGTTTGGATGGGTTAGGTTAGGCTAGGTTAGGTTTGGTTAGGTTTGGTTAGGTTAGGTTTATGTATGTTTATGTATTGGTGTTAGAATCGTTTTCTCTCTGAGGACCGTATCATTTTCTGACTCGAGCAGTTTCAACACCAATTAGTCTCATTCAATTCTAGGAAAAGTCCCTTGAATTTAAAGATAATCTCCATTGCAAATTGATGAACCCTTCCACGCTAAACGGTTACTGAAATGACTTTGTTCTAAAAAAAATTACAACTTTCGTACGTTCAGCAGGTTTATACACAATATGTTACATTATAAAGACGACTATGCCTGGATGGTCTTTTTCTAAATTTTTAATCTTTTGGACTGGTTATGTTAGGTTAAGACAATTTAGAGTAGAAAATGGTGAGACTAGGTTTAGTTAAGTTAGCTTCACTTTGGCTAGGTTAAGTTGGTTCATGTTAGGTTGGAATAGATTAAGTTAGGTTAGATAAGTTTAGGTTAGATTAGGTTGCTTCACATACCGTTACATCACGTTACGTTACATTACCATTAAGTTACGTTACGTTATATTACGTTACATTACGTTACGTTACATTACGTTACGTTACGTTCCCTTTCATTCAGTTCAGTTCATTTCAGTTTTGTTCCATTCCGATCCGTTCCGTTAAGTTCCGCTACGTTGCGTCACGTCGTGTCACGTTAAGTAAATTTAGGCTAGGTTAGGTTAGCTTATACAGTATTAGGCAACGCTTAGTACAGTTAAGTTAGGTCAGGTTAGGTCAGGCTAGGTCAGATTATATTAGGTCAGGTTCGGTCAAGTCAGATTAGGTTAGGTTAGGATTATGCCATGTAGCTTTACGTAACGTAGTGTCAAGTTATACCAGGTTAAGTTAGTTTAGGTCATATTAGGTTAAGTTAGGATATGTGTATGTATGCTAGGTTTTAATAAGTGAAACTAGGTTGAGTTAGATTTGGTTAGATTAGATTGTATATCCAAGTTTGGATTTTGGTTACTTTAAATTAGTTTGTATAAGTAGGCTAGATTATATTAAATGAAAGGTAGGTTAGGTTAGCTTTGGTTCAATTAGATTAACTTAGACTAAATTTGCCTAGGTCAGATTAAGTCAAATTAGGCTAAGTTGAAATATTATATGCGTTTGTAGATATTGGCTGGAAGTTACAAAATATTGTTTCGCCAGGGCAACATTGGTGTTGACATGCCGACCACGATATCATCTTAGTATCAATATTTTTGCATTAATCTACCTTCAAAACGTCTAAGAAGAGCATAAAATCGCGCATATTTGTCACCCGCCATGAATTTTAACAGAGTATGAAAATTAATGTATGAAACTGACATCATGTATGTGAGTTTTTTAAAAATGGACAAATTTTTATATGTGCACACCTGAGAGTTTCAATAAGAAATAAAATGTTGATTTTGTATTTTATAATACATCAATACAATATACATTTTTAGAGGCGGAAATACAAAGAAAATTTGCTAAAGGCGATAAACTAGCGACAATTTGGACGTCAGCGTGTTTCGAGACGCCATGTTTGTTTTTGTTTGTTGTCAATGACGAACTAACGAAAGCTTAATAGATTAGTGAACTCCAACCCAGCCTGCTATGGGGTATACATTTAGCATCCCTAGAGGTCATCACATTAGACTAGATAAATTTACTTGACTTTCCTTAGTTCGTGGTCTACAACAAACATAAACAAACGTGGCCTCTCAAAGCTCGCCGACGTCCAAGTTTTTACTTTTAGCTTCTTCTTTTTTTTCGTCAAAGAAAGCAAGTATTACGTTGATGTAATCTAATTTACACAACTGATATTTAAATTTCATTAATATATCGCTTAGATGTGCACTCTTGAAGTAATACAAAAAGATGTATAACGTTGATGAAAGAATTTGTAAGCACTGCATATGAAAAACCCTATTGGCATTGTATCAAGTACGGTTAATATACTCTGCATAGGAAAACGATATGCCGGTTTTTTTTTCAACCTTATACATTAGCAAGAGGAAATTGACCAGCTGTTTTTGTCCTACCCAATTTTTTCGGAAACCGTGAATTCCTTGTTGTTTTATGAATATCAATGGAACACACGTTAAAGGATTTTTAATTTTGATCGGTTTTACAAAGCCTCTTTTTGCAAGTCTGATTCATTACTGTTGTCCAAATGGCACATAATTTGTCAGATGCGAAAGTGATTACCTTTGGCAGGTGCGACGTAAAACGACTATTATCTAAAATCCTACGACAACCAGGGTTTATCCAAGCGACGTTATAAGCAAGAAAAACAATATCAACGAATGGCCAGCAACAAGAGCTCCGTACTTGAAAATGATTCGTAATCAAAGCCTTTTTAAAATCACTTAGGAGATTTATATAAACATCACAGAAGCGACCAGCAGGTAGTTCCAATCTGTTTTGCATTTTATATGCATCAAAAACAAGTAATTAATATTCACGACAGCATTCCTTATTCAAACGTGTGATTAATAGGTATAAACGATTGCACGTGTAGTTGAGGAGACTACGCCAGGCGAAAAGTATCACATGTGCACACCGTGTTAGGACAGCCGGGACAAGAAGCAGTCACAAATACCGGGAGCAAAGTTGGTGCCGCATGTCATCGGCCATTATCGAGGTTTTCCGCAAAACAGTGGCACACCTCTATGCACGCACACGCATCCACACACACACACACACACACACACACACACACACACACACACACACACACACACACACACACACACACACACACACACACACACACACACACACACACACACACACACACACACACACACACACACACACACACACACACACAACACACACACACACACACACACACACACACACACACACACACACACACACACACACACACACACACACACACACACACACACACACACACACACACACACACACACACACACACACATTTCATAACCAGTGGCACACCTCTATGCACGCACACGCATACACACGCACACACACACACACACACACACTAGTGTGTGCATTTATACATACATACATACATATACCAAAGGTTTTTTTCCCCCTACACGGGGGTAGCCAAAAAGAAAAAGGCATAGAAACCATTCCCACCCATTCCATTTCCTATATATTCCAGTCCCCTCCACCCTCCTCCCTCTCTCTTATCTTGGCACCTCATGGATCACGGGTCATCCCTGCACCCTGTCCACTGCCCTGGGTCAAAAGCAGTGTCGCAAGACACAGCACATCCACAGTAAGGCCGCTTCATAAATTCGGCGACCCGCCCTCTCCGTCTCCCCATGCAGAAAAGGAGAAGACGGGGAGAAATCCCTTCGGGCTGCGTCAGATTTTTTCGATACATACTTCCTCACACCCCATCCCCCACCCACTCCCCCTCATGCATGACAGCATCATATATACACAACCCCTCTCCATTCACCCCTATCTTCTGTCCTCTCCCGTCCTTCCTCCACAGACATTCCTCTCTTTTGTAATGCCCCTTTCACCCCATCCATCCATTTCATCCTAGGACGCCCCCTCATATTCACTCCTTCCACCTCTGCCTTCCACACTTCTTTTACTAATCTTTCTTCACTCATTCTTTCCATGTGACCAAACCATTCTAATACTCTTTCATCAACCCTATCTCCCAACCCCCTCTCCACCCCTGTTCTCCTCCTCACCTCCTCATTTCTCATTCTATCCAGCCTAGTAGCCCCTATCATGCTTCTCAGACATTTCATCTCAAACATATTCAAACTCCTTCTCTCTTCCTCTATCATGTTCCATGTTTCTGCCCCGTAAATTGCTGTTGGCACAATCACTCCTTCATATAATCTCCTCTTAGCATCCATTCCCAGATATTTATTTCTCATTACACTTTTCAATCCACCAAGGAATTTACTCGCTTCTCTCAGTCTACATTCTACCTTCATCCCCACTCCTCCCTTTCCTGCCACATTCGCACCCACGTATCTAAAACTATCCACGTCCTCCAGTCTTTCACTCTTAATGCTCACTTTATGCCCGCTGTCACTCTCTCCCCTTGTACATCTCACCATCTTACTTTTGCCCACATTTATCTTCAGCTCCCTTCTTTCACACACCTTCTCAAACTCTGTCACTAACTTCCTCAATCCCTCTGATACTGCTACAAGAGCAGTGTCGTCAGCAAACAGCTACTGGCTCACCTCCCACTTTTCTCCTCTTTCTCATCTCCAAACCCTGACCCACTACCCTTGCATTCACCTCTCTCACCCCATCCATGTAAAGATTAAACAGCCAGGGCGACATAACACATCCCTGACGAAGTCCCACTTTTACCTCAAACCATTCACTCTCTCCATTTATACACACACACACACACACACACACACACACACACACACACACACACACACACACACACACACACACACACACACACACACACACACACACACACACACACACACACACACACACACACACACACACACACACACACACACACACACATTTCATAACACACACCTCTATGCACGCACACGCATACACACGCACACACACACACACGTGTGTGTGTGTGTGTGTGTGTGTGTGTGTGTGTGTGTGTGTGTGTGTGTGTGTGTGTGTGTGTGTGTGTGTGTGTGTGTGTGTGTGTGTGTGTGTGCGTGTGTGTGTGTGTGTGTGTGTGTGTGTGTGTGTGTGTGTGTGTGTGTGTGTGTGTGTGTGTGTGTGTGTGTGTGTGTGTGTGTGTGTGTGTGTGTGTGTGTTTGTGTGTAAATGTGTGTGTGTGTGTATTTGTGTGTATGTGCCAGCGTGTATGTATGTATAGACGAGAAGAATTAAAAGAAAAGAAATAAAGAGTATATAAGTCATTCACACGACTTCACCTATAGCCTTGTAATTGGAATCATATACCACTTGAATCGCTATCTGCGACCTCTCCATAAGCCAAAATTGGCGCCATTACAAGGGATACATCGCCATTGTCCTCCCTCGTTATAGAGGTCTTGCGTGTGATGTCAACGATGCTTGTAAGTGTCAGTGTGATATGTTTAAAGGTGATGTGGTCACACACAACAGATATTGTTAATATGGGGTACTGTCTTTATGCGTTGAAATCGTGTTCGTATTTTGTCTTGTCTGCTCCATCAGTAAGTGCTTTACTGGAGCTGATTATTTATATGTAATTGTTATGTTTCTATATCACTGGCTTAAACCGTATGTCGGAGGATATTTTTATATATATATATATATATATATATATATATATATATATATATATATATATATATGTATATATATATATATATATATATATATATATATATATATATATATTTTAATGACTACTTTCAGTACATTTTATTCAGCAGAGTAAAGCCCCCGCTTTTCAATCGTTAAATGTCACCTCCAAATTATCTTTTTTCTTTTTATGAAATCATGATTCTTGAGAGTTTATATGCATTTTTGTGCGGTATGGTTGTGATACCATATTAACTAAACCAACGAATTTTGCATTAAATAATTTCAACTACGTTGTAAATGACCAAATTAGAATTGAGCAAGCTGTGGTATTCAGGTCTTCAAAATTAAACTAAGTAAACTTTGTGTTTCTGGCCTCTAGAATTAAACCAAATAAACCTTATCATTTAAGCTGTATAAGTAAAGCATTTTGGTTTTTGTGTCTTCAGAATATAATATAACAAACTTTGTGTTTCAGATCTCCAAAATAAAACACCTAAACATTGTTCTCAGGTCTTAAAAGAAAACCATGTAATCTTGGGTAGATCTATGGATTAGTTTTTCTAGGTGCACCCTAGGGAGTCCTAGATTCTTACTCTCAACAAATCGAGTGTCTGGTGAACACTTAGCATCAGACACCTTTGTAACCAGTCTCTCTTATACAGAGTGAATACAAGCTGCTGGTCATTGTTACTTACATATTCTTACTTTCACGTTCTTTGGTAAATCTACATTTATGGTGGTATTTTCATTAATCTTCAATAGCGCCAAAATGAATAAATAAATAAATAAATACATAAATAAATGAATAAATAAGTAAACAAATAAACAAATAAAAAAGTAAACAAATAAATAAATAAATAAATAAATAAATAAATAAATAAATAAATAATAAATCAAAAAATAGATAAATAAATAAATAAATAAATAGTAAATAAAATCAGATAAAATATAATAAAATAAAATGAAATAAAATAAGACGAAATAAGATAAAATAAAATAAAATAAATAAAGTAAAATAAAACAAGATAAAATAGAATAAGATAAAATAAAATAAAACAAAATAAAATAAAATAGAATAAAATAAAATAAAATGAAATAAAATAAAATAAAATAAAATAAAATAAAATAAAACAAAATAAAATAAAACAAATAAAATAGAATAGAATAAAATAAAACAGATTAAAATAAAATAAAATAAAATAGAAATGGTTTTTACGTATAGTTTGGTAACTTGTTCCTTCCTTAACGCAATCGACCACTTCGACAATATCTAAGAGTCTTTATTCTAGAGTGTAGACACTAGTGTCATCCATAGAATTAATAAAATCTGAAACACCAAAACAAAATAGAAGATAAGTAAGTATAGCATCTTACTCAGCCACTACATGCACACCCAGCAGCATAGCAGTTGAAACCTTTTGTATATAAAGTAGTTTCGGTAATGGAAAGTCTTTTGGAGCCAACAGTGAGCAGTGGGCTGAGCCATTTGTACTCCGCGGTGATTACCTGACAATCTGAGTCGAGACGAAGCTCGGTTTGGTCTGGTTAGGAAAAAACAAACAAAAACAAAAACAAAAAAACAAGGTCACTGTGAAAAAGTATTTCCTGATTAGTGACTTTCCGCACCAAAGATTTATGCCCCACACTTTTCTCTACTCCCAATAGAATTCTCTGTTACTGACCAGAACTATTTATTAAACATTAATTTCATCCAGATGAGTAGTAAAATTAAAGAAAATCAAGGGCACTGTGAAAACTCATTCTTCAATGAGTGGTTTGTCGTATTAATCACTCATGTATCATAGGTCCCTTTAAGCTGAGTAAAATTGCCTGTGTTGTCAGAACAAAACACTTTTAAACAGTTTTGTCTAGATTGTCACTAATGGTTAACCGAGGTAGAAGAATCGATATGTTTTTGCAACACTTAATAAACCTTCAGGCGCTCATCTGAATAAGATCGTTTAATATAAGAAAGACGGAAGTCATTGCAATAAAGGTATTATTGTTAAATGCGAGCAAATGTAGATTTAGAAACTCGCTCCATTGTAGTCTGATTACTTATTTCTCGGAACATACGAAGTGGGTACCAACGTCATATACTGTAAATCTGAGTCAGTATATGAGAAGACAACTCTTCAGTTGTGACTTGATTTTCTCTTTCTGGCACTTAAATTCAATAGACACTTCTCTCTCCTCATAATCTCGAGAACAGAAGATCTTCCATATTCTGAGAAAAAGTGCCGTAGGGAAAACTTTTTCTAAAAAAAAAAAATGAAGAATGCTATCATACTTTCAAATGTTTCTAAAGGGAGAAATTCATATGTATTTCAACGCACTCTTCCCTTGCTTCATCGATGATGAATATTTTAGAGTTATGAGAGAGGAAAAGGTCTGAAGGTGTAAACCTTTACTTAGAAGTCTACCCTCACCATCAACAATGCAACAACTTTCTCCGTTTTTAATTCAACAGTAAAAAACTGATGTAGTGTGAAGAAAGCAACTATAAAAATGAATGACATTATACAGTCTGAGGAAGGTGGATTGTACTATTAATTTATCTCTCAATTAGTAATTTGGCAAAACAAACATAGATATGAGGAACTAATCACAAATATTCAACATCTGTCACACTTCTTCCGTTGATTTGAAGAAGATTTTCAATTTTTTCTCAAGGTATAATGCGTTGAAAATATTACTTCAGTAGATTTATATGATAAAAATAGGAGAGATAGAATAGCTTTTGTCTGACTATTACAAATAACTTTATAATGAAAATCTTGTTCAGGTGACATTGTATGTTAATATGACGCTTCATACATATTTAAATATTTAAGTGTTGGTCAAACAACTATTTGTGATTTACGACAGTTTCAGACTCAAATGGAGGTTCACTTTATATGTTTCCATCGACAGACTAGTGGCTGAAAATACTGCATATTATGCATTGGTTAAGAATTATTTAAACAGTGTAGTAATGTTATGATTGTTCAGAAAATACAAAAGTGATATCGGTCAATAATTTCCTACATGTCATAGGAGTAGTTTAAAGAAAGCAGATCAGTGAATAAGACCTAGTAAAGCCTATGAAACACAGTAAATATTTAGTCAAAAAGGATAAGTGGATTTATGTTTTATAAAGACAAGAGAAAAATCTTGGTTTGCATCTCATTGTTAATAGAAGGCTAACCAAAATAACTATACAATTCAGTACTACACAGTACAACAATTAAATAGATAAATGAACAAGTAAATAGATAAGTAAATATATAAATAAATAGATAGATAAATGAACTAATAGATAAATAGATAACTGAATAAATAGATATATAAACAAATAAAAGATTATATATAAATAAATAGAAAGATAAATAGAAAAATAAATAAATAGATGAACAGAATGTATACAAATAAATATATAAGTTAATTAATTGATAGATAAATAAGTAAATAAATAAATAGATAGATAAATAAATGAATAAATAAATTAATAAATAAGTAAATGCACATATCAATCAAGCAATCAAACAAGCAATATATAAATAGACAAATGAATTACCGTATCAGAGATACGAGTATATCTTATACAAACATTTAACCACCTACTCATGTCGGACTTACCTTTACATACACTTTTCCTGGTGCCGTGATGTTACAATGTTTTAAGGATGTATTGTAGCGATACATTTGTTTGCATGTATGGCCACGTGTGTGTGTGTGTAATTCAACTTGTTCAAACCTATAGACATTCAAATTATTATAGAATGTGGAAGTGAACAGTCATTGTCCGTTAATTCTTTACTTGCAAATAAATACTAAAGAAAAAATAATGGAAACTGATTGAGCAATTATTTGTATCTGGACCGGAGAGTGAGTAACAACTCAAATATAAATACAAATAAAGAACTAAAACGAATACAAACAGGGATAGGAGCAGGGTAAGGGATAAAGAAAGTATTAAGGACTAAATAGTTCTACCTTGTAACTCGAACCCTAAGCAGCCGTGAACCGGGAATCTAGGACACTGCCGATCACACTACGGCGTATGTACAGAAAAAAATTCATGGTACTTTGCCTCCAGCTTCCCGACATTAGTTCCAGCAGCGTAGGAAGGGTAGGGATAAGAATATGGATAGGAATATTGATTATGATCAGAATATGGATAGGGATTGGAATAAAGGTAGGCATAAGGATAGGGGCACCTAAGTGATTCAGATGGTGGTAAGGAAAAGGATTAGAATAGGAATAGGAAAAGGTATAGAAAAAAAATTGAAGTGACTATAGTGTGTATGGTCATGCAGTCTGTATGGTAAAAAAAATTCTCAAATATATGTCATGTAGTTGTCATTGTATAATTATAGGCTAGACAACGTTAACACAAAATACGTGCACATTCCGTGTACAGAGTTTCATGATATAATCTAAATTACTAATATCACATGTTTCGAAGCTTCAGGGCTTGAAGGCTTCAGAGCAGGCCTGATGTCGTGACCTGACGTATTTAAACGAGCCACTTGGACCCCAGACTTTCTCAAATAGGGAGCGAAAGGCTGTGCTGGGCTTCGAAGCCACAACACTATCACCAATCTTCGATTATACTTAGCTTTGGTTAGACCATTACTTTACCAGTCCCCAGGATTGAGCCAGATGTTATGTCCCACAAAAAAACTACTTCCCTCGGAGCGTTCAGAATACCGCAGTCCCATTCATCACGGTTTTGTGATGGAGTGACTTCAGAACCTCTAAGTCTCTACACTTTGATGACAAAATCCGTTCACTTAACCAACACAAACATTACAAAGGATTACAAAGGCGGAGCATGCAGACAGAAGACTTTTGGCCCATATCTAGGTCGGATATGAGAAAAATGATAATAATGAGAAATAAATAAACGAATAAATAAAAACAATAATAATGTAAATAATGAAAACATAAATAAATGCATAGGTACAGTTAAATGATAAGCAGGTAAATAGTAAATGATAATAAATTGACATAACTAATAATAAATGAGAACCAAACAAATAATATTAGACAAACGGACAAATGATAACAAAACAAATAAACAAATAATAGAAAATAAAGGATAGTCATTACAGCATCTTGCTTAGGTGCTTAGGTGTTTATCTAAATGATTCTTAAAGCTTCGAATTGAAATATATTTCACTGCCTCTGCAGAAACTCTATTCCACTCATTAAATACACGGTTGGCGAAGTTGTTTTTACCCACTTCCAAATTAAATATATTTACGGATAGTTTGAGACCATTGTTTCTTGTCGGATTCTCTTTCAGTGTGAAAATTTTATCACCTTTGATGTTGTCAATTCCCTTTAGAATCTTAAAGACCTGTATCAAGTCACCTCAGAGTCTACATTTTTTTCTAGGAAAAACAGATTCATGAAAAGATTGCACACCAAAAACAAACACTTGATTAACACATCACACCCAGACCTCACCGTACAGACTATTTGTCAATTGCACCTCTCCCCGTGTGAATATTGTCCATCATATTCATGGTTACTTAATTTCTAAATTTCTCTTGAACTAAACCTTTTCATTTTAGTGTACCATTAAAAAGTAAATGAATAAATAGATAAATAAATAAATAAATAAATAAATACATAAATAGATAAATAAATAAATAAATAAATAAATAAATAAATAAATAAATAAATAAATAAATAAATAAATAAATGAATAAATAAATAAATAAATAAATAAATAAATAAATAAATAAATAAATAAATAAATAAATAAATAAATAAATAAATAAATAAATAAATAAATAAATAAATAAATAAATAGATAGATAGATGAATAAATAAAAATAAATAAATAAATAAATAGATAAAAAAGAATAATAATAAATAAACAAACAAACAAACAAACAAACAAACAAACAAACAAACAAACAAACAAACAAATAAATAAATAAATAAATAAATAAATAAATAAATAAATAAATAAATAAATAAATAAATAAATAAATAAATACATTTTCCTTTCCCTACAGCTATACCTCCGCACATTTCCCCCACTCTTGGTTGATATAAATGCAAGCCTCGATGCCCAAGTCTCCTGCCACTTGCCTCCTGGTCCACAATACAGGTCCTGATGAATATTTCTTAAAAGTACTCAGTGACAATATCCTCCTTTTATATATTACTATTATTTCATTTTCCTGGGGACTTATCTTCCCCCTCCTACAAGAAACCAATCTCACGCGAGCTGGTTTTCTGCTCTAGGTACTCCATAGTTCACTCGCAATAAGGCAGATAAGAGCATTGGTTGTTTCTCTTAACCCAGACTACAACAATCTATCTAATCTTTCTACAACAGTAACCCGATGACGATGGCAGAATCCGCGGCCAGCACGGGCAGCTTCACCACGGACCTTCGTTTGATGCCGGAGGTTGACAGCACAGCGCAATCAGTAGCAGATTAACCCTAGAAGCTAGGACTGATGTACATGGTATTACGCCACTTTATTTCATCAGGGGGTGCGTTCTCCGCTTATCAGCAGCTCAGCAGTGCCGACAGAGAAACCTATGACAAGATAAAGGCCACCTTCACTTCGGGATTTGTGGTGGAAAAGTTTTTGCTTGCAAGTAGTTTGTTGGCTGCATTTTGCGTTGGCGAGCCGGTTGATGCATATTTAGCTGCCTGCACCGTCTAGTTGTGCTATTTGGAATAAAACTGGATGTTGGTCTGAGCTGTGCTTTTGTGGTCGGCCTTGCGGACACCGGCTCGCCACATAATGACTAGAAAACATGTAAGTGCAACGGCGAAGTCAGTCTCAGGTCAACAACATCCACTGGCGTCCTGTATTCCCCTGTCATCAGTCAAACCACTATGCTCGTGACTGATCCAATGCGGCTGGCGCCGGAGAGGGCGAGATATCGTGTGCTGTTATTGATGTGGGCAGCCTCGTCGTCCCCGGGAAGCGACTTGGGAGAAATAGTATCAGAGCCTTTCCGGAC
>NC_134815.1:20261494-20276494 GCF_046742065.1 Oratosquilla oratoria
AAATACCCTCAGTTAACGGGACGTAAAGGTCCAATTCTACCATTCTGCTTTCAAGGCTAGAATGGGTGCTTCCATCTACCGGATTCCGTTACTTATTATTTTTTTTTAAATTTCTCTTCGTTTTATTATTTCTTCCTCTCTTTCTTCCCTCCTATTTATTTCTCTCTTTGTTATTTGATTTTTCTTTGTCCTTTTAGCTTTCTCGTTACCTTTCATTTCTCTGTATTTTTTCTACCTTTCCATTTGTATAGATAAGTCTGTGATGCATGAGGGGGAGTGGATGGGGGATGGGGGGTGAGGAAGTATGTATGAGAAAAATTTGACGCAGCCCGAAGGGATTTCTCCCCGTCTTCTCCTTTCCTGCATGAGGGTACGGAGAGGGGGGGTCGCCGAATTTATGAAGCGGCCTTGCTGTGGATGTGCTGTGTCTTGCAACACTGTTTCTGGCCCAGGGCAGTGGACAGGATGCAGGGATGACCCGTCATCCAGGAGGTGCCAAGATTGGAGGGAGTGAGGAGGGTGGAGGGGAGTGAAATATATGGGAAATGAAATGGGTGGGAGTGATGTCTATGCCTTTTTCTTTTTGGCTGCCCCCCCGGGTAAGGGGGAAGAAGCCTTTGGTATATGTATGTATGTATGTATTTTTCTTTTGTTTTTGCACTTCCCTATGCCATTTTTTCTCTCTCTTTCCATATTTTTTCTATGCTTTCTTTCACTCTGACTTTCCATTCCTATAATTTCTTTGTCTCACAGTTTTCTCTTTTTTCTTTTTTATATTGTTATTTATCACTCTCTGTCTTTCCCATTTTCTACCTTTTTCTTCATGTTTCTCTCCTTGTCTTTCTGTTTCTTCATCTGTCTTTAATCTTTCTTAACTTATCCAGCGCTTTTACCTCCTCTTTGTTCTCTAAACGTTTAACACCTGATCCCCTTTAAACCCGATTTCCTTTTAGAGAAACGTTGTCCCTCAGTGAGAATTCTGAAAAGATTTTCTTTTAACAAAGAATACGACGACTCAGGTTCAGGTGTGTATCCTTCACTGTGTGATGGTGGAGAAGTTGAACTTTGTAAAAATATGGAATTGACTTAAAGGAGATATAAAACAGGAGTTAGGGTCCATTATCTGAGAAATGTTACCAAACGCAGTTCTAAGACAGCTCTCATTGTTGACCAATGTCAATCACCTTGAGAAAAACAGAAATCGTATATTCAAATAATCAAAACCTATTTCAATAAATCAGTTTCACTGGTCAATAATATAATATATCTTTATTCCATGAATTGAAAATAGACCTATAACAGTTTTTACGCTAGAGTTAATTGCGTTTTTAGAATTTCTGCCAAGTATGTTTTAATAGAATAAATGCAACGAGCGGATATTTTTCATTAAAAAAAAATACCACTAAAATGTAGATATAAAAGTTTTTGACTGCAATTTGCTCCAGAAACATTCTATCTTAGTGTGTAGCAATAATTTCTAAACAAATGTCTCACTCTCTCTCGTACTTCGTTACTGTGTATGAAACATCCTTGCAAAAACTTTTGGTGTTCATCCCTGACTGTGTCAATATTATATGGGTACAGTCTAAATATTAAACCAAAACTTGGCTTTGTAGAATCACATTACTACTCACGAGTTTTATGTAACTTCAATAGATTTTTTCACATCATAGCTGTTTGATAATTTGTGATTTATCATAATATTTTTACAGAATCTTCAAACTGACAGCTATAAGCTTTTTAGCTTCATATAACTCTTTCTCAAAATGTTCATTTCAAAACCGTTACTGAATTTGTAGTGCTACAAACGCTCTCAAAAGCCATTATTACTAAAAAAATTGAAAAAAATTATCACCCAGAGCATGATGTGCAGGGGAAGTAACTGCATCATTAATAGGATGATTAATGATATTCTTCTTCTCTGAAGTCGATAGTGTTCACTTCGGCTGCACTTTTTCTTTTTTTCTATTTATCTATTTATGTATCTATTTTCTGTTGCTAGTTTCTTTTTTCTTAACATAGCTGTTACAGAGAAAACAACAAGACTATATACTTCCAAGATGAATTCTGAGAAAGAGCCACAATTTTTACGTTTTTATAGAGTTTAGGCTTACATTTTCTTTGATATTTTCACATATTTTCCTAAAAGATAATTAATATTATGTCATCCTTTTGTTTTATTTGCACAAGTCAGAAGAAATAAATTAAGCTTGTTTATGCTGTGAAGTGAGTTACTTTCAAACTTACTCATAGTAAATCAGTAAATAAGTCACTTTGAGTTATATTTGTAGCCAAGTGCCACGGAAGGCATCTCACTAAAGTTCAGGAAAAGTTTTGATAAGTTTATGGTGATAACACTTAAAACAAACTTTAGTTTTTATTGTTTTTCTATGAATAATTCCAGTCCATAAACCTGTAATTCAAAATTTTTGCTTACATCTTATAGAATTCTAAATCGTGGCCAAAATGATCAGCAAATATGTCAAAAATTGACAGGATATATGGCTCACTTAAAGAAAAATGGCTTCAAATATTGGAATCATATTGTCTTTTGTTAGATATCTTTTCTCATATCTGGATTTATCACCAAACAGTGACACGTTTCTTATGGTTACCACGAAGAACTCCTGACTTTCCAGTGCCTCATCGCTAGCAGTAAATAAGGATATTTAGCAGTATTTTGAATCTTGATATTATACAATCTATATATGTTAAACAAATGTAACTGCCCAAGGCGTGATTTCTTGTGTTCCTCCCAACTATGTGGTATGAATTTTACGCTAAAGACCTGACACAGAGGATATAGTATACGCAACATTTCTGTTAATTCATTCGTGCCAGCACCACAGATAATTGATGAATAAGAATTAGCTTTTATGTTCGATGAATGTTAGAAATCCTTTTGACTATTTACACTATTTTTCGTCATGATAAAATAAAATAGGTTATCAACACACCATTTGACAACAAAAAGCCGTAAGCTGTCAACAGCTGGTAAAGAATTACTATTTATGAATGGGCACATTTGAATGTCCAGTGTACCCAACCATGCTTTTGCACTTCTATTTATTTATTGATATTGGATTTGTTTTTGTTTAGGAGACAAAGCAAAAAAATTACTACGAGATTCTACCATGAAAATAGTTGTTTATCATTCTTAAATGTATTAAGGTTCATTGGTATTTATACAACATACAAAAGTATACACGAATATTATATGGGTGATAGAGAAAATGAAAACATAATTTGATTCAGGTTGGAAAATGCATAAGAAATATGCGTTACTTTTCACAGTACATAATCTCTATTGATTAATGTTACCTCATTTATTTTAGTTCACACCAAAGGATTTAATGGGCCGAAGAAATCTCAACACTCAAAAAGCAAAATGAATAATAAAATATAGACACTAAAATGGCAGTAGGTCAAAATTAATAGAATAATTAATTCAAAATATCATAGAGGTCCATAATTATATCAATTTTAGTACATACATCTTTTTCAAGCAGTCCTTCATATGTATAAAAACGATTGGAGCTAGCTAAATCATAGCCTAATATATACTTCATATTCGTGTGGGTGTATGTTAGAATTCTAAGTTCGATTCTGGTAATAATGAAGGCTGGTTATTGTCTTTTTGTAGATATATTTTGTGGTCACGAAAATTTGCGAAGAAAGAAAATGCTTTTACGAAATTGCATGTGAGAAACCTTCGGAGTGCGTGGCAAGCTTCATATATCTTTTCAATGATTTATAAAGACATGGAGGGTGGCACATTTGTTCTCTGCTCAAATTCTAACCATTTCTCAAACTTTTTGTATCTACTTACCACAATATGGTTCGGGTGCAAGGTCCTTTACTATAATGTTTGATCATTTTACAATTTCATTTTAACAAACTCAATTACAAATTCAGGGATATGTAATAAGAAGATGAATAATTTCTTATTTCCCTGTTCCCTTCGTCTCGATACATTCTACATTGTACATGCTGCTTTATTCATTCATCAACGAATAAACATGATTCGTTTAAGGAGGTAAAACATATTTGTGACAATGAATTGGGATTTAGTTATAATTTCTACATGTTAAATGTTTCTAAAGAATTTACAGACACACACACTTTTGTGTATAAGTACATATGTATATATTCATACATTTTTATACATTAATACATATACCAAAGGCTTTTTCCCCCTTACACGGGAGGTAGTCAAAAGACAAAGGCATAGAAACCACTCCCACCCATTCCTTCCTCTACATACTCCACTACCCTCTACCCTCTTTCCACTCTCTTATAATGGAACCTCCTTGATGATGGGTCATCCCTGCATCTTGTCTACTGCCCTGGGTCAGAAGCAGTGTCGTAAGACAGCACATCCACAATAAGGCCGCTTGATTAAATCGGCAACCCCACTCTCCGTCCCCTCACACAGAAAAGGAGAAAACGGGGAGAAATCCCTTCGGGCTACGTCAATTTATTTCTCATACATACTTCCTCAGTCCCCATCCCCCACCCACTCCCCCTTATGCATCACAGCATCATCCATACACAACCTCTCTCCATTCACCCCTATCTTCTGTCCTCTCCCATCCTTCCTCAACAGACATTCCCCTCTTTCCCAATGCCCCTTTTACCCCACCCATCCATCCCATCCTAGGTCGCCCCCTTATGTTCACTCCTTCTACCTCTGACTTCCACATCTCTTTTACTAATATTTCTTCGCTCATTCTTTCTATGTGTCCAAACCAGCCTATTTTGATTTCATCAACCCTACATCCCAACTCCCTTTCCAGCTCTGTTTTCGTCCAACTCCTCATTTTTCACTATATATGTATGTATATATATAAATATATGTATATATATATATATATACATATATACATATATACAGACACCCGCGCGCACACACATACACTCATATATATATATATATATATATATATATATATATATATATATATACATATATATATATATGTATGTATACATGTCGGCCTTTGATGGCTTAGAATTAAAGTGCATTCGGGTTTTTAATATATATATATATATATATATATATGTATATATATATGTATATATATATATATGTATATATATATATATATATATATATATATATGCATATACTGGATATGTATACATCTATATACTGTATATATGTATACATTTATACAAATATATATATATATATATATATATATATATATATATGTGTGTGTGTGTGTGTGTGTGTGTGTGTGTGTGTGTGTGTGTGTGTGTGTGTGTGTGTGTGTGTGTGTGTGTGTGTGTGTGTGTGTGTGTGTGTGTGTGTGTGTGTGTGTGTGTGTGTGTGTGTGTTCTGTTAAAAATGACAGTAAAAGAATTATTAGTTAACTTTTTCCGTGAGCTCGCAAGCTTGCGAAATGTAGATTTCCTGTAGGGGGACAGGGAGTAAATCAAATTTCCAAAACTCATAGGAAACACAAAAATACAGCAGACAGTAAACAAAATACAAGAAATGAGTACAAAAAATACAGCAAAAAACAACATACAAGCAGAAAAAATTAATTTTCAAGAAGTTTCGGATTTCTGCATATTCAGTTGAAGTGAAGAAGAAAGGAAAAGGGAGCATATTTTAAATTAAATTAAAAGCACGGGGGAAAGTCACAGTGTTGTAACTGGGTGAGGTCACACGTAGACCAAAGAACACTGGGAGAAATTACAAGTTGGTGGAGAGGGTACTTGGAGAGGTCGCCCCCAGGTTCGGCGCCAATCTGCTTCTCAGTCTTTGAGAACGACATGTTGCAGGATGTTCTTCCATTTGGCGGGGAATGGGAAGTCTCTGTGGAGGAGACTCCGATTTCTTGGGGTTATCCATCTGGCTCCTCCGAACAGGTTTCATGTTAGGGAGGAGGGCGAAGTCATTCACTTGCCTATCAATGTCAGGTTGCAGCTCCTTTATCCAGATGGCTTCCAAGATAGTCAAGCGCTGTGGGTCCTCTTCTTTTGCACAACTTTGGTGTTTTTGACCATAGTCTCCTTATCGAGGTGGCATCGATGCTGGGTCCTGTGGTGTTGCTTAGGTCCTCCGTGTTGCAAGTGAATGGTGATTCTTCTGGATAATGTGGTGGTTGTCCTTCCCACGTAGACTGAAAGGGGCGTGCAGTCCTCCTCTGGGCATGTGTGTTTATATACTACTTGGGATTGACAAACCTCCTGAGGTACTGATGCGGGGTTGTTCCTTAAATGTAGAGAAGAGGTCTTTCTACTTTTGTAAAAGATGGTGAAGGACAATTTGTCACTTTCGTTTTTGGGAACCACATTTCTATAGATTATGTTTTTTATAATCTTCTCATCCTCCCTGTAATTTGTAGATATGTAAGCTTTGTAGAACACCTTAATTGCGGTCCCTTCATGTTCTACTGTAGTGGGGCGTGTTTGTTTGTACCAATTGTCGATCACTCTGCGGAGATTGGCTTGGACCTCGTGATTCGTGTATCTATTGTTGATAAGGAGTTGGTGGACCCGATCAAACTCTTTTTGAGTGTCACTCCAAGAAGAACAATGGCTGAGGGCTCTTCTGAATAAGGTGCTAATTGTGGCGTCTTTGTATCTCTGGGGACACTCGCTCTTTCCATTCATGCACAGTACGGGATTAGTATCTTTGGCGTGGACACTATAAGAAAAAGGACAATTAGTCTGCTTGAGTAGGACGTCCAGGAATGGGAGGGAACCTCTTTCACCGTGCTCTACGGTGAAGTTAAGTCCAGACACTTCCATGAACTTCCTCCTCAAGATATCAATTTCTGAAAGGGAGTCAGTGTTTACAAATATACATACATATACCAAAGACTTTTCCCCCTTACACGGGGATAGCCAAAAAGAAAAAGGCATAGAAACCACTCCCACCCATTCCATTTTCTATATATTCCACTCCCCTCCACCCTCCTCCCTCCCTTTTATCTTGGCACCTTCTGGATGACGGGTCATCCCTGCATCCTGTCCACTGCCCTGGGTCAGAAGTAGTGTCGCAAGACACAGCACATCCACAGCAAGGCCGCTTTATTAATTCAGCGACCCCCCCCTCTCCGTCCCCTCATGCAGAAAAGGAGAAGACGGGGAGAAATCCCTTCGGGCTGCGTCAAATTTTTTCTCATACATACTGCCGAAGCCCCCATCCCCCACCCACTCCCCCTCATGCATCACAGCATCATCTATACACAACCCTTCTCCATTCACCCCTATCTTCTGTCCTCTCCCGTCCTTCCTCCACGAACATTCCTCTCTATTGTAATGCCCCTTTCACCCCATCCATCCATCTCATCCTAGGATGCCCCCTCATATTCACTCCTTCCACATCTGCCTTCCACACTTCTTTTACTAATCTTTCTTCACTCATTCTTTCCATGTGTCCAAACCATCCTAATACTCTTTCATCAACCCTATCTCCCAGTTCCCTTTCCACCCCTGTTCTCCTTCTCACCTCCTCATCTCTCACTCTATCCAGCCTAGTAACCCCTATCATACTTCTCAGACATACAAATATATCATCTATATATCTACAATAAAGGCTAGGTTTTTCAATTTGACTAAGAATCAATTCCTCTACAGTCCCCATGAAAAAAAAATGGCAAACAGTACACCAAGGGGGGATCCCATGGGAACTCCATCAGTTTGGCGGTAGAGTGTCCCACGAGGAGAGCGGAATGGGGCTCCTTTAGTGCAAGATTGAAGCAGGGTCCGTAAGTGTTCTTCAAGTAAGTTAAGTCCGGGGTTTTGTCCGTTTCTGTAAACTTTGTTGCAAATGAAATCTATCGTTCTATCCACAGGAACATTGGAGAACAGATACTCAGCATCCAGCGAAACTATGAATCCCTGGCTGGGAGCGTCTTTCACCAGTTCTATGAACTCATGAGAAGATGCCAGGCTAAATCTGCTGGGGACAAAAGGGGTTAAAAGTTCCTAAAGTTTTTTCGTTAACTGATATGTAGGAGTAGGTATCTGTCTGATGATGGGTCTGAGAGGGTTGTTGGGTTTATGCGCTTTTACATTGCCATAACAATAACCAGGTTTATACTCGCCGGACAATTGATAACATCTATGATCAAGTAGAGAAGAAAAGGTAAAAGGTGCAGATGGAGAGATGAAAATGGAAGAGAAGGCAGTAAGGGGAAGATGGGCATAATATTTTAGGGATTTGCTAAATGTGAAGGAGGATAGGGAGGGGAAGATAGTTGCAGTGGGAAATGCTAAGAAAATGAGAGTGATGAGTGAGGAAAATGGAGGAGAAATAAGGAAGGATGAAGTGAAGGCAGTTGTTAAGATGATGAAAGCAGGTAAGGCAGCTGGTCTGGATGGATGCCATGCAGAATGTCTAAAAAAAAGGAGGTACAGTAATGGTGGACTGGCTGGTGAGGTTATTTAATGTTTGCTGGAGAGAGAGTAGAGTGCCGGAGGACTGGAGGAGTGCCTGTATAGTTCCACTTCACAAGGGAAAAGGAGACAAGTGTGAATGTAGTAGTTTCAGAGGGATTAGCTTGTTAAGTGTAGTTGGGAAGGCTTATGGGAGGATCTTGATTGAGAGGATTAGGAGAGGAACAGAGGGAGTAATTGGTGAGGAACAGTGTGGATTTAGGACGGGTAGAGGTTGTGTAGATCAGATTTTTGTGGTAAGACAAATATGTGAGAAAGCTATAGGAAAGGGGAAGGATGTTTTTTGGGCTTTTATGGATCTGGAAAAGGCTTACGATAAGGTAGACAGAAAGGCAATGTGGGAGGTACTGCAGATATATGGGATAGGAAGAAAGCTTCTAGGAGCTGTCAAGAGTTTTTATGAGAGTAGTAGAGCTTGTGTCAGGATTAGAAATGGAGAGAGTGAGTGATTCAAGGTAAAGGTGGGACTTCGTCAAGGATGCGTTATGTCGCCCTGGCTGTTCAACTTATACATGGATGGGGTAGTGCGAGAGGTAAATGAGGGGTTGGTGGGTCGGGGATTGGAGGTGGTTGAAGAAAATGGAGAAGAGTGGGAAGTGGGCCAGCTGTTATTTGCTGGCGACACTGCGCTTGTGGTGGGATCGGAGGAGGGACTGAGGAAGTTAGTGACAGAGTTTGGGAGAGTATGTGATAGATGAAAGCTGAAGATAAATGTGGGTAAAAGTGGGGTGATGAGATGTACAGGGGGTGAAAGTGGCAGTAGACTGGAAGTGAGCATTAAGGGAGAGCGACTGGAGGAAGTGGATAGTTTTAGATACTTGGGTGCAAATGTGGCAGGAAGAGATGGAGTGAGGGTGGAGGTAGAATGTAGATTGAGAGAAGCGAGTAGATGCCTTGGTGGATTGAAGAGTGTGGTGAGGAATGGGCATTTGGGAATGGATGCTAAGAGGAGACTGTATGAAGGAGTGATTGTGCCAACAGCACTGTATGGGGCAGAAACATGGAACATAAGGGAGGAAGAGAGAAGGAGTTTGAATGTGTTTGAGATGAGGTGTCTGAGAAGTATGATGGGCGTTACTAGGCTAGATAGAGTGAGAAATGAGGAGGTGAGGAGGAGAGCGGGGGTGGAAAGGAAGTTGGGAGATAGGGTTGATGAAGGAGTATTGGGATAGTTTGGACACATGGAAAGAATGAGTGAAGAAAGACTAGTAGAAGAGGTGTGAAAGGCAGATGTGGAGGGAGTGAACGTGGGGGGGGCGTCCTAGGATGAGGTGGATGGATGGGGTGAAGGGGGCTTTGGGGAAGAGGGGACTGTCTGTTGAGGAAGGACGGGAGAGGACAGAAGACGGGGGTAAGTGGAGAATGGTTGTATATGAATGATGTTGTGATGCATGAGGTGGAATGGGCGGAGGGATGCGGGGTGAGGTAGTATGTGTGAGCAAAATTTAACGCAGCCCGAAGGGATTTCTCCCCATCTTCCCCTTTTATGCATGGGGGGACAGAGAGGGGGGTCACCGATTTAATGAAGCGGCCTTGCTGTGGATGTGGTGTGTCTTGCGACACTGCTTCTGACCCAGGGCAGTGGACAGGGTGCAGGGATGACCCGTCATCCAGGAGGTGCTAAGATAAGAGGGAGGGTGGAGGGGTGTGGAGTGTATTCAGGGATGGAATGAGTGGGAATGATTTTATGCCTTTTCCTTTTTGGCTACCTCCCTTGTAAGGGGGAAAAAGCCTTGGTATATGTATGTATGTATGTATGTATGTATGTATGTATGTATGATCTTGTTGACCTTCGAGGTTAGTTCCGGGATAGGGTTCTTCTGGATGGGCTGGAACATTGTCCTATCCTGTAGAATGGTGTCACTTCTCTCCAGGTATTCGGATGTAGGAATGAGAACGAATATCGATGCCTTGTCAACACGTCTTATGGTTACTTCTTGGATGTTTCGTAGTCGTTGGGCGGCTTCAAAATGTCTCCTCTGTAAAACAGAACTAGTAAAGGTTCCACGGTGCTTGCCGGCTTCAGCAATAACCTCAGGCTGCAAGCGTTGGCTAACATCTAGTGTACCATCCTTTGCGAGTTTGAGGATGCTTTCTATGAGGACCTCTATTTCAACTCTCTTTTGGTGTGGTCTAGGTTTGAAAAGGGCATGACAGTTTAGTTCCATGTCGAGGAGCTCTTTTTAATCAGAGTCGAGATCAATGTTAGTTAGGTTGACGTAGCTCTCCGAAGGCTGAGGTATTTTTATTTGTCCACCATTCATGGTGCTTAGTTTCCGTATCCCCTTCCTCTCTACTGCGTCTGTGTATGCAGAAAGGGAAGACTCCACCATGACATGTATATGTATTTATGTATTATTTAGGCGCAGATTCTCACGAATATAAACCGAGTCGAACACAATAGTAATTTCACAATTATTAATCTTCTTTCTGATTTTCTCAATTTTTCAGATCGTAGGTCATGCTTCGGACGGATGGGCAAAGACAAATCGTCCATAATCTTTATTTATTAGTTAAAGTTTCGACCACAGGGAGTGAACTTCAGAATGGTATGAATAAATTACAGCATTTCATAGATACATAATACCCAATTGACAATTAAAATCAGAAAACATAAGTTTAAATATTGGCAGCCAGGGAACTCGGAGACCTGTATCTCACGAAGCATCTCAAGGCTGGGACCTCACGTCGCGAGGATGGGAGAGTGGGAGATGGAGCAGGAGGGTGCATGAGTTCGTAAGCGCCAGGCATCGACGTAGTGCTTCCGTGACCTCATCCCCTCCTCTGTCTTCCCTCCCACTCTCTCGCGAATTGATGTCCCAGCCTGGAGACACTCCCTTAGATTTAGGTGTCCGAGTTACCTGGCCACCAATATCTAAATCTATATTCCTGCATATAATTGTCAATTGTGTATTACGGATCTGCGGAAGGTTGTATCTCTTTATACTCTTCTGTAGTCGAAACAGTAATTAAAAATGTAAGAGTATGGACGGCTTGTCTTTGCCCATAATCCCGAAGCAAAACCAACTGTCAGAGAAATTAAAGACATCAGAAAGAAGATGTATATATATATATATATATATATATATATATATATATATATATATATATATGTGTGTGTGTGTGTGTGTGTGTGTGTGTGTGTGTGTGTGTGTGTGTGTGTGTGTGTGTGTGTGTGTGTGTGTGTGTGTGTGTGTGTGTGTTTCTGTGTGTGTGTGTGTGTGTGTGTGTATGTGTGTGTGTGTGTGTGTGTGTGTGTGTGTGTGTGTGTGTGTGTGTGTGTGTGTGTGTGCGTGTGTGTGTGTGTGTGTGCGCGCGTGTGCATGTGTGTGTGTGTGTGTGTGTGTGTGTGTGTGTGTGTGTGTGTGTGTGTGTGTGTGTGTGTGTGTGTGTGTGTGTGTGTGTGTGTGTGTGTGTGTGTGTGTGTGTGTGTGTGTGTGTGTGTGTGTGTGTGTGTGTGTTGAGACATTGTGACAGGTTTAAGGCAGGAGGAAGAGAAAGACACGGGTCTAGGGCCGAGTTTATTCCTGACCGGTTTCGCTTACAGCTTCTTCAGAGGAATGTTGATCCTGGATGACGCTGACGGTATACATAGTAGTCCGACACCACAATCCCACCAACTGGGCAAGGGACGCGGGTCGGTGGACAGAGACCTGTAAATAATTTATTCATTCATTGAAAAAAAAAAAAAAAAAGATAAATAAGATAAAATGAGCTTCTTAAATCATGTATTCAAGATGAGTAAGAATGTAAAATTAATGAGAAAACTTACGTGAGTGTGGAATTTGGAACCTGCTGGACAAAAGATCATCGGACGTTTGACCACCGATCTATTACGGCGCCGTGTTTGTGTTACTCCTAACAGCTGCGTATTTCGCTATGTATCTTGACCATTTTATGTCCCTTACATTTTGGTTTATGTTCTCTACGGTAGCTATGTATAAGGCCTCAAATAATTTTCTCTGTCTCTTTGTTAGGCTTTTTCTTAATACTTCTGCCTCTTGCGAGCTGGGTAGGTGTTTTTCTTTTTCCGCGTGGCCCACCAGCGCATTTGAAAGAAAATAGGACACTTGGTAACACCAACAACGAAGGTAAGTAACAACCTAAGTGTAGTCTACAAGATCCCTTGTAGCAATTGTAAGAAGGCTTACTTTGGCGAAAGCCATAGAGGTCTCCAAAAAAGAATTAGGGAGCACAAGACGGATTTAAGAAACTATCGCCTCTCATATGCGCTGGCGGGACACGCGGACAAAGAAAAACATCTACCCAACTCTGATACAGCAGATGTAATGTCATAATTTATGTATCATATCACATGTCACATTGTATTACATAATACATATAATAGAACATACCATGCCATATTTTATATCACCTCATACCATGTATATGATATATTAAAGTCTAATAGGATATATATAATAATGCATCACTCCACATCATTTCACACAATATAGTATATATGTGTGTGTTTAATAACCTAGAATGGGTCACGTGGGATTTGTTGTATAAGTTGAGGCCAAGAAAACTATGCTACTAACTGAAAGAAACACATTTACAGATATCTTACCATGGCTCGTAGTCTTTTGTCAAATGGCTTGTCTCTTTTCAATGTCTCTGACTGATAACCAAGAGACCAAGCACAGAATGACGTCCATTGAAATTCATCTTTGCGTGGCACAGACTCTATGAGGCTCTCTTGATCTTCAAGCTGATGAAATTGACATTAAGATTACAAAGTCCTATCAAAAGAAGCAGACAGCAATAAGTGATCATTGCTACCATCCACTTGAATATTTACTTCCATCTACATATATGGTAGACATGGCAATCTACAACTGGAGAAGGACCTTCTTACCATACAGAACCAAGCTTCTCTTAACGATACCCGAAAGTGATGAATCTGATGAGGAAGAAGTGCACTAATATGTTCCTAACTTAATGTGTCCATTTAATGCTGAATATTGTTCTTTTTTAGAAGTAGCCAAGTAGTAAGATATCCTAGACGACCCAGTAGATTTTGTCGAAGGATGTGAGTGTCTCTGTGACAGAATCTCTCATGTTCTGTTTAAGAGTGCATATAACCCCACCAAGGAATCTGAACTCTGTACACCACAACGAGTCCTCAGTCCCTTTTAGTATATATTGTCATTACTATCCAGTCATCTGTTGACATTTGTTGATCTGTCTGTTGAAGAACCATCCTAAAGAAGACATGGCCGACCTCACTGCCGACGCCGCCACGGTTCTTCTTTCTTCTTGGCATAGCGGTTAGGTCATTAGGTCATCCGATGATGATTGAGGCATCATTAACTGCGCGATAGCTAAGCATGGTAGTCTCCGACGGAGCCTCTGAGTTTCAGGAAGTCTGCCTCACTATTGTCACGCACTGACTAAATGAATTCGAAGTTCTGACCCCCCGGCTCCTTGTTTCTCCAGATGTGGATGCCCAGGACCATTCAGCAACTCTTAACCACCTCGCTGATGACGAAAGGCAATTTTGTTCAAATAAGGATTGCTTCCGTGACAAAAGAAAGGTTTCTATTTATTTCCACTCCAGCTGAATAATATCTTAAAGCGTTAGCCAGAACCATATCTATGAGGGCAGTCGTTATCTTGCAAAGGCTACCCCTCCCACTATAATTCGGGGAAATCGGAACAAACGAAAAATACATATGTATATATATTTCGTTTGAGACAGAATGATATATATAAGCGTGAGTCTCGTTAAAGTGTTATGACCTCCAAATTAGAGGCAAGCAGCTTTTGTTCATATATATGAAGTCTCTACAAAGGATTACAAAGAATTTCAAAGGCGGAGTATGCCGACAGGAGACCTTTTGGTCCATAACTAAGTCGGATATGGAAAAGTTATAATAATGATGAATAAATAAAAACGAATAAATGAAAAGTATAATATCATAAATAATAATAAATAAAGTAAGTACATGCATAGGTGGATACCAAGCAACATATTCTCTCCTCTTCGCCAGCACAAAGCATATTCATCCAATCAACCTTTTGCTCCCCGTATCTCTTCTGGACCTGCTCTCTCTAATGATATAATCTATCTCAATCTTGGTCTACCTCTTGGTCTTCTCCGTTCTACCGACCCCAACTGGGTTCTTGGTGTTCTCTTTTCTCTCATTCTTGCAACGTGTTCAGAACACCTCGTCTGATTTCTATCGATTATATCTATATTTCTTGGTAGTTGGACGATTTCATTTATTCAAAATTATGCCGTTCCCTCCACCCATATACAGGCTATTCTTGTTTAAAACATTATTTTTAAGTACGATCATTTTGTTTTCGAATTTTCTGGTCTAAGTCCATGTTCTCGAGCCATATAAGGATTTCTGATAAAGGAGTTGTATACCCTGTGTGTGTTGGTTCTTGATATATTCAGTTTCTTTATTATATTTACTTGCTGATGTAATCCTACATATTACTTCTTTTCTATTTCTTGTCTCATGAAAATATTGTATCAACGTTAATGCCTTATTGATTCAGATTCACTTGGTTAAATTGAATATCAATACGTATTTTAAGCTGATTTTTTTCTTCTATATTTATATGTAGTCCAAC
>NC_134815.1:20293994-20296494 GCF_046742065.1 Oratosquilla oratoria
ATACCTAACATGAACCAGCGGCTGTTAGGTGCTCTCCCTCACAGGACCCTGGAAGCCATCAAGGGTCAGAGGAGGAAGGTTGCCTATCGGGAGCAGGTGGCGGGTCTCATCAGCGCCCGTCGCCCCCGAAGCCCTTCCCCTATGCAGACTCCTACCATGTTGGAAGCTACGTCCACCCCAGCTCTCCACGTCCCTCCCCCCCCAGCTAGGGAGGGATCGGCAAGTCCACCGCCGATGGAGGAGCCAGCCTCGAACGCCGGGCAAGATTTGGTGGCAGCCCTGCTGCAAGCAGCCAGCAGGGAACTTGATGCCGCCAAAGACGACCCCGGACTGCATCTCGATTTTCTCCGGCAAGCCCACTCTGCCATGGTGAGAGGGGAGGAAGCCACCTCGTTATTGGAGGAGCACGCTGAGGCCTTGGTCTCAGCGTTGCGGGCAAAAGCGCCGGCTTGTAGCGCGCCCCATCGAGGTGGACCGCCTGTCCAGACATCGACGGCGCCCCTATCCCGAAGAAGGAGGAAACAGATGCAGTACCGGCGGATTCAGACCTTGTACAAGGCAAAAAGATCTGAGGCGGCTCGTTCTATCCTCTCCGGAGGATGGAATGAGAAGCCGAATACCCCTTCCTCTCAGGACTTCCTCTCCTTTTGGCGTCCGATCTTCGAGCGGATGGGTAAACCGGATGCTAGGCCGGTGGATCCCGTCTGCCCGGAGAGTAATTGGATGCTCTCCCCTATCTCAGCTGATGAGGTCTTCCAGACCATCCGGAAGACCAAGGATTCCGCCCCAGGTCCTGATGGGGTTAAAAAGGAAATCCTTCAATCCCTTTGCAAAAGATCTTTATGTGCCATGTACAATATCTGGCTCGCGGCCGGTCACTGTCCTCGCACTTTTAGATCAGCGTGAGTGACGATGGTTCCCAAGGTGCAGGGTGCGGGTAACCCGGGAGACTTCCGTCCCATCGCGGTGGCCTCCCTGGTTATACGGACCCTGCATAAGATCTTAGCCACCCGATTAGGCGGCATGCCGATTCACGATCGCCAGGTAGCCTTTCGTCCCGTTGACGGCTGCCTGGTGAAAGTGACTCTGCTAGCCGGCCTAATCCAGGAGGCTAGAGATGGGATCTCCCCGTTGTCCATGGCCTTCCTCGATGTGAGGAAGGCCTTCGACACGGTGTCCCGCGACACTGTTGTGAGAGCCATAAGGCGACTAGGAGTCCCGGGTCTGCTCGCCGACTACGTGCAGTCGACACTAGCTGACGTGCGACTGGACGTACTAGGCGACGAGGTCACCACAAACTGCGGTGTGAAACAGGGCGACCCCTTGTCACCACTGCTGTTCAATGCAGTGGTTGACGAGGTGGTCGGCCAGTTAAACCCGGAGTTTGGGGTGACTATCGGTGACCAGCGCCTCTCCTACCTCGCCTTTGCAGACGATCTCATAATAGTGGCGCGGACACCAATTGGGCTTAACGCCCAATTAAAAGGTGTCGAAGAGGCCCTCGGTCTCGCTGGACTCTCCCTCAACCCGGCCAAGTGTGCCTCCCTTGTGCTCACTCCGGACGGGAAGAGGAAGAGGACAGTAGTAGACAGCCGACCTTCCGTCTTTGTCGGCCACACACCGATGCGGGCCATGGACATCGGGGATACTTATAGATACCTGGGGATCCCCATCGGTGCCAGCGGCGCTGTCAAGAACAGCTCGGCTGTCATCGATGGGCCCCTAGGTCATCTATCCAAAGCCCCCCTTAAGCCGCAGCAGAAAATGTTCATACTGAGGGTGCACCTCCTTCCTGGTCTCCTTCACAGTCTCGTCCTGGGCAAGGTCACCTTGACCCAGCTCGAGATCTGGGATCGGAAGATCAGGGCGGCGGTTAGATCCTGGTTACGTCTGCCTAGCGACGTGACCCTGGGGTTTTTGTATGCTCCGGTGAAATCCGGTGGTCTGGGGTTGTTGTGCCTGAGGATGGCGATTCCGCTTCTCAGGGCCAACCGAATCGGCAGACTCGCGTTGTCGGACGACCCAGTAGTCCAGTCCTTGGTGAAGACTAGGTTCTTCACCCGGATGCAGCGACACTTCGACGGGAAAGTTAAGTACCGCGGAGTGATCGTTCGCAACAAGAAAGAGGCACTGGATTACTGGACGAGCCGCCTTCACGACTCGGTCGATGGCGCTGGCCTTCGAGAGGCGGGATTGGTTCCTGAGGCGCACGACTGGATCTCGGATGGAACCGTGAGCATCCCTGGCGGTGTGTACATCGACGCCGTTAAACTCCGCGTTAACGCCATGCCGACTCAGGTTAGGCGTAAGCGCGGACTGGCTCGAGGGGGGCGTGGCGGACCGGAGGGCGTGAGATGTGACAAGGGGTGCGCAAAGTCCGAGACTTTGGGCCATGTCCTGCAGGTATGTCCTGCAAGTCACGGACCACGCGTTGCTCGCCATGACTTCGTGGTGAGCCGTCTTGAGAAGCTATTGTCTGAGCGGAGTGACATTGACAAAG
>NC_134815.1:20301494-20306494 GCF_046742065.1 Oratosquilla oratoria
GTCCCGGCCGGCCGTCCGCGGACCGTGGCGGAGCGCCTCGCGGACGGGCTAAGTGATGTCGGCCGACTGCTGATCCACGGTGGCCGGCCGGGGCCGGGAGTGGCGTGGCGGGGTGCCCACTTCTTTCGGACGAGGTGCCCCCGGCCCGTCCCGGCCGGCCGTCCGCGGACCGTGGCGGAGCACCCCGCGGACGGGCTAAGTGATGTCGGCCGACTGCTGATCCACGGTGGCCGGCCGGGGCCGGGAGTGGCGTGGCGGGGTGCCCACTTCTCTCGGACGAGGTGCCCCCGGCCCGTCCCGGCCGGCCGGCCGTCCGCGGACCGTGGCGGACCACCCCGCGGACGGGCTAAGTGATGTCGGCCGACTGCTGATCCACGGTGGCCGGCCGGGGCCGGGAGTGGCGTGGCGGGGTGCCCACTTCTTTCGGACGAGGTGCCCCCGGCCCGTCCCGGCCCGTCCCGGCCGGCCGGCCGCGGACCGTGGCGGAGCACCCCGCGGACGGGCTAAGTGACGTCGGCCGACTGCTGATCCACGGTGGCCGGCCGGGGCCGGGAGTGGCGTGGCGGGGTGCCCACTTCTTTCGGACGAGGTACCCCCGGGCCCCGGCCCGACCCGTCCCGGCCGGCCGGCCGCGGACCGTGGCGGAGCACCCCGCGGACGGGCTAAGTGATGTCGGCCGACTGCTGATCCACGGTGGCCGGCCGGGGCCGGGAGTGGCGTGGCGGGGTGCCCACTTCTTTCGGACGAGGTGCGCCCCCGGCCCGTCCCGGCCGGCCGTCCGCGGACCGTGGCGGAGCTACTCGAGGTCGGGCTTCTTGACTTCGGACGACTGCTGATCCACGGTGGCCGGCCGGGGCCGGGAGTGGCGTGGCGGGGTGCCCACTTCTTTCGGACGAGGTGCCCCCCGGCCCGTCCCGGCCGGCCGTCCGCGGACCGTGGCGGAGCACCCCGCGGACGGGCTAAGTGATGTCGGCCGACTGCTGATCCACGGTGGCCGGCCGGGGCCGGGAGTGGCGTGGCGGGGTGCCCACTTCTTTCGGACGAGGTGCCCCCGGCCCGTCCCGGCCGGCCGTCCGCGGACCGTGGCGGAGCACCCCGCGGACGGGCTAAGTGATGTCGGGCTGCCTGCCCGCGGAGCTTGTAGCTCAAATACTCTCGACAGGACTTGGGAATTCTAACTCCTAACTCCTCAAATGATTCCTTGGCATGGCCGCGTACCTGTGGTGACCTGCCTGTCTTTGTATCTCGCAACATCTAGTTTGTTGATAAGCGATGCAGACCGACTGCTGGCTGCCCCACGGTGGCCAGGGGCTGCCTGCCCGCGGAGCTTGTAGCTCAAATACTCTCGAAAGGACTTGGGAATTCTAACTCCTAACTCCTCAAATGATTCCTTGGCATGGCCGCGTACCTGTGGTGACCTGCCTGTCTTTGTATCTCGCAACATCTAGTTTGTTGATAAGCGATGCAGACCGACTGCTGGCTGCCCCACGGTGGCCAGGGGCTGCCTGCCCGCGGAGCTTGTAGCTCAAATACTCTCGACAGGACTTGGGAATTCTAACTCCTAACTCCTCAAATGATTCCTTGGCATGGCCTCGTACCTGTGGTGACCTGCCTGTCTTTGTATCTCGCAACATCTAGTTTGTTGATAAGCGATGCAGACCGACTGCTGGCTGCCCCACGGTGGCCAGGGGCTGCCTGCCCGCGGAGCTTGTAGCTCAAATACTCTCGACAGGACTTGGGAATTCTAACTCCTAACTCCTCAAATGATTCCTTGGCATGGCCGCGTACCCGCACCGGTCCGCGCGGACGACCACCACTGGTGTAGACCGATTGCTGGTCTACGTCACGGTGGCGGGGCGGGTCGGGGCGGGCCGGGCCGGGCCCGAACCGACCTTCCTCGGGCCGCAGGCAGGGGGATTGTAGGTTGGTGTGGTCGGGGGCGGCGTGTTATTTAGACGCCAACCTTGGCAAGTTACAACCCAGAGGTTGATTCTACTTTTCCATATTTCGCGTGCGCTGCCCCTAGACTCCGCCGTGGCCGAGAACTCCCGAATGGGCTAAGTGATGTTGAGCGAGTGCTGGGTGACGGTGGCGGGCACACCTCGAAAGTTGGCGGGCGGCCGGGAACGTGCCGGGGGAGTGGATCGAAGCTGACTCAGCCGGCTCGTTCGGACGTGAGCCTCGTTGGGCCGAATTTTGGGACCGTTGACCAAGGTTGGGACATGGAGGGCCGGTTAAGCCCAACTTGTCGGCGTGACGGAGGACCAAGTGAAGGCGAATTTGCCCTTCATATGAGGTCGGCAAGGGAAATCCGGGACCCGACACCCGCAACTCTGGCATCTCGCATATACAGTATAGGGGGTGGGTAACCCCGGCCGAGAGGCCGGGTGCCCCCCACCCCCGCCCAACCCGGGCATGAGCGCTGCGGGGTAGGGCGACAGCGTGGCGGCCACCGCCACACGCCAGGAGGCCCTGGTAGGCGGCCGAGAGGCCAAAAGCGCTGTCGCCTCCCGCTCACGTTCCCTTGCCTTGCCATGCCGCCTCGGAGGTCTAGGTCTCGAGCATCGTGATCATCGTCATCATCAGCAGCAGCATAATAAGCAAGCAAGCAAGCAAGCAAGCAAGCAAGCAAGCAAGCAAGCAAGCAGGAAGGCGCGGCAGCATGAACGGTGGTGGAGATATCGGATGGTGGACGGGAAAGCAGGAGTAGGAGTAGGTAGAGGAGGGGGAACTGCCCGGCTGTACGCACGCACGGTCCAGTCCCGAGCCCCCGCCCGTCGCCCGAGGTAGGTGGAGGAAGGGTCATCCTGGCCTGTCCTTCCCTTCGCCCTCGGAGCGGCGTCTAGCCTTTGCGCGGCGGCCCAGGCCGGGTCTTTCGAAGCGGCCTGCGTGTGTCTCCCGGCGCGACGCGCCCCTCCCTACCCAAACTATCTGCCTGATCGTCCCCGGCCGTATACCAGACGGTAGTATCCGCCACTGGCTTGCCGCGACGACTGACTTACTGACTGACTGACTGAACTAACCCACCCTCCGAGGTAGCGCAGCGCCAGGCCCACGCCCAGGGGTTGGAAGCCGCGGCGGGTGTGGCCCGCGGGAAATGATCGGTGTTGGAGTAGGTCGAGCCGAGCAAGGCGGCCTTCCTCCCTCCACCGAGGCCCACCCAAAGAAAACCCAACCGCTGCCTTGGTTCGCTTATTGGCCAACCGGCAGGTAAGCAAGCAGGCGGGCAGCACCCCTGCACAGCAGAGCCGCCAGGGATCCAGCCCGCCAAGGTTGCCCTGCACCAGTTCGTTCGTCCGTCCGCTCGTTCGTTCTTCGTTCGTTCGTTCGTTCTTCGCTCGACTGGGAAAGGGTCCGCGGGGGCTTCCCCTGAACTATATGCGGCGCCTGCCGCCTCAGGCAGGTCAAAGTCTCCTATGGAAATCGACCGAAAAGCCCCTCCGTGCGATCGATCGCCGCCCGCCGCCAGGCAGGACGAGTGACCTAGCGAAACGGACGCCGAGGGAGCTCAGGCCGCTTACAGTGGCCGGCGAGAGCGTCTGGGCGACAGGGGCAAGGAAGCCCGGCCCTGCACGGCGCGCTTGCTGGCCACCCCGACTGGCTGACTGGGCTGTCTGGCTGGCCGACCCGCTCGTGCCCCCACTCTCTCCGGGGCGTGGGGGCCAGCGGGCGTACAGTACAGTACGGTGCAGTGCAGTGCAGTACACAACAGCGAGTGAGGGGGAGCGGAGCGGAAGGGAACGGGACCAACGTCCCCGACCAACCAACCGTCCCCCCACGCTCCGTCTGTTAATTAAACGCAGTGGGTGCGCGCGGGACTGGGGCCGCCCAGAGTGGCCGCCGACCGCGCGCCCCGGCGACCGTCAAGGTGGAGGTAGGTAGGTAGGTAGATAGATGGGTAGGTAGGTGGTGGGCAGTATGCCCGAATCCACCCGTCCACCCGTCCGTCCGTCCATCCATCCATCCATCCATCCATCCACCCGACGGTCCACCTAGACAGATAGCTAGCTAGCTAGCGTCAACGCCAAGCTACCTGGTTGATCCTGCCAGTAGTCATATGCTTGTCTCAAAGATTAAGCCATGCATGTCTAAGTACAGACCGATCTAAGGCGAAACCGCGAATGGCTCATTAATATGCTTAAATTTGGCGGGTGTTCTCACCCGCATCGAGGTCGGCATTGTTGGCTTGAGAGCTCGGTGGTCTGGTCGGGAGGAGCTGGTTGTCACAGAGCAGGTCGGGTCGAGCGAGCGAGCGGTCGGTCGGTCGTCTCTCCCCTCCCACGTTTATCAGTCTGTTCACCCATCTCCCTCCCTTCCTTCCTCCATCTCTCGAGAGTAGTACTGGCTGGCTGACGGCAGCAGCGAGGGCGCTCGTTTTCAGGCCCGGCGGCGGCGGCGACACCTTCCCCTCGTTTGCGTTTACGACGCAGGCTGGTCAAGTCTTTGAACCCGTCCTGGTCCGTCTAGAGGGGTCCGTTAGTTAGCCGCCCTCCGGACGAGCAGAGCCCTGCACTCTGCCATGCCATCCTCTCATCTTGAGGCCACGCACCGCCCGACTGTTTGCTAGCTAGCTACTGCGGGGAACCGGACGTTTGCCGGCGAACGTCCGTCCGGCCCGCTCCTTCGCCAGTCAGTCAGTCGGCGGCGGGCGAGAGCCCAGGACACACGCCCAGGGCCCCGGCTTCCGATAGATATTAGTCTATCTGTCTGCCGGGACCAGCGGGGGCGCCTCGCTCGACGGGAGGAACGCCGCCGATGGCTGGCTGGGTGGCCGGCCATCGATGGCGCTCGCTCCCGGACCCGGCTGGCCCCCTTTGGGAGAGTTCCTTCCCCCCGCTCAATCAAGGCGGGGGTCGTGATGGTTGTGGGAACCGACCCTCGATCGGGTTGGACCACGGCACTCTTGGCCGCGGCCGCCATGTGCGTTCGACAGGTCGATGCTCATTGTATCCTGCAATTCACACGCCGACGCGCATTTTGCTGCGTTCTTCATCGACCCA
>NC_134815.1:20308994-20318994 GCF_046742065.1 Oratosquilla oratoria
ATGGTAGCAATGATCACTTATTGCTGTCTGCTTCTTTTGATAGGACTTTGTAATCTTAATGTCAATTTCATCAGCTTGAAGATCAAGAGAGCCTCATAGAGTCTGTGCCACGCAAAGATGAATTTCAATGGACGTCATTCTGTGCTTGGTCTCTTGGTTATCAGTCAGAGACATTGAAAAGAGACAAGCCATTTGACAAAAGACTACGAGCCATGGTAAGATCTCTGTGAATGTGTTTCTTTCAGTTAGTAGCATAGTTTTCTTGGCCTCAATTTATACAACAAATCCCACGTGACCCATTCTAGGTTATTAAACACACACATATATACTATATTGTGTGAAATGATGTGGAGTGATGCATTATTATATATATCCTATTAGACTTTAATATATCATATATTAAAGTATCTTACATGGTATGAGGTGATATAAAATATGGCATGGTATGTTCTATTATATGTATTATGTAATACAATGTGACATGTGATATGATACATAAATTATGACATTACATCTGCTGTATCAGAGTTGGGTAGATGTTTTTCTTTGTCCGCGTGTCCCGCCAGCGCATATGAGAGGCGATAGTTTCTTAAATCCGTCTTGTGCTCCCTAATTCTTTTTTGGAGACCTCTATGGCTTTCGCCAAAGTAAGCCTTCTTACAATTGCTACAAGGGATCTTGTAGACTACACTTAGGTTGTTACTTACCTTCGTTGTTGGTGTTACCAAGTGTCCTATTTTCTTTCAAATGCGCTGGTGGGCCACGCGGAAAAAGAAAAACACCTACCCAGCTCGCAAGAGGCAGAAGTATTAAGAAAAAGCCTAACAAAGAGACAGAGAAAATTATTTGAGGCCTTATACATAGCTACCGTAGAGAACATAAACCAAAATGTAAGGGACATAAAATGGTCAAGATACATAGCGAAATACGCAGCTGTTAGAAGTAACACAAACAGGCGCCGTAATAGATCGGTGGTCAAACGTCCGATGATCTTTTGTCCGGCAGGTTCCAAATTGAACACTCACGTAAGTTTTCTCATTAATTTTACATTCTTACTCATCTTGAATACATGATTTAAGAAGCTCATTTTTATCTTATCTATCTTATTTTATTTTTATTTTTTTCAATGAATGAATGAATTATTTACAGGTCTCTGTCCATCGACCCGCGTCCCTTGCCCAGTTGGTGGGATTGTGGTGTCGGACTACTATGTATACCGTCAGCGTCATCCAGGATCAACATTCCTCTGAAGAAGCTGTAAGCGAAACCGGTCAGGTATAAACTCGGCCCTAGACCCATGTCTTTCTCTTCCTCCTGCCTCAAACCTGTCACAATGTCTCAACACACACACACACACACACACACACACACACACACACACACACACACACACACACACACACACACACACACACACACACACACACACACACACACACACACACACACACACACACACACACACACACACACACACACACACACACACACACACACACACACACACACACATACACACACACACACACACACATATATATATATATATATATACATCTTCTTTCTGATGTCTTTAATTTCTCTGACAGTTGGTTTTGCTTCGGGATTATGGGCAAAGACAAGCCGTCCATACTCTTACATTTTTAATTACTGTTTCGACTACAGGGAGTTATCTTCAGAAGAGTATAAAGAGATACAACCTTCCGCAGATCCGTAATACACAATTGACAATTATATGCAGGAATATAGATTTAGATATTGGTGGCCAGGTAACTCGGACACCTAAATCTAAGGGAGTGTCTCCAGGCTGGGACATCCATTCGCGAGAGAGTGGGAGGGAAGACAGAGGAGGAGGGGTTGAGGTCAGGGAAGCACTACGTCGATGCCTGGCGCTTCCGACCTCATGCCCCCTCCTGCTCCATCTCCCCCTCTCCCATCCTAGGGACGAGAGGTCCCAGCTATGAGACACTCCCTGAGATTCAGGTCTCCGAGTTCCCTGGCTGCCAATATTTATACCTATGTTTCATTTTTGTAATTGTCAATTGTGTATTATGTATCTGTGAAAGGCTGTAACTTATTTATACTATTCTGAAGATGACTCCCTGTGGTCGAAACTTTAACTAATAAATAAAGATTATGGACGATTTGTCTTAGCCCATCCGTCCGAAGCATGACCTACGATCTGAAAAATTGAGAAAATCAGAAAGAAGATTAATAATTGTGAAATTACTGTTGTGTTCGACTCTGTTTATATTCGTGAAAATCTGCGCCTAAATAATACATAAATACATATACATGTCATGGTGGAGTCTTCCCTTTCTGCATACACAGACGCAGTAGAGAGGAAGGGGATACGGAAACTAAGCACCATGAATGGTGGACAAATAAAAATACCTCAGCCTTCGGAGAGCTACGTCAACCTAACTAACATTGATCTCGACTCTGATTAAAAAGAGCTCCTCGACATGGAACTAAACTGTCATGCCCTTTTCAAACCTAGACCACACCAAAAGAGAGTTGAAATAGAGGTCCTCATAGAAAGCATCCTCAAACTCGCAAAGGATGGTACACTAGATGTTAGCCAACGCTTGCAGCCTGAGGTTATTGCTGAAGCCGGCAAGCACCGTGGAACCTTTACTAGTTCTGTTTTACAGAGGAGACATTTTGAAGCCGCCCAACGACTACGAAACAACCAAGAAGTAACCATAAGACGTGTTGACAAGGCATCGATATTCGTTCTCATTCCTACATCCGAATACCTGGAGAGAAGTGACACCATTCTACAGGATAGGACAAAGTTCCAGCCCATCCAGAAGAACCCTATCCCGGAACTAACCTCGAAGGTCAACAAGATCATACATACATACATACATACATACATACATACATACATATACCAAGGCTTTTTCCCCCTTACAAGGGAGGTAGCCAAAAAGGAAAAGGCATAAAATCATTCCCACCCATTCCATCCCTGAATACACTCCACACCCCTCCACCCTCCCTCTTATCTTAGCACCTCCTGGATGACGGGTCATCCCTGCACCCTGTCCACTGCCCTGGGTCAGAAGCAGTGTCGCAAGACACACCACATCCACAGCAAGGCCGCTTCATTAAATCGGCGACCCCCCTCTCTGTCCCCCCATGCATAAAAGGGGAAGACGGGGAGAAATCCCTTCGGGCTGCGTTACATTTTGCTCACACATACTACCTCACCCCCCATCCCTCCGCCCATTCCACCTCATGCATCACAACATCATTCATATACAACCATTCTCCACTTACCCCCGTCTTCTGTCCTCTCCCGTCCTTCCTCAACAGACATTCCCCTCTTCCCCAAAGCCCCCTTCACCCCATCCATCCACCTCATCCTAGGACGCGCCCCCACGTTCACTCCCTCCACATCTGCCTTTCACACCTCTTCTACTAGTCTTTCTTCACTCATTCTTTCCATGTGTCCAAACTATCCCAATACTCCTTCATCAACCCTATCTCCCAACTTCCTTTCCACCCCCGCTCTCCTCCTCACCTCCTCATCTAGCCTAGTAACGCCCATCATACTTCTCAGACACCTCATCTCAAACACATTCAAACTCCTTCTCTCTTCCTCCCTTATGTTCCATGTTTCTGCCCCATACAGTGCTGTTGGCACAATCACTCCTTCATACAGTCTCCTCTCAGCATCCATTCCCAAATGCCCATTCCTCACCACACTCTTCAATCCACCAAGGCATCTACTCGCTTCTCTCAATCTACATTCTACCTCCACCCTCACTCCATCTCTTCCTGCCACATTTGCACCCAAGTATCTAAAACTATCCACTTCCTCCAGTCGCTCTCCCCTAATGCTCACTTCCAGTCTACTGCCACTTTCACCCCCTGTAATCTCATCACCCCACTTTTACCCACATTTATCTTCAGCTTTCATCTATCACATACTCTCCCAAACTCTGTCACTAACTTCCTCAGTCCCTCCTCCGATCCCACCACAAGCGCAGTGTCGCCAGCAAATAACAGCTGGCCCACCTCCCACTCTTCTCCATTTTCTTCAACCACCTCCAATCCCCGACCCACCAACCCCGCATTTACCTCTCGCACTACCCCATCCATGTATAAGTTGAACAGCCAGGGCGACATAACGCATCCTTGACGAAGTCCCACCTTTACCTTGAATCACTCACTCTCTCCATATCTAATCCTGACACAAGCTCTACTACTCTCATAAAAACTCTTGACAGCTCCTAGAAGCTTTCTTCCTATCCCATATATCTGCAGTACCTCCCACATTGCCTTTCTGTCTACCTTATCGTAAGCCTTTTCCAGATCCATAAAAGCCCAAAAAACATCCTTCCCCTTTCCTATAGCTTTCTCACATATTTGTCTTACCACAAAGATTTGATCTACACAACCTCTACCCGTCCTAAATCCACACTGTTCCTCACCAATTACTCCCTCTGTTCCTCTCCTAATCCTCTCAATCAAGATCCTCCCATAAGCCTTCCCAACTACACTTAACAAGCTAATCCCTCTGAAACTACTACATTCACACTTGTCTCCTTTTCCCTTGTGAAGTGGAACTATACAGGCACTCCTCCAGTCCTCCGGCACTCTACTCTCTCTCCAGCAAACATTAAATAACCTCACCAGCCAGTCCACCATTACTGTACCTCCTTTTTTTTAGACATTCTGCATGGCATCCATCCAGACCAGCTGCCTTACCTGCTTTCATCATCTTAACAACTGCCTTCACTTCATCCTTCCTTATTTCTCCTCCATTTTCCTCACTCATCACTCTCATTTTCTTAGCATTTCCCACTGCAACTATCTTCCCCTCCCTATCCTCCTTCACATTTAGCAAATCCCTAAAATATTATGCCCATCTTCCCCTTACTGCCTTCTCTTCCATTTTCATCTCTCCATCTGCACCTTTTACCTTTTCTTCTCTACTTGATCATAGATGTTATCAATTGTCCGGCGAGTATAAACCTGGTTATTGTTATGGCAATGTAAAGGCGCATAAACCCAACAACCCTCTTGGACCCATCATCAGACAGATACCTACTCCTACATATCAGTTAACGAAAAAACTTTATGAACTTTTAACCCCTTTTGTCCCCAGCAGATTTAGCCTGGCATCTTCTCACGAGTTCATAGAACTGGTGAAAGACGCTCACAGCCAGGGATTCATAGTTTCGCTGGATGCTGAGTATCTGTTCTCCAATGTTCCTGTGGATAGAACGATAGATTTCATTTGCAACAAAGTTTACAGAAACGGACAAAACCCCGGACTTAACTTACTTGAAGAACACTTACGGACCCTGCTTCAATTTTGCACTAAAGGAGCCCCATTCCGCTCTCCTCGTGGGACACTCTACCGCCAAACTGATGGAGTTCCCATGGGATCCCCCCTTGGTGTACTGTTTGCCAATTTTTTTCATGGGGACTGTAGAGGAATTGATTCTTAGTCAAATTGAAAAACCTAGCCTTTATTGTAGATATATAGATGATATATTTGTATGTCTGAGAAGTATGATAGGGGTTACTAGGCTGGATAGAGTGAGAAATGAGGAGGTGAGAAGGAGAACAGGGGTGGAAAGGGAACTGGGAGATAGGGTTGATGAAAGAGTATTAGGATGGTTTGGACACATGGAAAGAATGAGTGAAGAAAGATTAGTAAAAGAAGTGTGGAAGGCAGATGTGGAAGGAGTGAATATGAGGGGGCATCCTAGGATGAGATGGATGGATGGGGTGAAAGGGGCATTACAATAGAGAGGAATGTTCGTGGAGGAAGGACGGGAGAGGACAGAAGATAGGGGTGAATGGAGAGGGGTTGTGTATAGATGATGCTGTGATGCATGAGGGGGAGTGGGTGGGGGATGGGGGCTTCGGTAGTATGTATGAGAAATAATTTGACGCAGCCCGAAGGGATTTCTCCCCGTCTTCTCCTTTTCTGCATGAGGGGACGGAGAGGGGGGGGGGTCGCTGAATTAATAAAGCGGCCTTGCTGTGGATGTGCTGTGTCTTGCGACACTACTTCTGACCCAGGGCAGTGGACAGGATGCAGGGATGACCCGTCATCCAGAAGGTGCCAAGATAAAAGGGAGGGAGGAGGGTGGAGGGGAGTGGAATATATAGGAAATGGAATGGGTGGGAGTGGTTTCTATGCCTTTTTCTTTTTGGCTATCCCCGTGTAAGGGGGAAAAGTCTTTGGTATATGTATGTATATTTGTAAACACTGACTCCCTTTCAGAAATTGATATCTTGAGGAGGAAGTTCATGGAAGTGTCTGGACTTAACTTCACCGTAGAGCACGGTGAAAGAGGTTCCCTCCCATTCCTGGACGTCCTACTCAAGCAGACTAATTGTCCTTCTTTTTCTTATAGTGTCCACGTCAAAGATACTAATCCCGGACTGTGCATGAATGGAAAGAGCGAGTGTCCCCAGAGATACAAAGACGCCACAATTAGCACCTTATTCAGAAGATCCCTCAGCCATTGTTCTTCTTGGAGTGACACTCAAAAAGAGTTTGATCGGGTCCACCAACTCCTTATCAACAATAGATACACGAATCACGAGGTCCAAGCCAATCTCCGCAGAGTGATCGACAATTGGTACAAACAAACACGCCCCACTACAGTAGAACATGAAGGGACCGCAATTAAGGTGTTCTACAAAGCTTACATATCTACAAATTACAGGGAGGATGAGAAGATTATAAAAAACATAATCTATAGAAATGTGGTTCCCAAAAACGAAAGTGACAAATTGTCCTTCACCATCTTTTACAAAAGTAGAAAGACCTCTTCTCTACATTTAAGGAACAACCCCGCATCAGTACCTTAGGAGGTTTGTCAATCCCTTGCGGAGTATACGGAGTATATTCCTGCACCTGTTATGCCGTTCTCCGGGTCGACAGTGCCGTCAGTGTAGCAGACAAAACCACCCTGTGCCTCCGTTGCCTGGATCGCTGTTCGTGCAGCGTCTCTCAGTTCCCCTAGTGAGCAGTGACTCTTTGCGTGTGGTAGTTGTGTGTGGTTGAAAGCAGTTGTTGGGGATATCCATGGGGCTGGAGTTCGGTACTTCAGGCATGCCCTGTCTGGCTTCAGAGCCTGTAGATGACCCTCCATGCCTGTCGCGCGGATTTGGTCTCCTAGGTATCCGATGTATGTATCTGGTCGTGGTAGGTCCAGGTGAGCCTTGAGTTTAGTCTTGAGATGTGAGTCCCTGTTGCTCAGCAGGGCCTTGGCTGCCGCGGTGCAGTTTCGGGTCTGAATCCTGGCCATCAGTGGTGGTATGCCAGATTCCATCTGCAGGTTGCTTTTTCTGGTCCACATGGGAGCAACTAGGATGATGCGAAGGGCGTTGTTTTGTGCAACTTCAAGTGATTCTTCCTGCTGTGATGTTAGATGTGATAGGACAGGTGCTCTATATTCAATAATGGGTCGGATGCAATACTTGTAGTAGTGTTCCAGTACCAGGTGGCTGGCATCCGCATCAAGTGATTGCATATATCATCATTTAGAAAGTAATTGCATATAACATCATTTAGAAAGTAATCGTTTGATAAATGATAGCCAGCATGGTTTCAGACGGAAACGTTCTTGCGTGACTAACTTACTCGAATTCTACAACACAGTTATCTCGAATTATGACAAAAGAAACAATATAGATTTAATATATCCAGACTGCAAAAGCTTTTGATACCATCCCACACGAAAGACTACTTACTAAACTAGCTTTGCATGGAATAAGTGGTAGCCTATTAGGTTGGACTAGTAATTGGTTGAATGGTCGAAAACAGAGAGTTGTTTTAAATGGAAAAACTTCTGGATGGAAAAGTGTTGCAAGTGGAGTTCCTCAGGGTTCCGTTCTTGGGCCACTTCTATTCATAATATATATAAATGATATAGACCATGGACTAAAATCTACTGTTTCCAAATTTGCTGATGATACGAAACTGTGCGGAGTGGCAAATGATCACTCAAACCAATTAGATATTCAAGAAGATTTAGATAAATTACAGCAATGGTCTGAAAAGTGGCTAATGAAATATAACACAAGTAAATGCAAGGTAATGCACATAGGTAAAAATAACAGTAAGTACGATTACAAGTTATTTGGAAATTCGTTAACAAAAGTGGATAGTGAAAAAGATCTCGGCGTAATTATCAGTAACGACCTCAAATCATCCAAGCAATGTATTTCAGCCTCTGAGAAAGCAAATAAGATTCTGGGACTGATTGCGCGATCTTTTGATTTCAAAAGTCCATCACTCATTAACAAGCTATATAAATCGTTAGTTCGTCCACATTTGGAATATGCTGTTTCCGTATGGTCACCGAATCTCATTAAAGACATTGACAGACTGGAAAAAGTACAACGGCGAGCCACAAAACTGATTCCAAATATCAAAAATAAATCATACGAAAATCGACTAAAGCACATGAATCTGTTTTCCCTAAAAAAGCGTAGACTCAGAGGTGACTTGATACAGGTCTTTAAGATTTTAAAGGGAATTGACAACATCAAAAGTGACAAAATTTTCACATTGAATGAGAATCAGACAAGAAACAATGGTCTCAAACTGTCCGGAAATAGATTCAATTTGGAAGTAGGTAGCAACAACTTTGCCAACCGTGTAGTTAATGAATGGAATAAACTTCCTGCACAGGTAGTGCAATGTAGTTCAGTTCAAAGCTTTAAGAATCATTTAGATAAATACTTAAGTAAGATGCTGTAATGATTATAATTTATCTTATATTATTATTTTTTTTTTTTTTATCATTTGTCTGTCTGATTTTAATTTATTATTAGTTATATGTTAATTTATTATTTACTATTTACCTGTTTGTTTATCATTTTAACTATACCTATGCATTTATTTATGTATTTTATTTGTTATTTACATTATTATAGTTTTAGATTATTATTTTATTACAAATATGATTTTTTTTTTTTTTTTTTGCACCCGACCTAGATATGGATCAAAAGGTCTCCTGTCGGCATGCTCCGCCTTTGTAATCCTTTGTAAATATATCTCATTGGAGCTGTCTTCGTTTTTGTCATTTGCTTCAGCTTCTGGATATGAAGAGAGGATGACAAGGTTTTCTGCACAGTGACTCCAAGATAGGTGAAGTCATCCACCCACTCAAGATCTTGCTGGTGTATGGAGATTGGCCTTGGGTTTGCCATATTAATAGCCATGGCTTTTGTCTTCCTTACGTTTATCTTGAATTCTAGGTGTGTGCAACTCTTTTGTATAGTGTTGAGTGCTTTCTGGGCATTGATGCGGCAGTTGGGTCCCTTTCTAACGATGGCAATGTCGTCAGCATATATGAAGATCTCAACGTTCCGTGGTCGTGGGAGGGAGGCTATGTTGTCCATGTGCACGTTGAACAGGTAGGGACTCAAGATGCCTCCTTGAGGGGTGCCGTATTCCAGGTCTTTGTAGCTAGACACGGAGCCCTGGAAACGGACTCTAGCCCGTCTGTTTTGGCAGTATGCCTGTACCCATGCCAGAAGGTTGCCTGCGATTCCCTTCTCGACGAGAGAGGTCAGCATCGGTGAGGGGTTGACCAATTCGAAGGCTTTTTCTAAGTCCAGGGAGACGACGATTGCCTTTTTCCCGTTGATGAAGCTGAGGAAGTCCATTATGTACCCCGTGGTTCTCACCATACCCAGATAGGGATACAACTGTGGATGGAGTGGCCCTACTTTCCATTTCAGCGTGTTGAGCACCATTTTCTCGACGGTCTTCTCTATACAGCTAAGTAGGGAGATGGGTCTGTAGCTGTTGGCCTCCTTGGACTTGGGGATAGGAACTATATCTTAGGAATTCCAGTTCCTAGGCCTCGCGTGTTGCGCTAGTGGGCGATTTGCCAAGAGTAGAATGGCCTTCCATCCGGCGTCGCCAGCGTTCTTGATCATCGAGTAGGTTATCTCGTCTGCCCCAGGTGAGGTGTCTTTTCCCAGATGTCTTGACGCTCGGAGCTCTTGAGATTAA
>NC_134815.1:20323994-20331494 GCF_046742065.1 Oratosquilla oratoria
CTTTGAGACTTCGTGTTGAGCTATCTATGAACAGTCGCCATTCTGCAGGATCATGTTCGAGTCCAAGGGCTGTAAACAAACCAGTAACATCCTTACAATAACACATATCATCACTAAGGTCATAGTAAATTTTAAATTCTTCATGTCTTTTCCGGTACACAGATGTCCTGCAGTCTTCTCCTAGTAGATTCCATTCTTTCATCCTTGATGTAAGAAGCTCAGCTCATGACCTAGTAAGACCAAAGTCTCTGATTAAGTCATCTAGCTCACTCTGACTTGGAAAGTGAGGCTCCGAAGTCGTTCTTGGTGCGAAATCTTCGTCTCCCATTTCATGGCTGCTGCTACCTGCTGACCCTTCAGATGAAATTTCCATTGCATCTTCCATCTGGAAAGAAAGAAATAACTAAATATAGCAACTTCAACAAAGACGAATAGCATTAGTATTCCATATATCTTTAGGAAAGTGAATGTATATTAAGTACTTAATATTGAAGTTAATTAAAAGTAAAGAGAGTATGATATAAATAAACTTGCATTTTCTGGTGGTTGTGGTACTGGTAAGCTATCATCATGTGGGACAGGTGCTCTAGATCAGTGGTTCTCAAACTTTACCATGCCAAGGACCCCCCCAGATATTTAAGTCCCATCCGAGGACCCCCAGCCAATCAAAAGTTATTATTACCATACCAAGATACCCATTACATGATTATAATGCAGTAAATTTACTATTTGCATATTCCTACTCAAAGAAAGTATAAAAATAAGCATTTAAAATATTTTCAAAATTTTGTCGATTTTCGGTTTAAAAACATTTCCATCTTCAGTTCACACTTTCTGTAAGCATAGAATAAAGCTTGAATGAATATAAATATTAATTAGAAAGAAGCAAATGAAATATTATGACATATAAAAATGTAATAGAGAAGTGCTGGCTGATTGACAACAAAATATCGATATCACCGACACTATAATGACAGAATCAGTTTTGTATATTTTTATAATTATATAGTTTTTTCTGGATTTTTTTTTTTCATTGTGTCGCGGACCCCCTAGGACCTTCTCAGGGACCCCCAGGGGTCCGGGGACCCCAGTTTGAGAACCACTGCTCTAGATGATGGTATGTCTGGATACTGCAGAGCTTGTCTTCCTTTCACTTTCCTGTACTTCGTCACATCAATCATACAAAAGTAGCAGTCGTCGTGATGGTTCTTCGGCTCTCTCCATATTCTAAGAATGGCAAAAGGCATTGCCCTTCCTGTACCTCTCAGCCATCCTTCTAGAGTAGATCGGCAGTTTCCACATATCACATGAGGTGCCCATGGCTTGTCCTGGTCACCCATGGGCATTCCGAAATAGAGTCTGTACGCTATCCACACTTTAGCACCTCTCACGATCTTATGTAGTACTTGTTTTTCCCAATATAATAACCACACACATAGCAAAATGTATCAGGAGAATTTTCACATCCTCTAGTAGCCATCTTAACAGGTAAATAGTTCAGTCATTGATCTGAAAGAGAAAATTAGATAAACATTTAGTAGCAGACCACATAACAATTCCAAAATATACATGGTAACATTGAAATTATATGTATTTCTATAACGGTCGATGATACAGAAAAAATAATTGCATATTTGAAATCAGTAGGAAAAATGGATTAATAAACTCTAAAAAAAAATACAATAAACAAAACTTTTGAAAAAAAATATTACGTTGTGTAATTTAGGAATCTACCGCAGCTACACTAACGTAAATCATCTCATCTCTCTGGAAAAGCGACACATTATTTTCAATGCAAATTCGAGAAATGTATTATACTTACTGTAGACCAAGAAAATGCCGTGACTGTACATATTTTCCACCGGTGCCTTGCACACCTTAGGTGACGAGGAAAATGTCTCCGTCGAGGGGACGAGAGCGGCCGGATGTCGACCCGTTAAAACCGAAGAAAGAAAAAGCTCAGATATAAGAGGGTCCCTGCCTATTAAAGGCGGCAAATTACTTGAGGTGGTCATGAATGCCGTATTAGGCCGAGAGGACAGCGAAGAAGATTTTCCATATTCTACTTAAATACAAGCCTAGAAACCTAATCCCATATACAAGACTTTAAAGAACCCAAACAAAACTAATATGCAAATACATATCAATAATAATCTTAATTCTAACAAAAATAAAAAATACAACACTGTATGACAATAACTCTGCCATAGAAAGGGTGTTAACCAGTACTATGCCGGTCCCAAGCCCGGACAAAAGAGGAGAGTTGCTGTGACAGGTCTAGCAAACCGGCAGTTTAAAAAAAAAATTGCTCGAGAAACGCATAGGCAGCCTCGGAACAGACGGATACACAAGTTGAGGACCCAGAAAGAAAATGGACAAAGGACACGGAATACTCTCAAAATCGCAACAATCAACGTTTCTACACTACCCGGGAAAGAAGAAGAATTAGTAACTTTAATGGAGGAAAGGAAAATAACAATACCTGGACTTTGTGAAACCTGTTGGAGTGGATCTGGAAGAAGAGTGCTCCATCATGATTTTAAATTAATTTATGGTGGAAGTAATGTAGATAAACATGGTGTGGCAATCATCATCTCACCAAACATCGTAGATAGAATAAAAGGTACGAATCAAATCAATGAACGCATTGTAAGTGTCTCCTTGAAAATGGACAAAGACGGTATGGCTGGAATTATGAGAACAGGAATATACCTATAGATCAATGATTGATATGATAATAACCAATAATAAAACTATCTTCAACGATGTCAATTCAATACCTTCACTTTCATGTGACTCCGATCACAGAATGGTAATAGGAAAAATGAATTTCATACAACCTAAAAGTGCCAAAGGACCAATACGAAAACGTTTTGCAACTGAAAAGTTAAGCGACCCAGAAGTTGCATTACAACTTGCCCAAAAAGTGAAAGAGAATTACATAGATCCTGATACACGGGATATAAAAGTTGAATGGAATAAGTTTAGAGATGGCATAAAGAAAGCATGTGAAGATGTCTTACAAACGAAAACAACAGGAAGAAGAAAGAAAAAGAATGCCCCTTGGTGGAATGAAGAAGTAAAAGAGGCGGTAAGACGGAAAAATAAAGCCTTTAGAATTTGGATGAAGACAAGAAGGCCTCAGGATAGGCAAGAATATGTCTTAAGGAGAAATGAAGCAGAGACTATTAAAAAGAAACGCAAAAGAAAACAGCTGATTAAAGATTGGAGAAGATCTTGAAAGATATATGAATGGGACAAGGAAACTAATATTTAGTCTTGCAAAGTCGTATAGGAAAGGAAATACGTTACCAACCCATTCTATAAGAGACAAGGATGATAATCTATTAATGGAATCACAAGAAATTAGTCAAAGATGGACAGAGTATTTTGAGGATCTGTTGAACTTCACAGGACAAGATGAAGATGAAAGAGAGTACAACCCAGAATATACGAGGGAAAGAAGTGGAAAGCTAAGTGGAAGACACAGGAAGAAATGAATGGAAAATAACAAAAGCAGAATTGAGAGTAGCCGTGGAAAGGATGAAAAATGGGAAAGCACCAGGAAAGGATGAAGTTTCAACAGAAATTATAAAGAAAATGGGAAACACCGGACTAGAGTGGATGTTAGGAATAAACAAGTCCCAGATGATTGGACAAAAGCGGTGATATGTCCAATACACAAAAAAAAGGTGACAAAACAGATTGTGGAAACTATAGAGGCATCTCTCTACTATCACACACAGGAAAGATCTATGAAATAATTTTGGAAAAACGATTAGGAAGCATAGTTGAACATAAAATAAAAGAATCTCAGAGTGGTTTTAGACCAGGACGAGGAACAATTGACAATATCTTTACTCTAAAAATCTTAATGGAAAAATGTTGGGAGTGGGACAGACATAAATGCCTTGGGTTCATTGACCTTCAAAAGGCTTTTGATAGAGTACCAAAAGATCAGTTATGGCAAGCTATTGAACACGATGAATACAAGGTACCAGTGACTCTAATAAAAGCTATCAAGAGTTTATATGAAAATAGTGAAAGTAGAGTAAAGACTGAGAAAAGAGACGGTAAGTGGTTTAGGGTCAAGTGTGGAGTAAGACAAGGCGGAGTGTTATCTCCATTATTGTTTATGATCTACATGGATAGGATAATTAAGGATGTTGAAGGAGAGAGAAATATGAACCCACTGGTGCTTGCGTATGCTGACGATATAGCTATAGTTGCAAACAGCTGGGAAGATCTACAAACTGAAATGGACAAATGGAATGGTATGCTAAAACAATACAGGATGCAGTTGAATGTTACAAAAAAACGGAAGTAATGTGTGTCGACAGAAGGCGAGTTGAGGGAAGAATCGAAATTGATGGACAACAATTAAAACAGGTCGAACATTTTAAGTATTTAGGATTGGAATTCAGTGATAATAACCAGCAGAAGACTTAAATAAACAGCAGGATTACAAAATATAATAACATCCTAGATATTTTGTACCCATTATTAAAAGAAAAAAGCATCCCACTTCAATGCAAGAAGACAATTTATGTCTCAGTGTTAAGACCGGTGTTAACATACGGCAGTGAAGCCTGGTCCCTAAACATCAAATTAAAATGTCGCATTCAAGCAGCCTGAACGAGAGCCCTTAGGATAATAAGAGGAGTGACAAAACGCGATAGATTAAGGAGTGAGCGGATAAGACAGGAAATAGGAGTGACAAATGATGGAATGGGTACCCACAGGTAGAAGACCAGTAGAGAGCCCCAGGATCAGATGGATTAAAGGTGTTGAAGAAGCATTAGAAAGAAGAGACACAAACTTACCAGAAGTGAAAGAAAAAGAGACCTACGAGGATAGAGACGCATGAAGAAGTCTAGTGAAGAGCTGCCGCTGACAGGATTATTCGTACCAGGCGTAGGGTGAGAGGTGAGAGAGGTATGGCAATCTTCACAATCTGTGTCCAGCCAAGTCGGCCGGGCGAGTGAGTGTTGCCATACGATCGGCAAATAATTATTATAAGATTAAAATTGTCAAGAATGGTACGGCGGAGCGTACGTCTTTGACAAAAAGGGTACAGATTACAAAGGAATACAAAAACGACCAATTGCAAGCAATCTGGCCACACACAGATAAAAGAAAGAACATTCCACAATAAAAGATAAAATAATAAAAACATACAACCTGGCAATATGTGCCGCGACGCTAATGTCCCCGGGTCTTGACCTAAGTGCAAGGGATCAACCAAGACCTGACCTACTGTGGATCAACTTGGACGCAGCTGTGAGGGGAGGGGGGTAAAAGTACGTGCATGGCCGACGGCGTGCGACCACCACACCACGAAAGAAATCACGTGACACTTTGAGATACGTGACACTACTCATCTACTACAACGAATCAATGTGGATATATATGACAAGGAATAAAGATTACTGTAAAGCATAGCTAAATATATATATGTTTTATTCATATTTGGATAAAAGAACGTATTGGTGTTTGAATTAAGAATTTTTGTGACTTTCTATATCTACTCATATATTTGCAAAAGGGGACATGAGGACTTGTGCCTTTCCATAGACTCTGGGAGTACTATACGCAGAGTGGAGGACAAACCTTAATGATCTTCAGCCTAATAATGACTGACAAATACAAATATTTCCTTAATTATGATGGTTCTTGGTTTTCCTATTTCAATTTTGCACGTGTCCGGGGGGATCCGGGACATAATCCCTCCCGGACACAATCCCCCCGGACAAAATACCTCCGGACAATATCCCTCCTGGACAGAATCCCTCCACAAAAGTGAGCGAGCCGGACAAAATCCCCCCAAATTATTCAGATTAGCAGCTCTCCCATTATACAGTATATCATCACATGCAAAGCAATTAACATCTTGCCTTACCTTACCGAGGTGCTAATGAATGCAGTACAAACATTTATATTCTTGTTTGAATAAATCATTAATGAAAAAAAAATTTGCTTCACTACTACACTTTACAAACATATATGAAAATATCATATATATTAAAATACACAAATAAACATATACTCACATATACAGACAAATATTATATGCGAATATATATTAAAATACATTAATATATAAATACATTAATATATTAAAATACATAAATAAACATATACTCTAGGAGGGATTCTGTCCAGTGTGGATATTGTCTTGGGAGATTCTGTCCAGGAGGGATATTGTCCGGAGGGATTTTGTCCGGGGGGATTGTGTCCAGGAGGAATTATGTCCGGACACCGTCTGGGGTTGTCCTGCGCCTGTGGGTACAAAAAAGTGTGGAGCCTGCATAAAATGATATTATTCTTTATGTGTAAAAGTTATGTATATTTTTATTTTGTTATTTCTTATGCTATTAATTACATATCCCACATAGTACTTAGTGTTTAAGCACTTATATAATTGATTCCACTGAAAATTTTAATGAAGATCCGACAATATATCTAAGAGAAATTATGAATGGAAATTGATTTTGCTTGATACTTTTTTTTCTGCTGCAAAGGAGTCAGTACAGTGAATAAGATTAAAAATTAGATCAATTAACTTCATATTTTTTCTTCCATACTTGGTTCCTGTCCAAATTATTCACCAAAAACAAGCTATTGATTCACAACGGGTAATTTTGTTGTTCATACAGTGGCTATAATGTAGATTTTTAGTTTACGGGATAAGTGTTTATCTAATCATAATGTGGATCTGTCGTTCTTGATTATAATATATCATGAATCTATATATAAAAAACAATGCGCCGCTTTTCCAGATATAATGAGATAATTTCCACTAATGTAGTAGTGATAAATTGATATAATGTAGATTTTTAGTTTATAGGAGAAGTGTTTATCTAATTATAATGTGGATCCGTCAGTCTCGATTATAATATAAGAATTCATATATAAAAAATAATGCTCCGCTTTTCCAGATATAATGAGATCATTTCCACTAATGTAGTAGTGATAAACTGCCAAATCATCAGTGAAAAATATATACATTCACGGCATTTTCTTGTTCTACAGTAAGGAATAATACATTTCTCGAGTTTGCATTGAAAATAATGTGTCGCTTTTCCAGAGAGATGAGATGATTTACGTTAGTGTAGCTATGGTAGATTCCTAAATTACCTCTTCAAAATAGATCATTTGATGGTATTTTAATCAGCTGATAGATTCAGCTTGTCAAAATCGGAACACACACATCGAAAACATATGTGCCTCGTATCATGCATGCATCCGTATTCTCAAAATGTACAACTATAATCATTATTTCCTCATTTGCAGGTCCATTAATCACTTTATTTTAATACCTTTTGTATTCAAATGTTTTTCTCGTACATTAAACTACAGAGATTTACATTAACCTATAAATTCATCATATGTATAGTACTTAAAAACAATAAACCATTTTACCACGTGTTCTCTCTGTGTGAACAAGCTTGCGTTGCTGGCGTTGTTAATGTCTGTTTCTTACCAAATACCTTAGTAAAT
>NC_134815.1:20333994-20341494 GCF_046742065.1 Oratosquilla oratoria
GTATGCGTTTGTGCGGGCGCGTGCGTGAGCGTGCGTGTGTGTGTGCGTGTGATCGTGCGATCGTGCGTGTGTGCGATCGTGCGTGCCTATGTGTGTGCGTGTGTGTCTATGTGCGTGTGCGTGTTTGGGTGCTGCTGTATTGGACCACCTGTTGGACTACCGGTAGGTGATTTTATTCAGCTGAGGGAAATAAACCCTACAGAGCATAAGGGTTGTGCCTAATTGTACTTTATTTTTTCAGTTTTGACTAAAGTGCGCCCATGAATCTGTATATTTGGCAACATGTCAGTCCGGAGGACTAGCTCAATGAGCATCCACATCGTCTTCACTAGGACAGTGGGACCTCTGCCTTTTCATTTCAGGGCTGGAAGTTGAGAAGTCTTGCAAGGAGTTTGATCTTTTCCTCTTCTGTACAGGAGGTTTGCAAGCTTTCGAGCTTGATTCTGCCTCAAATTCTGCCTTTGATTCTGTATCAGTTTCTGCCTCATATTCTGCCTAAGATTCTGCCTTTGATTCTGCCTCAGTTTCCACCGAAGTACAACTCTCTTCAATTTGGTAGAGTGTCTTTCGAAGTCCTTCCTCCAGGTCGTGGAAAGAGATCCTCTTGTTTGGATCTTCCTGTAGAGCTGCCTCGATCAAGTCTTCCAGGTCAGCCTTAAGCTCAGGCACTTGAGCGACGACGTCGACCATAAGCTGTCCGAAGGAATATACGTCGGACTTTGGCGAGGCTTTGCATCCTTGGCTCAACTCAGGAGTGATGTAAGGGAAGAGGTGGCTGTCCAACGCTGGGTAGGGTACCTTCCCGAAGGGTGTTGCGTTGCCAAAATCGATGGTGGTCGCGGTGTAGCGGTCACCCTCGACCCGCAGGACCACATTCTCAGCCTTAAGGTCATTGTGTGACATTCCGTACTCATGAAGGCCCTGGGCGGTCTTCGTCACCTGAAGAAGCACATCCAAAATCTGACTTCTGTTCATACGATCCTTCCTCAGGGCTTGGCGAAGAGTCATGGGGCCATCGAAACTCATAATGAGGGTGACTGGGGAGGAGCAAATACAGTAAGCTCGAGGAACCCCAGGTACTTTAGCCAATCCTCGAAGTGTCTTTCCCTCTCGGCGCATTTCCTTCAAGGCAGAAGAGCTTTTGAAGACTTTTAGGACGATTTGCTTCTTCCGGAAACGGCTGAGGTACACCACAGCGAAGATGCCCTCTCCAAGCTTCTTCCCTTTGGATATAAGGGCTTCAACTTCCTCCTTCTTGAAGACAAAGAGTTTCTTACCAGTAATTCACTCCATTAGAAAAAAGTCTCCCACTTCAAAATACTTATTTAAAATTGATTATGTACTGGAGCTGACAGACGAACAATCTCGAATTTCACAAAAACACATACACACATACACACACACAAACACTCGAACGCATATATACATACTTATATATATATATATATATATATATATATACATACATATATATATATATGTATATACATATATATATATAAATATATAAATATATATATATATATAGATATATATATATCATATATATATATATGATAATGATTATATCGTTTAACGTCACAAAGTCCCCTTAACGTAATGCTAGGACGGTGCTCCTTGCAGTACACTTTGTAGCGTGAATTTTAATGAACCATGCCCTTGGTTCAACTCATCCCGAGCAGGGTTCGAATTGTCTTCATCTTGATCTGCGCCACAAATAACGACGCCCTAATCCTCTGTGCCAACGAGGATATTATACACACACACACACACACACACACACACACACACACACACACACACACACACACACACACACACACACACACACACACACACACACACACACACACACACACACACACACACACACACACATACACACACACACACACACACATACACACACACACACACACACACACACACACACACACACACACACACACACACACACACACACACACACACACACACACACACACACACACACACACACACACATTCACACGCACACACACGCACACACACACACACACACACTTACACGACACGGTGGCGCGGGTGGTAAAGCACTGGACTGCGAAGTACGGTGGTGCTTGCAGTACCTGGTTCGAATCCTGCCCAGGGCCCAAATTATGTCGGTATCGCTGCGCTTCGGTTCGTTACTCTGACTCTCGTGGGCGGGAAATTGTGTGTGTGTGTGTGTGTGTGTGTGTGTGTGTGTGTGTGTGTGTGTGTGTGTGTGTGTGTGTGTGTGTGTGTGTGTGTGTGTGTGTGTGTGTGTGTGTGTGTGTGTGTGTGTGTGTGTGTGTGTGTGTGTGTGTTTCACCACCCCTTGTCACCACTGTCACTTAAATTTGACTTGTAATATCACTCGTCTCGAGGCCCCTTGCCTCTCGTTACGTGAGGTTCACTAATATTCAAGTTCCTCTTAAGTAGTAGGCCCAATGCCTTCTTTTTCCTGTAGTCTCACTATTTTCTAGGCCCCATGCCTATTCCTCTCGTCCTTTGGGTTAATAAAAGGATGGTGAATTTTCTTTCTTCTTTCACTGTAATTTCACCTTAGCTTACACTCGGGATCTCTTTTCTCTCGTCTCTACATCGTCTCCTGATCCTCTCTCCTTACACCCTCTCTATATCTTCTCCCTATATCTTCTCTATCTCTTCTCTATAGAACGTCTGAAGAGATCCCGTATCTTACGCTGAGCTACCTTCGTCTGACGTCACTAATTTTTCTAAACCAATCCCCGGTGACTTCTCAAATAAATGTCACTCCTTATGGGCGTGACTTTGAATTCCTGCACCAATAGTTTTTTTCTCCTTCTGCACCTTGCACCAATCCGGAAAGCCATTTCAATGCCACTAGCAAAAATTGTTTACCTCAGCATTAGTCAAACGAAGGTAACCTGCGCTTACAATGTTGTGATTCATAAGCGATTATAAAAACAGTCACCACCGTCGGTGTGTTTACATAGACAAACGTCGCCCTCACCTAGACATAACATTGCCCTCGAGCAGGCGTCGAGTCTGAATTATTCTAATACCCTAGCTCATTTCCATTCGTACACTACCGGCCTCTTACAGGGCTCGGCAGCTACCCTTGGTCGTCCCGACCAATTCTTATTTCCCTCTTACAGGGCTTGCTAATATATTTCTAGAATAAGCTAATCTACCCTTGCGTAATTGTTAATCTACCCTCCAAAATACATCATTCATGCAATAAATTGTGAATAATACATAAACATAATACCTATAAATGTGAATAACATGCATCTCAATATATATAAGGTATTGAATTAAGCGGTTACATGGTTGATTTGCTTTGACAGAGCCAATCTCCGGAATACAACAAAGGCAATCAGTGCTGCCACTAACATTGAAAGTAAGGGTATGATTAGGATTGGTAACATATGTAAATCATTTGAGGGAGATCTTGACAATGGTCTTCTCTTAATTTTCAAGGGAGGGGAGTTTTCAGGCAATGTGAAGTTGAAGGTTGAAATGTAGGTGTCCTCGGTTAAATGCATTGTATTAAGGGTATTAGAAATGGTGGAAATAGTGTCTGCATGCAATTCGCAGTTATCTTGAATAGAGACAAGACCTTCAACCAAATCCAATTTAGGACTCAACCCGGGACAATTTATTGATACCTTTGTCTTGTTAGGGAAAAACAGGTAATGAGATCCTTGTATGTTACAATGAGGGATCTGGTCTACCAAAATTCGTTGGTAATGACAATTGTTCATAACAGACATATTCCTAACCAGAGAGTTCATGTGAAGCCTCTCGAACACAAAAGAGATCATGCTTTCTCTTAGATTGTCTACAGAAAAGATATAATTGATTAGAAAATTCACTATGAGCACTAACTTTAAATTCTGAATGGTTTATCATCTTTTCAAAAGCAATAAAAATCCAAAACACACTAATCTAGAGTTCGAGTGTCTCTTCTTGTTCAATATTATTTCCAACACACTTCATTTTCAAAGACTTATTACTTTAAAATGATCACAATACTCATGTGTGTACTCAGATGAGAGGTCCTTAAGTCCTTAAGATTCCAAGTCTGACCACAGCAGATCCTAGGTTTTAGGTTTCCATGTATCTGCTTGACACCAAGTTCCAGTTGTTTAGGTCTCCCATCCCAAATACATATAAATGGTCAATACTATCTGTAAAATACATCAAGATTAATGTTCAACTCTTGAAAAATATCATTATAATATTCTCCATATTCTCCAGGGTTATCAATATTTATGCACAAAGTATTACTATAATCATCTTCATAGATCTGCAAGCTAATTTTCCTTATGTCATCTAAATGTCCTATCAATTCTTCTCTTGATTCTAAATGTTTAAGTTTAAACTTGTTTCCACCTGCAGAATCAATTACCCTATATGGACCAGTGTACCTTAGTGAAAGTTTATTATTGGGTGAAGTTGCTTTGACCATTACTAATTCCCCAATTTTCAATTTTAGTTTACGAGCTATTTTGTGTTGTTGTTCCCTCATCTCTTGTGAATACACCTGCATATGTTTCCTAACTCTTTGGTGAATACTTTGAAGAGTATTTATCCTATTGGATATATAATCATCCATATTATATATGGGTTTTTGCTCTGCTGTCAACATTTCATATGGCAGAGTTTTGTCCTCCCCAAAAATTATAAAATGAGGTGTATCCCCAGTTGCTACATTAATTTGATTGTTCAGGGTACACTTAACACAAGGAATCCAAGTATCCCAAGTTACACTATGAGGACTTATTAGGGTTCTAAGACATATAATTATCTTTTTGTTTAACCTTTCTACTACTCCATTACTTTGGGGATGGTTAACGAGTATATTGACTTTCTTGATGTGGAACACATTACATAGATTTTCCAAGATTTTGTTATTAAATTCAGTCCCATTATCTGAAACTAGGATGTTAGGTGTAGTAAAATTACAGATTATCTGATCATAGATTACGGAAGCAATAGTTTCAGCTTTCTTATTGATTATGGGTTGTAATATACAAAATCTTGAAAAATAATCAATAGCAACAAATAGGTATTTAAAGCCGTTCTCGGTTAGTGGTAATTCCAAAGTATCCATGTGAACTCTTTCCCAAGGTTTCTGTGGAATGGGATAGGTGAGTATAGGAGCAGGTTTTGGTGTATTTCCCTTCACCTTTACACATTTTACACATTTTTCTATATAATCATATATAGTTTTCTTCATACCTAACCAAAAGTACTTAAGTTGTGCCTGTCTATAAGTTTTATCCTTTCCAGGATGTGAACTACAATCACTATCATGAAGTAACTTCAATATCTCATTTACCAGAGTTTGTGGTATAACCAACTGATTTACTTGACCTCTAGAAATATCTTTCCCATTTACAAATGTTTTCCTATACAAAATTCCATTAATCAAATGAAATTCCTCTATCTTATACCCCTTTGGTAGCTTTGGAGGATCTCCTCTTGGGTTCATCAAATGCTTGATTATTGAATCACATGTCTCATCATCTCCCTGTTCTCTTATTAGCATTTCTTCATCTAAAGTTACTAATTCTTCTATACTACAAACAAAATTAATCAACCCTGTCCCAGTCATTGGTTGACTAATGTTTCTAGAAAGTGGATCTGCTACATTCCTTCTACCCGGAATATAATTAAATTGAACATCATAGCACTGAAGTATCGCAAACCATCTAGCAAGTCTGCCTCTAAGATTCTTATGCTTAAATAAGTTCTGAATAGCTGTGTGATCAGTCCAAACTCTGATGGGATACCCTAGTATCATATCCCTAAAACTTTCTAAAGAATAAATTACTGCTAAAGTTTCTCTTTCAGTTATAGAATAGTTTCTCTCCGCACTATTACAAAGTCTGGATGTGTAAGCTATGGGTTTCAAAGTTCCATTTCTCTCTTGCATTAGTATGCCTCCTAACCCTATGTCAGACGCATCAGTACAAAGAATAAATTCTTTTTCATAGTCGGGGAAAATTAAAATAGGTGAACTTGTGAGTTTATCTTTCAACTTGTCAAAAGCTTGCTGTTGCGCAGGTCCCCATATGAACTTTGAGTCCTTTCTCAACAAAGAACTTAGTGGATTAGCAATGTCAGCATAACTTTGAATGAATTTTCTATAATATCCTGTTAATCCCAAAAAGCTCCTAACCTTGTCTACATTGGTCGGAACTGGAAAATTCTTGACAGCGTCCACCTTTGAATTTACTGTACTTAGTCCGTGTCTGTTTATCTTATGTCCTAAGTAAATGACACTGTCTTGCAAGAACTTACATTTATCAAGTTTTACTTTTAACCCAGCTTCTCCTAGTCTTGAGAATATCAAATCTAATTTCTTAAAGTGCTCCACTGCAGTCTGAGAAACTATTAAAATGTCATCTAGAAATACACTGGCAGTGTTTCCTAACAATCCATCTAGAATAGTATTCATTAATCTCATGTAAGTTAATGGACTATTACATAACCCAAATGGCATTCTCTTGAACTCATAATGTCCTGTTGTAGTAGAAAATGCTGTGAACTCTCTTGAATCTTCATGCAATTCTATTTGCCAAAAAGCTGATTTGATATCTATAGTACTAAAATATCTATTCTCAGTTCCCAAACTTCTCAAAATGTCACCGATAATGGGTAATGGTAACCTGTCACGAATGGTGTGCTTATTCAGTTCCCTGTAATCAATAACTGGTCGCATAGTCCCATCAGACTTTGGTACTAGGATCAACGGAAAATTCCACTCACTTTTACTATGTTCAATAATATCCTGTGATAACATTTCAGTGATGAGTTTATCTACAACAGCTAATTTAGAATGAGGAACTCTGTAGGCTGGTATGTAGATAGGTTGGGTTCCTGGTTTTAACTTAATGTGATGTTTTAAAACAGTTGTTTTGCCTAAGGCGTCCCCGGCAAAGCAATTGCTTTTTTATGTTTCATAAGCAAAGCAAATAAAGCTTCATCCAACTCAGGGCAATTAGTTGATTGTAATAATTCTTTATATCTATTTCTTAAGTCTATGCCTTCTTGTACTGAACAAATTGATGAAGTTGGTAATTCTATCTCCTCACTATTCTCATTTAAAATCTTAATAGGTTTAGTACACACCTGAATACATCCTATTTGTGTACCTTTCTTTAAAACTATCTCTTTATTCATAGTATTAATTACTAATACTTCTACTCTGTTCTTATTTGTCTTATAAATCCCTGAGTCCCACTTCAATCCTTTAAGTTTAACTGATTCTGGGACTGTAATTACTTCAGAGTCTACATTGATTCCTTTCAAACACACTTCAACCTTATTAATTGACATGGGATGTAACAATGTCGACCTTGTTAATCCGCAATCTGCAATTCTCAAGGCATCTGTGGTTGATAATTTAGTAATCTCTGGGATTTCCTGAACTTCTGAGTTGGGTTCACAAATTGTTTTACTTTCTGTAGGGTTGGACCGCTCGGCCTCGCTATCTAGGATAGAAAT
>NC_134815.1:20351494-20352808 GCF_046742065.1 Oratosquilla oratoria
GGTTAAAGTCTGTTTGGAAGTATAAAATTCTATGATGTTCAGGACTTGTGGATCAAATTGAACGTAAGTTATAAACCAAACCAGCATCACAAATAAATCTAAGGCAAAGTTTGGTAAGTGAAGGCATAGACGGGACCACATGAGTACAGCCCCAATCTGTATATACCAACTAAATAAATACATCCACCCTGTGATTTTATTTTGAAACAATATATTACTTACTTCTTACTTTTTAATTCTGCTCCCATGTAGGCTTTCAGCCTGTCAGTCGGGCCAGCACACTTCTCCAGATTGTCCTCGTCAAAGCTTCCTTCTTCCATGACATCCTCTATTTTTCCTAATCCATTTGCCTCTAGATCTGCTACCATCTGGTCTCCAGTTCCATCTTTTCTTTGCAATTCAATCTTCATTCATTCTCTCCATGTGCCCAAGCCACCTTAGTTGTGCCTTTTTCGATTTTGCTTCTAATTTATGTTACTCCAATCATTTCTCTTATTCCATGGTGAATGACATCTAAATCCCATGCCGGTCCCAAGCCCGGATATATAAGAGGAGGGTTGTCATGACAGGCCCTAGCTAGCCGGTGACGTAAAAAGATCTTATTGTGCTCGAGATACTCAACGGAGTGTCATCGGAACTAGGACGAACCAATCGAATGAAACAATATATATATATAATATATATATATATATATATATAGATAAATATATATTAGTAATATACATATATATATATGTATATATATAACATAATAAAATATACTTATAAATTATATGCATATAAAATACTACATCTATACTATATATATTATATATTCTATATCATTTATGTATGTAATGTATGGTATGTATGTATGTATGTATGTATACCGGGAAGAAACTGAGTGAAATGACACAGGCAAAATGGCAGAAGTAAAGCTGCTATAGTGAAAAGTTGGCACAACAAGAAATAGCAAGAGTGTAAAAATAGGAAAAAATCTAATAATAACTTTTCAGATATCCATCTGAATCTAATGATTATCCTGTTCAAGAACTGTAATATTAAAACATATAACTTAACAAATGAAATATCATGTTTTCGGTAATCTCGAATAAACACTTGAATAAGATCTTTTTCCTCTTCCTTCTTAAAGTTCTTCTGTAGGGCTTCCAATATCCTATAGTTAGTTTGTTTTCTTCACCACAAGTGGGTCTCCCCATTTGAATTCTTGGCTATAGCTGCATTCATAGGAGTCTTTTCTTTTTGACGACTGTAATTCCATTCAATTATATATTTGTTTTTTGGACAATATAAGATTTAAGTTGTAAAACTATT
>NC_134815.1:20358308-20365808 GCF_046742065.1 Oratosquilla oratoria
GAAATTGTGAACCCTTACGTTCTAAAAAGCGAAGAGAGAAAGGCGACACGATAATGACAGGTCAGGGAGAGGTATAAAAATACAGAATATATTTGTATACGATGAAAGATCAACTAAAGGTCACAATGAAAAAACGTGGTTAAAGTCTGTTTGGAAGTATAAAATTCTATTTAGATGTTCAGACTTGTGGATCAAATTGAACGTAAGTATAAACCAAACCAGCATCACAAATAAATCTAAGGCAAAGTTTGGTAAGTGAAGGCATAGACGGGACCACAAGAGTACAGCCCCAATCCTGTATATACCAACTAAATAAATACATCCACCCTGTGATTTTATTTTGAAACAATATATTACTTACTTCTTACTTTTTAATTCTGCTCCCAGGTAGGCTTTCAGCCTGTCAGTCGGGCCAGCACACTTCTCCAGATTGTCCTCTCAAAGCTTCCTTCTTCCCTGAAATCCTCTATTTTTCCTAATCCATTTGCCTCTAGATCTGCTACCTTCTGGTCTCCAGTTCCATCTTTTCTTTGCAATTCTCTCCTCATTCATTCTCTCCATGTGCCCAAGCCACCTTAGTTGTGCCTTTTCGATTTTGCTTCTAATTTATGTTACTCCAATCATTTCTCTTATTCCATGGGGGAATGACATCTAAATCCCATGCCGGTCCCAAGCCCGGATAAAAGAGGAGGGTTGTCATGACAGGCCTAGCTAGCCGGTGACGTAAAAAGATCTATTTGCTCGAGATACTCAACGGAGTGTCTCGGAACTAGGACGAACCAATCGAATGAAACAATATATATATATATATATATATAATATATATATATATATACATATATATATATGTATATATATACATATATATATACATATATATATGCATATATATACATATATACATATATATATATATATATATGTATGTATGTATGTATGTATGTATGTATGTATGTATGTATGTATGTATACCGGGAAGAACTGAGTGAAATGACACAGGGAAAATGGCAGAAGTAAAGCTGTTATAGGAAAAATTGGCACAACAAGAAATAGCAAGAGTGTAAAAATAGGAAAAAATCTAATAATACTTTTCAGATATCATCTGGTCTAATGATTTCTGTTCAAGAACTGTAAATTAAAACATATAACTTAACAAATGAAATATCATGTTTTGGTAATCTCGAATAACACTTGAATAAGATCTTTCCTTCCTTAAAGTTCTTCTGTAGGGCTTCCATATCCTATAGTTAGTTTGTTTTCTTCACGAGTGGTCTATTTGAATTCTTGGCTATAGCTGCATTCATAGGAGTCTTTTCTTTTTTACGACTGTAATACCTTCAATTATATATTATTGTTTTTTGACAATATAAGATTTTAGTTGTAAAACTATTTAATTTAGCTGTCCCTGTGTACACAATCAATCAAAGTATGACTGATTATTGTTAATGTATGTGGTTTAGCTAATACTTAACTTAGTTGAGCTATATCTTAACGGTACCGTTTTTTCACATTCTTCATATATGCATTTTAATATTGTAAATTTGCTTATGCCACCCTTATCTATGATATTTTCACCTGCGGTATTTTTATTTGTGCCATTTCTAGTTATTCATTTACCTGTGCCATCTGTACTTGACTATTTTTTTGTCTATGGCATTTATACCTGAGGCGTTTATACCTGTGGTGTTTATACCTGTGGCATTTATACTTGTGGCGTTTCACCTACAGCATTGTTACCTGTGCCATTAATAGCAGTGCAAATTTTTGCCTTTATTATTTATATCTTTATTTTACGTATGTTATAATTGTATGAGTTTGACTTAAATTGAAATTAGATAATATGATAGGAGATGGAAGAATACTGTAAAAAAAAATGGTCTATATATCCTTTGAGTAGGTGGTTTTTGGATCCTATATCAACGGAAATTATTGACTTTTCCCCAGTCCATTCATGTATACGTTTGACAAAAATCTAAAAATTATAAAAAAAATAACGGGTTATGGCAAAAATCTGTCATTATTATAAATCATTATGCATAGGTTGTTAAAAAAAAAGTCGTTATTGTATCAGAATACACATAGGATGTGGCAATTGAAAAAAAATCTGGCATTATTATACCATGATATGCATAGGATGTGGCAAAGTTATAATTGAACTATCACTTGCCCTGCAAACGTGTTGCAGCTAAATGTATGCAATTTTTCTTCTTCAGCGTCTATTGCAGTAAAGCCCTCCCGTGCACCATTTTGGACAGAAATGCTAAGCAGACTTATTTCCTGGCAATTGCTGCTGCATTTCCTTAAAAGGAAGAGAAATGAGGCCAACGACGAAGCTGCCTCAAGATCTTCCTTGTTCCCATCTGTTACTCTGGACCTCTTAGACACTCACTTCCTTATATTTTTTTTCTTTGTAGTTATATCTTCGTTTAATGTCTTTTTTTTTTAGGTGTGTTCATATACTGACTTTTTGTGCAGTTATTCATGATATATGTTTCATTGTTGTTACATCATTACAATTCGAAATCAGAAATAGTTTGCACGAAAAGAACTACCATACATAGAAATGAGTCTTGTTGAAATGTTGAAATTCAACACCGAAATATATAAATATGTATTGATATAGCATTACTTAGGTCTGGGATCAACACTGACACATATTTGACTTAGAATGGAAAATAATCATTAAAAGGTATCCATGTTTCCCTAAACTAATACTGATAAGCGCGAACACGCGCATATACACCTATTCGCATGTTTTTTTTTCATTGATATAATCATGCATAATATTTCTATATGGTTATTACTATACATGCTCGGGAATTTCTTCCCTGTGTCTCAATTTATCAATAAATAATTCATAAAATAATTTTGATTCATCTCTCGAGTTATCTGCGGTACCACCTTCAAAGTTTCTTCTGCCTGCAAATTCTTGTGTAGTAATTTCTAGCTCGTTTGTAAGCCTCCTTTGTTTAATTGATTCTTCTCTTTCTCCCCTTTTCACAAGTCACAAACGTTTTCATTTCACTCCTTTCATCGAGGGAATCTTGTTCTCTCTTCTTACTACCGCCAATCTTTAGTACATATTTGTTCACTAAGCAGTTGCAAATAGAAAGTTTGCCGTTTTCTCATAGACCCAGTGATAATTACGAATTCCTCGAAACATGCTTCTTCAATAAGATAATTCATGACTGAAAAATCTTCTTTCCCAAACTTCCATATACCTTATCAGAGGGATTCATTCTTAGGCGCTATTTCTATGTCTAAAATGAACATAAATTGTCATATGGCCACTTTCTCCTACAGGGGATGTCGGACTTTAGAGTTGCAAATCAAACCTCGCCCGAATATCATCCCCTATTGCCGGAATCACCTCTTCTACCTATTAGGACATTGTGGTCTCCATCGCTATATCTATGAAAGTATTTCCCAAATAACTTTGCTTTTTTATTAGCCTACTGGGGCATTGTGGCCTCCATTGTTATATTTATGAAGGCATTTCCTAAGAACTCCACCTTGCCATTTTATTTCCACTACTCCTAATTGACTTCATTACAGTTAAAGCCTCCACAATGACTATGACTTTTTCAGTGTTATAATAATATTTTTGATATTCAGCTTCATTCCGACCTCATCCCGAATAAAGTTTAGCTATCATGAGGTCTCCCCTGCTCGTCTTTATAGCTCTACTCCTCAGGCGAATTGTTTCAGCCTTGCCCTCACACATATTTGATTTTTAGAATTAAATATTTCTATAGCTTTATCATCAAAATAAGACTTCCTAGCCCTTTTTTGAGAATTTTCAATGAGATAATTGGGATACTTTAATTCTGAAGCTATGTCACTTATTCTTGAAAATTCATCATCCAAAAAACTCCGGACTACAAATACGATTAGCTCGAAGGTACATTGACGATAACACAGATGCCTTAGTCCCGTAATGATGAGAAGAGTAAAAATGAACATATGAATGAACATCAAATTTGACATCAAATTTGAACATCAAATTTGAAAGACCTTTCATTTCTGTATATCAATACATATTTTGTTCTATTTCCATATTAGAATTGATAGAAGGGACTAGGATGTTAAGCTGTGACAAGAAAATGAACGGATCAAAATCAACAGGCCAAATACACAAAATATCATCAATGTACCTAAACCAAGTAATACTTTGGGGAGAATATTAGGTAACTACTTTGTTTCAAAGAATTCCATATAAAGATTGCTTAGAATTGGAGAAATCGGGTTACCCATTGCCATACCAAAATTCTGTAAAAAACATTTGCCATTAAACATAAAATAAGATTCTGAAACATATAATTTAATTAAATCAATAATGGTGGCAGTAGGCAGTGGTACATAAACTTTCTCCAAATTTTTCTTCCAGATACACTAACAAATAATTAACTTAAACAAGAAGTAACAGCATAACTAATGAGAGTAAAATTATGGTTAGTATTAAGGTTATTAAGTTTGTTAACTAAATCTACATTGTTATGTATGTGGCTGTGGGAAACTGTCCCCACTAGAGAGCTCAAAATGGACACAAGCCACTTGGACAAATTGTACCCAGTAGTTCCTCGGGAACATGTAATGGGTCTCACAGGGTTGTTAGGTTTATGTGTTCTAATTAACCCATACATGCATGGAAGTGATGGTGAATTCGAGGAGAGCTGCTTGATCAAAAGGTCGTGTCCTTTTAAAATACTTTAACTTATTATTGAAATTCTTATTGACAGAATCTAAAGGACTTTTCTTTAATCTAGTATACGGGTTTTTATCATCCAATAGGTCATTCATTTTGTCAACATAATCCTTTTTGTTCATAATGAAAATACTTTTCTCAGCTTTCGTAACATGCAAGTCGTCATCCTTTTTTAATTTATCATAAGCCACGAGAAAAAGTTTAGGGCATCTAGGTTAATTGATACCATGGAACTATAAATCAAACCTTTACTGATGTTGGTGTCTTCGATGGGTACATTTCCAAACTTTTCAAGGTTACAAAAACCTTGAGCAATGCTCACACTGTTTGGAAACAGAAAAACTAAGACCATACCCCAGAGCACATTTAATATCTTCACTTAATTGTTTGTTGACAAGTTGACCACAAAATTAGTGTTGGCATTTATGTTCCACTCACTTTCCTTGATTGGATTATCAAGTTTCTTTTCTGATTTTATTGTTAGAGTGTGGCACGCTAGCCTCATCCAGTCTGATCAAGGATACATTTGTTAACAATTTAAATCTAAGTCATGGACTATACAGATTCGGGGAATTTATTATTAAGAAGATTGTAAGCCAAACTCTCGGGACTCTGAGCCCATAGGTCACGGGGGGAGATCTACCCTACCCTCTGAATATATATACTTGTCTCCTTTTCTGTACTTGTACATTGAAAATGTCTGAAGGGACGAAAGCGCTCGTTCTCATTTCTTTTATTTTCCTAGTGATTGTTCTGCATACTAGAATCATGCGTTCAAGTGATTTTATCTGTATATATATATATATATATATATATATATATATATATATATATATATATTTATATATATATATATATATATATATATATATATATATATATATATATATATGGGTATGTGTGTGTAGGTGGGTGGGTTGGGAGGTGTCTGTGTGGGTGTGTGAGTTAGTATACACATATCTTTAATCTAAGAAACACCTAAAAGTCCGATTGGATTAAATTGGGTGAGTAGTGTGAACCAACAAGTCTGACGCTAGAATCTTGAACAATAGGTTGGAGCACAACTGATTTGATTTTTCTTATGGCTCCCGTAGTTACCTGATTCTATTATCGTAGCAGGAACCTATCTGCCATTTTGCCAGGTAATCCACGAACACACATTTCACATTTTAAAAGAGGACATCGCCTTCCTAAGAGACATCACTGACGTGACATTCCTGAAAGCTGAATATCCTTCATGCTGCATTTACTCGAACAATTAATTTCCTACTCATCTGCTAGAAAGAATCAATGTGGATATATATGACAAGAAATAAAGATTACTGTAAAGCATAGCTTAAAAAATGTGTGTTTTATTCATATTTGGATAAATGAACGTATTGGTATTTAAACTAAGGTTTTTTGTGACTTTCTATATCTGCTCATGTATTTGCAAAATGGTCATGAGGACCTATGCCTTTTCATTGACTCAGGGAGTACTATACGCAGAATGGAGAACAAATTTTAATGATCTTGAGCGTAATAATGACTGACAAAGACAAATATTTCCTTAATTATGATGAGCCTTTGTTCTTGGTTTTCCTATTTGGATTCAACACGTATCTGGGGTTGTCCTGCGCCTGTGGGTACAAAAAAATTGTGGAATCTGCATAAAATCATATTATACTTTACGTGTATAAGTTATGTATATTTTCATTTTGTTGTTTCTTATGCTATCAATTATATATCCCATATATTACTTAGTGTTTAAGCACTTGTATAATTGATTTCACTGAAAATTGTAATGAAGATCTGACAATACATGTAAGAGAAATAATGAATGGAAGTTGATTTTGCTCGATACCTTTTTTCTTGCTGCTGTAAAGGAGTCAGTACAGTGAATAAGATTAAAAATTAGATCAATTAACTTCATATATTTTCTTCCATACTTGGTTCCTGTCCAAATTATTCACCAAAAAATAAGCTATTGATTTACAATGGGTAATTTTTTTGTTCATACAGTGGCTATAATGTAGATTTTTAGTTTACTGGAGAAGTGTTCATCTAATCATAATGTGGATCCGTCAGTGTTGATTATAATATATCATGAATTTATATTTAAAAAATAATGCGCCGCTTTTCCAGATATAATGAGATAATTTTCACTAATGTAGAAGTGATAAATTGCTAAGTCATCGGTGGAAAATATGTACATTCACGGCATTTTGTTGTTCTACAGTAAGGTATAATACATTTCTCGAGTTTGCATTGAAAATAATGTGTCGCTTTTCCAGAGAGATGAGATGATTTACGTTAGTGTAGCTATGGTAGATTCCTAGATTATCTGTTCAAAATAGATCATTTGATGGTATTTTAATCAACTGATGGATTCAGCTTGTCAAAATCAAAACACACACATCGAAAAAATATCTGCCTTGTATAATGCATGCATACGTATTCTCAAAATATACAACTATAATCATTATTTCCTCATTTGTAGGTCCATTAATCATATTATTTTAATACCTTTTAGTATTAAAATGTTTTTCTCGTACATTAAACTAAAGAGATTGACATTAACCTGTAAATTCATTAATTGTATAGCACTTAAAAACAATAAACCATTTTACCACGTGTTCTCTCAGTGTGAACAATCTTGCGTTGCTATCGTTGTTAATGTGAGTTACTTACAAGAAATACCTTAGTAAATGCAGTCCTGTAGTGGACCACTAAGATATATATATGTATATATATATATATATATATATATATATATATGTATATATATATGTATATATATGTATACACATGTATAT
>NC_134815.1:20378308-20395808 GCF_046742065.1 Oratosquilla oratoria
TCAGGCGTTTGATGTTGAATATTTTGCCATCGATACGGTACGTCAGTTGCACACCTAAAGTTAAGTCGTCCTCAATAATGTGGAGGATAGCAGCCAGAATAAGAGAGAAGAGAGTAAGTACAATGACACATCCCTGCTTCACTCCAGTACGGACTACTATAGGGTCCGTCATATGACCATTGCAAAGGATGGTGGCCTGCATATTATCGTGGAAAAGTCTTACTATGTTAATGTATTTGTCAGGCCATCCAAAACGGGACAGGATCTTCCAGAAAGCGCTGCGAATGACGGAGTTGAAAGCCTTTGTTAGATTGTAAAACGTCATGTAGAGTGTCTGATACTGTTCACGAGCCTTCTCTCGTAGCTGCCGCGCTGTGAAGATTATGTCGACAGTGTCTCTATTTGATCTGAAGCCAAATTGTGACTAAGGTAGAACAGCTTTAGTAATAGGAATAAGGCAGCTCAGTAAGATCTTGGTAAACATTTGAACAATAATAGCGAGAAATGAGATGCCGCAATCTGATCTATCGCCTTTCTTGAAGATAGTGACGATAGTGGCATCTCTCCATTCATTGGGTAGTTATTCTTCCGTCCAGATTGTCGTGAATAACTGGAGAATTCGATTTGGCATTGAGATGCCACCACATTTATATGTTTCAGACGGGATGCCGTCAGGACTGGCAGATTTGTGGTACTTCAACTGTTTGATGGACTTCGCAACGTCAGGCAAATGCGGCGCATCAGCAAGGTCGTGGTGGATGGGGTGCTGTGGGATCCCACCGAAGATGGTCTCATCCGCTGGGCTGTCGTTGTTAAAGAGCTCACTGAAGTGCTCCACCCAGCACGTCTTGATTTTGTTTTTGTCCTTGAGTAGTGTGGAGCCGTCTTTTGTACGAAGTGGTATTGGACCTACGTTTGAAGGGCCATCCATTGTCTTCGTAGCTTTAAAGAACTCGTGGGTGTTGTGTGTGTCGGCAAGAGATTGGAGTTCTTAGGCCTTGCATGTAAACCAGTCTTTCTTCATAGATCTGGTTCTTGATTGGACGGCAGACTTAGCTTCCTTGAGCTGAAGCTTTTTGTGAGTGGAGTAGGTGTCTATCTTCCACTTCTTCATAGCTAGGCGTTTCCTCTCAAAGAGTGCGGCAATCTCTTGGTCGTTCTCATCAAACCAATCTTGGCTACTTCTTGTTGAGTAGCCCAGCGTAGCTTCGGAGATATTTAGGATGTTGGTTTTCATGTTGTCCCAGTATTCGTATATGTTGTTGGATGTGTTTGGGGATGATAATTTATCTTTGAGGTTGTGTCGGAATTCCTCGGCAACTTTTTCGTTGTTCAAGAGAGACAAATTCAGCTTTTTGCAGTGTTGTTTGCTGCACTGTGTATGCCTTGGTAGAAACTTGAATGGCATGATTGAGCGAATGAGCCGATGGTCAGTCCAGCAATCATTAGCATCGATCATCGAGCGAGTAATGCGGACATCCGCGATATCACAAGCACGGACGATGACATAATCCAAAAGGTGCCAGTGACCAGAACGAGGGTGACGCCAAGTAGTTTCGAATCGGTTTTTTTTTTTTTTTTTTTTTTTTTTTTTTTCCTAAAGATGGTGTTTATGATCACGAGGTTGTGATCCGCGCAGGTCGTGAGGAGGTGACCATTAGCGTTAGTGTTGCCTACCCCATGTCTTCCAATGACACCATTCCAGAGATTGTGCTTCCTGCCAACTCTGGCGTTGAAGTCGCAGAGAAGAACCAGCTTATCCCCCTTTTTTATGTTACGGATGGTTTTATCAGGACAAGAATATAAGGTCTCTTTAACGATATCCTCGGCGTCCAGAGTAGGAGCGTAGGCACTGAGTACGGTGACGTGTTGGTTGTTGGCCAGTTTTAGGCGAAGTTGCATCAACCGTTCGTTGATACCCACTGGATACTCACTCAGTGGGTTGATGATGTGGTTCTTTATAGGAAAGGTTCAGTGGCTGGCTTACTTTTCCAGTAGAAGGTGTATCCACCACCAGTCTCTCTCAGCTGCTCCTCGTCAGCTAGATGGGTCTCACTTAGGGCAGCTATATCAATACTTCGTTTGCTGAGGCAACAATTTCTCTCCGTCGCTCAGGTTTGTCAGAGTTTGGGTTGTCGTTAAGGGTCCTGACATTCCAGGAACCGAACTTCAGGTTGAATTATTTTTGTTTTCGACCGCAAAGGGTGGTGCTCCTTCTGGCTGCGGTTGGCCTAGACAGGAAGGTTGAGGCGGACTATGTTTAGAACACCTTTCTAGTCCCTTCCCAGTGCAGGGTGAGCAAAGTGGATCCTAAAAAGGACTGCTCAGTCACAACCACAGCTGCCGAGAGGCACCTCCACCTCGTCCAGGTGCACAGACGACCATCTTGTGGCAGCTGCCTCCGTGCCAGGTTACGGCTAGAAACCTCCAGCTGCACAGACCTGCTTCCGTCGCCGTGAAACTGATCGCCAGGAGGGCTTGTAAAACAAGAAAATGGGCAAGAGAGATTTATGATTTGTGAGAGTGCCTGTGCGTGAGAAGATTTAACGTGTGAAGACAGCTGCATATCAGTATTCACACGACGCATATCCAGAGGCCTGGTCAGGGTCCAGTGGCACGGGGATCCGAGACGGCTGGTGGTCAGGTATGGTGCGCAATGTTACCTCGCACGCTCATCTGCCCGAAGCCATTATCGTTTGAGGCCGCAGTTCTTCTTCTCATCCGAGTGGTTGGCTGTTGACTGCTAAGGTCACAAGGGAAGCTATCCCCTATATCCAACCGAATATTTCGAGCTGGTTACCCGCTGTGTAGTTTAGCCGGTGGGACGACACCGTTACCAGGATGTGGCCGCTGCTGTGCCTGAGCAGCTACAAAGAATCAAACACGTGAGCTGGGTGAGAACATGGGGACTAGTGCATTCCAGCCACCCAGGAAGGTTCAGATGCGTCCGCCTTTCTGCAAAAGTGCTACCCCTACGCAATCTCACCCCGTACACCCCATGAACCAGGACGGGTAAGCCAACTTCAAAAGTTGCCTTTTGATGTTAACGAAGCACAAAAGATCCATTAGAAATGCCCAGGAAAATTTCGCTGTATTCCAACACGTCAGCACCAAAAATCATAGTCTTGATTAAGACAATGCTAATTTTTTGTTTAAGTCCAACTGCAGCTTCAGGAGAATGAATTGTTGAATCCGCCTTAATAGAAGAATGTCCGAACTTGAACATCTCCAAAAGCCAATGGTCCCCGGACGTAAACTCACGGCTAGCTGTGAGCCGTTTGGTTAAAAATCTTCACCCTCCTGACCCCGCTCCCCCACCATTCCTGAACCCACTTCCCTTCCGACCTCACACCTCTACCACATATCCCCTCCCTTCTGACTCCGCCCTGCACGACGGGTTGTCATGATTTTAGTTATGCTTGTTCCCCTTCTACTCACATCTCAATTGTATTTATGTCTTCATCATTTCATGTAACCTGTACTTTCTTGAAGAGGGCTGTAGCTATTAGCCGAAATATAGAAGTTATACCTTCTTCGAAGTTTCCTTTTATTCCTACTGAGGAATCTTCGTGATTGTTTTTACAAATGTGCCACTACATTTTGTCTAAGTGATATATATATATATATATATATATATATATATATATATATATATATGTATATATACATACATACACACACACTCACACACACACACACACACACACACACACACACACACACACACACACACACACACACACACACACACATACACACACACACACATACCTTAGATTCACAGAGCCCAAAGGGGGGCTCAAAATCTTATAAGATGGATCATAAGGAGAAAACTAGTTGTGTTTACTGGGTGCATGGCAATTTCAATTTCCAGAAGACTACTAAACATAACTATATAGGAATGAGATGTATGAGAAAAGAACTTGAAAATCTTTAGATCCCTGGATTATATTGTCTCCCAGCTGGATTTGTACTTTTGAGTTGTGTCTACAATGTAACAGCTACTTTCCAGTATGCTTTCCAGTAGGTGAACGTTTATGTAGGTAATGCACTACTGTGGACATTCTGGGATTTTTTTTTTCGGAGCGATAGGTTGAGTGGACGACTTAGTGTGAATTTGCACGAGTTCGAGCAGAAGGACTCAATCGATGGAGTGTGAGTTCAATGTAGCGTGCCCTACGGCGTCCGCTGAGACCGGGTGTACTGCCATGGTTTAATAAGAGTCTAAGGTCTTGAAACCTCTTTTATCCACAGTTGATGTCTGAGGTTTTGATGCACGCTACATTCCTAGCTGTGTATACAGAATCTGGACGTGGGTCAAAAATATTAAACAATCTTGTAGATTTCAGTATAAGTCTAAAAGCTTAAACAAGTATGCGACATTCAATATAACTTTAGTTGTGAACAACCTTGAAAGTTTCGTTGTACAAATACAGTGTTTATTGATGAATAATTACTATACATTATCAGCAGCAGTTAAAGAAAAGGAGACGGGGGTGACACAATATATTTCATTTTATAAGAAAATATAAAGAACAGTAACAAAGATTACATTTGAGTAAGAAAATGCAGGGAATGGATAATCTCTTTATATAATATAAGTGTCTCCACGTTGTTTTATAACTGCTTAAAAATATAATAATAATTGATAAATATTCATGCAGAGGCCTTCCAGAGTACGAACAGGAAATTTTCTTAATAAGGAACACACAAAATAAGTTCACAGAAAGTTAATTGTAATCTATGAATACATTTCCGCTTTTTTTTTTTTTTTTTTTGCATAGTAAAAATCATGTAATGGTAAAACAACATTATTCAATGCAAAATATTCTTCTTTGTGGAACGGTTGAATACATACGTTACCGTATCCATTGATTACACTGGCCTGCGAAGTTTCAAAGGTAAAGCATCTGATAACTGATTCTAGGGTAATTTGCTATGCAGAATCTAAAAATCACACTCATTTTGTTCAATCAGGTCACGTTTTTGAGATACGAGGCGGTAAAAAAAAAAAAAAAACGCCATTTAGGGCTATTTATTCCCTTTAATTTTGGAGAAAAAAAATTCTTGACAAAAGAAAAAAAATTTTCTTGCATAGTTCAGAAGATAAAGAGGATATATTACAGAAAATCTAATCATGGATGAAGGGCATTTTCAGTGACTTTCTCCTGTGTTGGGCAGCCACCATGTCTCGTTTCAAACACCAACAGTAGTCCGCAAGAAAGTTCACATCCCACCGGCCTTGGTAGCGTTCTTCCATGACACGAATATCCTGGTGGAAACGTTCTCCCTGTTCCTCACTGAAGTCACCACAGTTCTGAGGGAAATAGTCTAAGTGGGACCGTAGAAAGTGCATTTTGACTGACATGCGAGCCCCTAATTTTTGATAGCTGTTCAAGAGCTCATCGACTTCTTTCTCGTATTCTGCACTTCGGTTATTTCCTAGAAAGTTTCTTATCATTGACTTAAGCGACCACCAAACGGACAGCTCAGCTGCATTCAGTGCATCGTCAAACATTGAGTCCTTCATAAGTTCCCTTATCTGAGGCCCATCAAAGATGCCAGCCTTAAGCTTTCGAAATCAGAAATATTTTGCACGAAAAGAACTACCATACATAGAAATGAGTCGAATATTCAAGACCGAAATATATAAATATGTATTGATATAGCATTACTTAGGTCTGGGATCAACACTGACACATATTTGACTTAGAATGGAAAATAATCATTAAAAGGTATCCATGTTTCCCTAAACTAATACTGATAAGCGCGAACACGCGCATATACACCTATTCGCATGTTTTTTTTTCATTGATATAATCATGCATAATATTTCTATATGGTTATTACTATACATGCTCGGGAATTTCTTCCCTGTGTCTCAATTTATCAATAAATAATTCATAAAATAATTTTGATTCATCTCTCGAGTTATCTGCGGTACCACCTTCAAAGTTCCTTCTGCCTGCGAATTCTTGTGTAGTAATTTTTAGCTCGTTTGTAAGCCTCCTTTGTTTAATTGATTCTTCTCTTTTTCCCCTTTTCACAAGTCACAAACGTTTTCATTTCACTCCTTTCATCGAGGGAATCTTGTTCTCTCTTCTTACTACCGCCAATCTTCAGTACATATTTGTTCAGTAAGCAGTTGCAAATAGAAAGTTTGCCGTGTGACAGGAACAATGAAAAATTATATTTACGAAAATAAACATATATTAAATTTCACTGAACACTATCACATATCAAAACAAAAAGACAAGGTCTGCTCGATAGGGAGCCAGAATGAACACTACTGCCCCGGCGCCCTGGGACCTGTCACGACGATTTGGCGAGTGAACCGGACTGGTGGTTCCAAATTAGTTTATACAATTTATATTGGACAAGAGTCCTTGGAACACATATATATAATTACAATTAATTTTGTTATATTTATACATATAATACTGGATGTTTACATAGGTAATAAAGATGTATACATAATTGTGTACATATACGTACGTGTACATGCGATTGTATATCTACACACGCCCACGAGCCGTTGACCAATATATCGCTCGGCCACACCTCGAAATGTCCTCATTGAGGAACAAGAATACAATACAATTTTGGGCATGGCCAGAAAAACACATACTTAAACACATTACATATGAAAATTATTTAACTCGGAATTACAAAACTGTACATAAGATTTAAACAAGTAAATTAATAGAACAAAACAAAACATACTATACAAAATAGAGTAACTGTACATAGGATATCACACAGGGAAAATAAACAATACACAAAATAAGAAATTAATTAACTGGCGCCAGTAAAAATTAATGCAATTGCCGGACGTCCGGGACATACACAATACAAAGATACATAAGTTTACAAAAATACAAAAATAGAGATACAAAGACACAAGAATTGGATACAAGAAATGGTAAACAATACAAACAATGCTTAAAGCATCTTAATTTACATTGTTTTCATACAGCTAAGGCACAGGGCCTGTGGATCTTAAATTGTAAGTATGGGCAGGTTGTACAGAATTGGGCCCTGGAGGTGGTACAGCAAATGTAGGTATGGCCACCTTGGTTTTCTTTAAGTTGTCAGGATGTACCGTTTCCGACAAGTTACGTGAAGGGTCAAAAATTATGTATTTGTTCTGGTGCAACTTCTGAGTTACAAGAAAAGGGCCTGAAAATTTATGTGCGAGCTTACTTTTTCGCTCAGGTTGTAATTTAAACACTGTATCGCCTACTTTGAGGGATACGGGTGTGGCTTTGGTCTGGTGCTTTTGAACCATTTGTGAACGAGAGACTTGCAACTTGTCTCGTACAGAAGCATAGATTGATTGAAGAATTTTGCATTGTACCTGCGCGTAATCTTCAATATTATAAACTGGGCATTGTGTATTATGTAAAAGATCATATGGAAACCTTTTCTCAGAACCATAAATTATGTAATGAGGGGTCTTACCTGTAGATTCATTTATGGTGCTGTTAATACAGGCACCAACATGGGGAGCCAATCTTCCCATGACTCCTGTAAGTCACTATAGAAATGCCTCAGGACGTCAAGAATCTTTTTGTTGGTCCTCTCAACCAGCCCAGTAGAGGACGGGTGATGAGCAGTAATGAAGGTTTATTTGATGTTATACTGCTGGCAAATGTTGGCCATCATTTCATTCTTAAACTCAGTGCCATTGTCACTGAGTAACACTGAAGGGGTAGTGTAAGGACAGAAAACATGTGTTACCAAAGCATGGGCAAGAGCTGGAGCAGATTTACTACGTAAAGGAGCCAAAATCACAAAACGGCTGAAGTGATCTACGCATACTAGAACATACATAGAGCCTTGAGTACTACAGGGTAGTTGTAGAAGATCTATTGCTATTGTCTCGAAAGGACGAGACGGAATAGGATACTCTAAGATAGGGGCAGTTTGCGTGTAGCCTTTGTTCAAAGCACAAGACTTACACTTGGCAACATGAGTGGTAATGTCGAGGCGCATCTTGGGCCAGTAATATTTCTTGCGAGCCATAGCCAGGCTTTTGTCACGGCCTGGGTGGCCAGCTTGAGGGGAATCATGAACAAGAGATAAAACTATAGGAACTAGTGACTCAGGAATCACTAGTTGTGTAACATCTTGCTCATACACTTTCACTTTACGAGTAAGAACGTTGTCCTCAAGTGAAAATTGTGATAATGGTACTGGTATCTTCAGGTGGATGTTATCACCCGATTCCAAGGCATATATAACAGCAGACCATACAGGGTCCTGATGTTGAGCTTCTGCTAATTCTTGTAAGTTAAAATTATGTACTCTTTGAATAGCAGCAATTGGTAATTGTCGTGAAAGAGCATCGGCAACATGATTTGCTTTGCCTTGGATATGTTTCATTACTGGATTAAATTCTTCTATGGTTAGAAACCATCTGGCTAGGCGGCCTGAAAGATTTTTGCCTTTGAACAGTTGTGTGACAGCCATATGGTCTGTGTAAATGGTAATTGGATATCCAAAGACGATATCACGAAAATGTCGTAATGACCATACAACTGCTAAAGCTTCTAAATTAGTTGCCGAATAGCGGGACTCAGCAGAATTGAGTTTTCGGCTGGCATAGGCTATGACATGTGAATGTCGACCATCAATTTGCTGCATAAGCACAGCACCAACACCTGAGCCAGAAGCATCTGTACAAATAATAAAAGGTAGACTATAGTCAGGAAAAGCTAGTACAGGTGCATTAGTAAGAGCATGTTTTAAGGAGTCAAAACTGTTTTGGTGTTCTTCCTGCCACTTGAAGGAAGCATCCTTCTTAAGGAGGCGTGTGAGTGGAGATGCTATGGAAGCAAAGTCCTTTACAAAGGCACGGTAATATCCTGCTAACCCTAGGAAGGAACGTACCTGTTCAACAGTCTTAGGTGTAGGGAAGTTTTTAACAGCTCTAACCTTTTCATCTGTGGTATGGATACCATTTTTGTCAACTACATGACCTAGAAATTGAATGCTTGCTTTGAAGAAGGAACATTTGGGAAGGTTAAGTTTGAGTCCTGCTTCAGCAAACCTTTGCAATACTAAGGACAACTTTTGGAAATGGTTTTCTATATCCTTAGAGACTAGGATGAGGTCGTCTAGATAAATAAAGAGACCATCACCTATGAGACCATGAAAGATAGTGTTGACAAGACGTTGGCAGGTCAATGGAGCATTTCGCAAACCCATTGGACAACGGAGCCATTCGTAGTGGCCTGATGGAGTTGAGAAGGCTGTCACTTTACGTGACTGTTCTTCTAAGGGTATCTGCCAGAAACCTGCTTTTAAATCTAAGGTGGTAAATACAGTGTTACCTGAACCGATGGATTGTAGCAGATCACTTAACACAGGCAGAGGGTAATGGTCAGGGACAGTAACGTCATTTACCTTTCTGTAGTCTATCACAGGACGAAACGATCCATCCTTCTTGGGTACAAGAAGGAGCGGAGAATTCCATTCAGAATGGGATTCTGTAATGACACATTCTTTCAAAAGTTCGTCGACTAAAGATTGTGCTATGAGACGACGAGAATGGGGCAACCTGTAAGAGGGCACATAAACTGGACGTGTTCCCGGTTTAAGATCAATCCTATGGGTAACACGATCTGTAACACCTAATGGTTCACCAGGCAGGGCTAAAGCCTGGCGCTTTGCTACTAGTAATTCAAGAAGACGTGGTGTTACTTCTGGAAAGTCAGTATGTCCTACATACGTTGCATATTGAGAAGCTAGATGAGAATTGCCATTTGTAACATTAGTGGATTGAACGGCAGCTGCTATAATAGGAGGAGAATTCTGAAAGGTGTCGACCTCGACAATTTCAAAAGATCCAAGGTTAATACCAGCAGAGAGTGTAAAGGGAACACCAGTGACATTAGTAACTAATGCAATAGTGGTATGATCCTGACCAACAGTGGATAGAGTACCTTCTAGTGCGAGACGTTTGAGACGCACAGAGTTAGGTTGAGAAAGGACATCAGAGCCAATTGGAGCATCTGAAATTTGCACTGGAATCCTTATGGCAGTAGAGGGTTTTATGTGATGATCACCAATAACAATAGCTGCACAGGAAAGTTTTGAAGAATTTATGGGTGCTGGAACTTTGCACGATAGCTGTGAAGAGTCACTAGTGGAAAAAGTTGATAACTGTTTAGACTGAACGTAGGCGGGTGAAACACATATGGAGACAGGGTTGTCCGTTGCCATAAGAATTGTGTTCTCTAAGCTCACCTTACGCTGTTGAGGGGATATGTTTATGTTGTACTTTGCTAGAGTATCCAAACCTAAAAGGCAATCACATTTGAGAGCAAAGTTGGAAACCACCACAAAATCAACAGAAATAACCTTGGTAGAAGTAGAAAATTTGAGAGGAATAGTAGCTGTGCCATGAATAGGTAATGTAGAGCCTTGGACAGTTTGTATCGTGTCACAAGAAGGAGAAAGTGGAACTCGATAAAGCTCTTTGATAATATTGTATGTAGTGTGGCTCATGATGCTAATTTCTGCTCCAGTGTCTATGACTACTGAAAGAGGTGATTTACGCATGTAGCACTGGAAAGTAAGAAGTGAAGAACTAGTAGCTGTTAAGGGGAGAACTTTCAGAGGAGTCATTGTTACGTTTTGGGATTTGGAAATAGGCGCTGTTGAAAATGGGACTGAGTAGGGGCAGAGGCAACAGTATCTGCTCTAAGTTTCTTGATCCTGAAGCATTGTTCTGAAGTGTGACCACAGGATCCATGGACAAGACAGTCTTTAGGAAGGTGTTGTAGGGACATTTGTGAGAGATCCTGAGGAAGGTGAGAAAGGGGCGTATAGGAATTTCTTTGTTTCCGTGAATTGTGCTGCATTTGGGGAGGGGAGGGTCTGTGAGAGTCTAAGGGAGACAATTTTGTAGATTGGCGTTCATGACGCTTACGAAGGAAACAACGGTTATAAGTATGTCCTTGTTTGTGACAGTATGCACATGACATGATAGAATCTTCAGAAGAAGAGATACTCTGAGAGTGTGTTGAAAACATGTTAGAACTTGGGGGTGAAGGTAGAGAATGTACTTCAGAAGATTGTTGGTTGTGGACTACTTGGGCTAATGTAGCAAGACGGGGCATTTCTTTTAATTTCTTAGAAAGCCTTGTTGCATAATGAAGGAGAGTTTCATCCTTTGTATAATCTAAGGAAGAAGCGATTCTACGCTCGTGTGGAGTTAGAAATAACATAAATAATAAATATTCTAAGACAAGTTGAAATCTGGCCACTGAAATGTTGTCATTTTCTATCCATTGTAATTGTTTCAAACTGGCTATGGCTTCGGTAACAAAGGTGCTAGATTTTGCCTGTGAGCGCATGAAATTTAACGTTCCGTGACTCACAGTTAGCTGCTCTGCCAGCTTGAAACACCATTGAAATCCTTCTTCTCTACCTGTGTCCCCATACAATTGAAGAAAATTTGTTTTGAATTTATTGTAATCATGGTTAAGTTCAATGGGGTTGAGACAGCTAGCTGACAGCATTTCAGAGGCTAATGAATTGGGGGTAATCTGGGAGCGTATGAACGAGATACGTTCCTTATCCGTGGTAATGTTGGATGATATAATAGCATCCTCGCACATACGAATAAAGAGAGATGCTGTATAAGAAGAATCATTTCCATCGAAAGTCTGTATGGCAGGTTTCTGATGGATGAGATTTAATACGGGTATTTGTGTTACCTGGGATGTTGCAAGTTGATCAGAAGTTAAATCAGATGTTGAATCAGATGGCTCATTGGCCTTGGAACGTGTTGCCTGAGCCATGATGGAGAACGCTGTGTACAACAGTCTAAAAGAAATAATTTTTTAAGCCACCAGCCACACCCGTAAGAAAATTGTATGTAAAAATGAAAATTGTTTATCAAATGTAAAGAACAATTAAGTACTATTAATACAATATTAATTTTACAACAAGTTAACATGGAATGTTGGGAAAATAAGAGGTAGCAATATAGCTTTTAGAGCGAAAGGCTACTCGGAACCTTGCACATGGGTTTGAACCTTATAGATAACCATCCAGGTTACTAGGTGGTCTAGGCGACGTGACTAGTGTTGAATCTGCTGGATGATTCACTGGGGGTCCGATGGGGCGTAGATTGTCAGCTACGGCTATTACACAGGAGCAGGTCGCCGGCAGCTTGTCCGTCGGATTCACCATTAACAGCTATTGCAGGGACTAGAAGTTTATAGTTTTTGCACTGTTAATTTAGTTGACGAAGGACTGTCACATTAATTGAAAAAAACTGTATCCCTGAAATTAAAGAGGTAGGGAAAACACGACAAACAGAAAACACACGCACATCAAACTAGGCCGGCCTTTAAGTTTTTCAAATTTGTCTTTTGTTCGTAAAACTATATAGTCTTATACAAAGTTTTTACAATTTCGCTGCCACCATAATATGTGACAGGAACAATGAAAAATTATATTTACGAAAATAAACATATATTAAATTTCACTGAACACTATCACATATCAAAACAAAAAGACAAGGTCTGCTCGACAGGGAGCCAGAATGAACACTACTGCCCCGGCGCCCTGGGACCTGTCACGACGATTTGGCGAGTGAACCGGACTGGTGGTTCCAAATTAGTTTATACAATTTATATTGGACAAGAGTCCTTGGAACATATATATAATTACAATTAATTTTGTTATATTTATACATATAATACTGGATGTTTACATAGGTAATAAAGATGTATACATATTTGTGTACATGCGATTGTATATCTACACACGCCCACGAGCCGTTGACCAATATAGCCGTTTTCTCATAGACCCAGTGATGATTACGAATTCCTCGAAACCTGCTTCTTCAATAAGATAATTCATGACTGAAAAATCTTCTTTTCCAAACTTTCATATACCTTATCAGAGGGATTCATTCTTTGGCGCTATTTCTGTCTAAAATGAACATAATTTGTCATATGGCCACTTTCTCCTACAGGGGATGTCGGATTTAGAGTTGCAAATCAAACCTCGCCTGAATATCATTCCCTATTACCGTAATCACCTCTTTTACCTGTTAGGACATTGTGGTCTTCATCGCTATATCTATGAAAGTATTTCCCAAATAACTTTGCTTTTTTATTAGCCTACTGGGGCATTGTGGCCTCTATCGTTATATTTATGAAGGCATTTCCTAAGGACACCACCTTGCCATTTTATTTCCATTACTCCTAATTGACTTCATTACAGTCAAATCCTCCACAATGACTATGACTTTTTCAGTGTTGTGTAATAATGTTTTTGATATTCAGCTTCATTCCGACCTCATCCCAAATAAACTTTAGCTATCATGAGGTCTCCCCTGCTCGTCTTTATAGCTCTGCTCCTCAGGCGAATTGTTTCAGCCTAGCCCTCACACATATTTTATTTTTAGAATTAAATATTTCTATAGATTTATCATCAAAATAAGACTTCCTAGCCCTTTTTTTTAGTATTTTCAATGAGATAATTGGGATACTTTAATTCTGAAGCTATGTCATTTATTCTTGAAAATTCATCATCCAAAAAACTTCGGACTACAAATACGATAAGCTCGAAGGTACATTGACGATAACACATATGCCTTAGTCCCGTAATGATGAGAAGAGTAAAAATGAACATATGAAAGAACAATGGTGGATTTTCTATAGACATCCAATTAGAAAGACCTTTCATTTCTGTATATATACATATTTTGATCTATTTCCATAGCAAAATTGATAGGAGGGACTAGGATGTTAAGCTGTGACAAGAAATTGAACGGATCAACGTCAACAGGCCAAATACACAAAATATCATCAATGTACCTAAACAAAGTAATATTTTGGGGAGAATATTAGGTAACTACTTTGCTTCAAAGAATTCCATATAAAGATTGCTTAGAATTGGAGAAATCGGATTACTCATTGTCATACCAAAATTCTGTAAAAAATATTTGCCATTAAACATAAAATAAGATTCTGAAACACATAATATAAATAAATCAATAATGGTGGCAGTAGGCAGTGTTAAATAAATTTTCTCCAATTCATTCCAGTTACACTAACAAATCATCAACTTATACAAGAAGTAACATCATAACTAATGAGAGTAAAATCATGGTTAATATTAAGGTTATTAAGTTTGTTAACTAAATCTACAATGTTGTGTATGTGGCTGTGGGAAATTGTCCCCACTAGAGGGCTCAAAATGGACACAAGCCACTTGGACAAATTGTACCCACCAGATCCTCGGGAACATGTAACGGGTCTCACAGGGTTGTTAGGTTTATGTATTTTAATTTACCCATACATATATGGAAGTGATGGTAAATTCGAGGAGAGCTGTTTGATCAAAAGGTCGTGTCCTTTTACAATACTTTTTAACTTATTATTGAAATTCTTATTGATAGAATCTAATGGATTTCTCTTAAATCTAGTATACGTGTTTTTATCATCCAATAGGTCATCCATTTTGTTAATATAATCCTTTTTGTTCATAATGACAACACTTTTGCCAGCTTTGGTAACATGCAAGTCGTCATCCATTTTTAATTTATCACAAGCCACGAGAAAACGTTTAGGGCATCTAGGTTAATTGATACCATGGAACTATAAACCAAACCTTTACTGATGTTGGTGTCTTCGATGGGTACATTTCCAAACTTTTCAAGGTTACAAAAACCTTGAGCAATGCTCGCACTTTCCAACTGTTTGGAAACAGAAAAACTAAGACCATACCCCAGAGCATATTTAGCATCTTCACATAATTGTTTGTTGACAAGTTGACCACAAAATTAGTGTTGGCATTTATGTTCCACTCACTTTCCTTGATTGAATTATCAAGTTTCTTTTCTAATTTTATTGTTAGAGTGTGGCACACTAACCTCATCCAGTCTGATCAAGGATACATTTGTTAACAATTCAAATCTAACTCATGGACTATACAGATTGGATGAATTTATTAAGAAAATTGTAAGCCAAACTCTCGGGACTCTGAGCCCATAGGGCACGGGGAAAGATCTACCCTACCCTATGAATATATATACTTGTCTCTTTTTCTGTACTTGTACCTTGAAAATGACTGAAGGGACGAAAGCTCTCGTTCTCATTTCTCTTATTTTCCTAGTGATTTTTCCGCATACTAGAATCACGAGTTCAAGTGATTTTTTCTGTATATATATATATATATATATATATATATATATATATATATATATGTATATATGTATGTATATATATATATATATATATATCTATATATATATATGGATGGGTGGGTGTAGGTGGGTGGGTAGGTGGGTGTCTGTGTGGGTGTGTGAGTTAGTATACACATATCTTTAATCAAAGAAACGGCTAAAAGTCCGATTGGATTAAATTGGGTGAATAGTGTGAACCAACAAGTCTGACGCTAGAATCTTGAACAACAGGTTAGATCACAACTGATTTGATTTTTCTTATGTCTCCCGTAGTTACCTGAGTCTATCATCATAGCAGGAACCTATCTGCCATTTTGCCAGGTAATCCACAAACACACATTTCACATTTCAAAAGAGGACATCGCCCTCCTAAGAGATATCACTGACGTGGCATTCCTGAAAGCTGAATATCCTTCATGCTGCATTTACTCGGACAATTTTTTCCCTACTCATCTACTAGAAAGAATCAGTGTGTATATATATGACAAGGAAAAAAAGATTACTGTAAAGCATAGCCAAAAATATATATGTTTTATTCATATTTGGATAATAGAACGTATTGGTATTTAAATTAAGAATCTTTGTGACTTTCTATATCTGTTCATATATTTGCAAAAGGGGACATGAGGGCTTGTGCCTTTTCATAGACTCTAGGAGTACTTATCGCAGAATGGAGGACAAACCTTAATGATCTTCAGCCTAATAATGACACACAAAGACAAATATTTCCTTAATTATGATGAGCTTTTGTTCTTGGTTTTCCTAATTGAATTTAACACGTGCCTATGGTTGTCCTGCGCCTATGGGTACAAAAAAGTGTGGAGCCTGCATAAAATCATATTATTCTTTATGTGTAAAAGCTAGGTATATTTTTATTTTGTTGTTTCTTATGATATCAATTACATATCCCACATAGTAGTTAGTGTTTAAGAACTTATATAATTGATTCCACTGAAAATTGTAATGAAGATCTGACAATACATGTAAGAGAAATAATGAGTGGAAGTTGATTTTTCTTGATACTTTTTTTCTTGCTGCTGTAAAGGAGTCAGTACAGTGAATAAGTTTAAAAATTAGATAAATTAACTTCATATATTTTCTTCCATACTTGGTTTCTGTCCAAATTATTCACCAAAAACAAGCTATTGATTCACACCGGGTAACTTTGTTGTTTATACAGTGGCTATAATGTAGATTTTTAGTTTACTGGAGAAGTGTTCATCTAATCATAATGTGGATCCGTCAGTCTTGATTATAATATATCATGAATTTATATTTCAAAAATAATGCGCCGCTTTTCCAGATATAACGAGATAATTTCCACAAATGTAACAATGATAAATTGCTAAATCATCGGTGGAAAATATGTACATTCACGGCATTTTATTGTTCAACAGTAAGGTATAATACATTTCTCGAGTTTGCATTGAAAATAATGTGTCGCTTTTTCAGAGAGATGAGATGATTTACGTTAGTGTAGCTATGGTAGATTCCTAAATCATCGGGTCAAAATAGATCCTTTGATGGTATTTTAATCAGATGATGGATTCATATTGTCGAAATCAGAACACAGCCATCGAAAAAAAATTCTGCCTTGTATCATCCATGCATCCGTATTCTCAAAATATACAACTATAATCATTATTTCTCATTTGTAGGTCCATTAATCACATTATTTTAACCTGTAAATGTATCAAATGTATAGCACTTAAAAACAATAAACCATTTTACAACATGTTCTCTCTGTGTGAACAATCTTGCGTTGCTGGCGTTGTTAATGTGAGTTTCTTACCAGATATACCTTAGTAAATGAAGCCCTGTAGTGGAGCAGTAGAACACTATATATATATATATATATATATATATATACATATATATATATATATATATATATATATACATATATATATATATATATTATATATATATATATATACATATATATATATATATAATATACACCAAGAATTCGGCAAGAAAATGAGAAAAAGTTATAGAAGCTGCAGAAATTAGTAATGATAATTCTAATAACAACCGAGGAGGATTTATTGTATGGTCTCTCCTAGCACCTTTACTTGCAATCAACGATTGGAGGAGACGAAAAAGAAGGAGGAGCTAACAACGCACGTAAAACATATATAAACTGAGTATCTATCCTCTACATGTAGTACCTTAGAAAAGACCAGTGTCGAAACGTTGGTAATAAAACTCAAAGCTCTTCTCGTGTTTCCGTTTCCTTTCTGTCCTCAAACTTGTACCATATCTGCCTTCCAAAAATGCGCTCGGAAG
>NC_134815.1:20400808-20410808 GCF_046742065.1 Oratosquilla oratoria
TATGACCCCTACTGGTTGGGAGGATTCAAGGATGGTGAGGAATTCCTGCGACGATTTTAGGCTGTAGGAGGTTGGGATGTATGGGGTTATTAAGGAGTTAAGGCGTTTGGCAAGTTTGTAGGTAACTGTAGGTGTTTGGCTGATGATAGGGCGGAGGGGGTTTCCAGGCTTGTGCGTTTTAACATTCCCAAAGGCATATCCAAGTTTGTGGTCTCCTTCGACTAGGGGAAGTTTGGTGGTGCCTGCTGGTGGAAGTTTATATATATATATATATATAATGTAAGCGGAATAGGAAACACAGGAGTCTTAGTCTTCAGTTTATTCCTGACTAGTTTCCTTTGAAAAAGCATACCTGCGAAACTAGTCAGGAATATACTCAAGACTAAGACTCCTGTGTTTCCTATTCCGCTTACATCAACCTGTTAGAATGTCTCAACAATACATATATATACATATGTATACATATATATACATATATACATATATATACATATATACACATATAAATATATACATATATATATCTATGTGTGTATGTATATATATATATGTATATATATGTTGGTACATTGTGACAAGTTGATGAAGGTGGAAAAAGAAGTCACGGGATTAGTTCCGAGTTCCTGAGTTTATTCCTGACCGGTTTCGCTCTATGCTTTTTCAGAGCGAAACCGGTCAGGAATAAACTCAGGAACTCGGAACTAGACCCGTGAATTATTTTTCCACCTTCATCATATACAGTATATATATATATATATATATATATATATATATATATATATATATATATACTGTATATGTATATATATATATATATATATATACACACACATCCAAACACACACGCACGCACGCACGCACGCACACACACACACACACACGCACACACACACACACACACACACACACACACGTGTACATACATACACACGCACAATCACACACACAAACACACACACACACGCAGGCACACACAAACACACACACACACAGCGTGCACGCACACACAAACACATACACACACGCACAGACACACACACATGTATATATATATATATATATATATATATATATATATATATATAATATATATATATATATATATATATATATATATATATATATATTACAAAGGATTACAAAGGCGGAGCATGCCGACAGCATACCTTTTGGTCCATATCTAGGTCGGATGCGAAAAAAATAATAATAATAAAAAAATAAAATAAAAACTATAATAATGTAAATAACAAATGAAATTTATAAATAAGTGTATAGGTATGGTTAAATAATAAACAAACAGGTAAATAGTAAATAATGATAAATTGACATATAACTAATAATAAATGAAAATTAGACAGACATAACAAAAGAAAAACAAATAATATAAAATATATTATAATCATTACAGCATCTTGCTTAAGTGTTTATCTAAATGATTCTTAAATCTTCGAACTGAACTGCATTGCACTGCCTCTGAAGGAAGTTTATTCCATTCATTAACTACATGGTTGGCAAAGTTGTTTCTACTCATTTCCAAATTAAATTTATTTCTTGACAGTTCGAGACCGTTATTTCTTGTCTGATTCTCATTCAATGTGAAAATTTTGTCACTTTTGATGTTGTCATTTCCCTTTAGAATCTTAAAAAGCTGTATCAAGTTTCCTCTGAGTCTACGCTTTTTTATGGAAAATAGATTCATAGGTAGTCGATTTTCGTATGATTTATTATTTGTGATATTTGGAATCAGTTATGTGGCTCGCCGTTGTACTTTTTCCAGTCTGTCAATGTCTTTAATGAGATTCGGTGACGATACGGAAACAGCATATTCCAAATGTGGACGAACTAACGATTTATATAGCTTGCTAATGAGTGATGGACTTTTGAAATCAAAAGATCGCGCAATCAGTCCTAGAACCTTATTTGCTTTCTCAGAGGCTGAAATACACTGCTTGGATGATTTGAGGTCGTTAATGATAATTACGCCGAGATCTTTTTCACTATCCACTTTTGTTAACGAATTTCCAAATAACTTGTAATCGTACTTACTGCTATTTTTACCCATGTGCAATACCTTGCATTTACTTGTGTTAAATTTCATGAGCCACCTTTCAGACCATTGCTGTAATTTATCTAAATCTTCTTGAATATCTAATTGGTTTGAGTGATCATTTGCCACTCCACACAATTTTGTATCATCAGAAAATTTGGAAACAATAGATTTTAGTACATGGTCTATATCATTTATATATACTATGAATAGAAGATGAGAGTAAAAAGGGAAGAGATAGGTAGTATGTTTGTGAGAAGAAAGTTGGATGTGTTGGCTTTGAGTGAAACTAAGTTGAAAGGGAAGGGTGAGTGTATGTTTGGGAGTGTAAGTGGGAGGTTATCAGGAGTGAAGAGAGGGCGAGGGAGGGAAGGGGTGGCTATTCTAGTAAGTGAGGAGATAGGTAAAGGGGTAGTGGAGTGGAAGGAGGTTTCCTCAAGGATAATGTGGATGAAGGTGAAACTGGGAAAGGAGATGTGGGTCTTTGTAAGTGCATATGGGCCGGGCAGTGAGAAGAGCATGGAAGAAAGGGAGGCCTTTTGGATAGATTTAAATGAGTGCATAAAGGGTTTAGGAAGAAATGTCAATGTAATAGTACTGGGAGACCTTAATGCTAGAGTGGGAAATGGTCCAATCGATGGAGTGGTTGGGAAGTGTGGAGTTCCAGGAAAGAATCGTAGTGGAGAGTTGATGGTGGAAATGTGTCTAGAAAGAGAGTTGATGATAGCAAATACAGTGTTTCGGAAGAAAGTCAAGCATAAGTACACATGGGAGAGGGTGGTGGAGGGAAGGGTGGTAGATAGAGTGTTAATGGATTATGTAGTGGTAAGGGGAGAGGGTGGGGGAATATCAGATCATTTTTTGGTGGAAGGTAAGTTGAGAGTGGAGGATAGATGGAGAAGGAGGAAAGGGACAAAAGGTAGGGAGGTTCTTAGAGTGAACTCCTTGAATGAAAAGGAAAAGGAGAAGGAGTACGAAAAGAAGCTGAAGGAGGAGTGGGAGGGAGTAAAGGATAGAGCAGAGATGGGTGTGGAGGAGGAATGGGGATGGTTCAAGGAGGGAGTCTTAAAGTGTGCAAGGATGGTGTGTGGAACAAGAAGGACAGGGGGAAATAGAAGAAAGGGTAGTGAATGGTGGGATGAGGAAACAAAGAAGGTTGTAGAAGAGAAGAAGCGAGCATTCACAGATTGGTTACAAAAGAGGACAGGGGAGTCATATGAGACGTACAAAGAAAAGAAAAGAGAAGTAAAGCAAAAGGTAAAGGAGGCAAAGAGGAGAGCAGATGTGAAATGGGGTAGGAGTATGACAGAAAATTTTGAAAGTAATAAAAATATGTTTTGGAAAGAAATTAAGAGAGGAAGAGGAGGCAAATCAAGTAGGGAAGAAAAGGTAAAAGGTACAGATGGAGAGTTGATAATGGAAGAGATGGCAGTGAGGGAAAGATGGGCAGAATATTTTAGGGAGTTGCTGAATGTGAAGGAGGATAGGGAAGGAAAGATAGCTGCAGTGGGAAATACGAAGAAAATGAGAGTGATGAGTGAGGAGAATGGAGGAGAAATAAGGAAGGATGAGGTGAAGGCAGTTGTAAAGATGATGAAAGCAGGTAAGGCACCTGGTCTGGATGGATGTCATGCAGAATGTCTGAAAAAGGGAGGTTCAGTGATGGTGGACTGGTTGGCGAGATTATTTAATGTTTGCTGGAGAGAGGGTAGAGTACCGGAGGACTGGAGTAGTGCCTGTATAGTTCCTCTTTACAAGGGAAAAGGGGACAAGTGTGAATGTAGTAATTTCAGAGGGATTAGCCTGTTGAGTGTAGTAGGGAAGGCTTATGGGAGAATCTTAATTGAGAGGATTAGGAGAGGAACAGAGGGAGTAATTGGTGATGAACAGAGTGCATTTAGGACGGGTAGAGGTTGTGTAGATCAGATCTTTGTGGTAAGACAGATATGTGAGAAAGCTATAGGAAAGGGGAAGGATGTTTTTTGGGCATTTATGGATCTGGAAAAGGCTTATGATAGGGTAGACAGAAAGGCACTGTGGGAGGTTATGCAGATATATGGGATAGGAGGAAAGCTTTTGGGAGCTGTCAAGAGTTTTTATGTGAGTAGTAGAGCATGTGTTAGGATTGGAAATGGAGAGAGTGAGTGGTTTGAAGTAAAGGTGGGACTTCGTCAAGGATGCGTTATGTCGCCCTGGCTGTTCAACTTATACATGGATGGGGTGGTGCGAGAGGTGAATGCTAGGGTAGTGAGTCAGGGATTGGAGATGGTTAAAGAAAATGGAGAAAAGTGGGAGGTGAGCCAGCTGTTGTTTGCGGACGACACTGCGCTTGTGGCAGGGTCAGAGGAGGGATTGAGGAAGCTGGTGGCAGAGTTTGGGAGAGTATGTGATAGAAGAAAGCTAAAGATAAATGTGGGTAAAAGTAAGGTGATGAGATGTACAAGGGGTGAAAGTGGCAGTAGACTGGAAGTGAACATTAAGGGAGAGCGACTGGAGGAAGTGGATAGTTTTAGATACTTGGGTGCAAGTGTAGCAGGAAAAGGTGGAGTGAAGGTGGAGGTAGAATGTAGATTGAGAGAAGCGAGTAAATGCCTTGGTGGTTTAAAGAGTGTAATGAGAAATAGACATTTGGGAATGGATGCGAAGAGGAGACTGTATGAAGGAGTGATTGTGCCAACAGCACTGTATGGGGCAGAAACGTGGAACATAAGAGAAGAAGAGAGAAGGAGTTTGAATGTGTTTGAGATGAGGTGTCTGAGAAGTATGGCGGGGGTTACTAGGCTAGATAGAGTGAGAAATGAGGAGGTGAGGAGGAGAACAGGGGTGAAAAAGGATTTGGGAGAGAGGGTTGATGAAAGAATATTAGGATGGTTTGGACACATGGAAAGAATGAGTGAAGAAAGACTAGTAAAAGAGGTATGGAAGGCAGATGTGGAGGGAGTGAACATGAGGGGACGTCCTAGGATGAGGTAGATGGATGGGGTGAAGGGGGCTTTGGGGAAGAGGGGAATGTCTGTTGAGGAAGGAAGGGAGAGGACGGAAGACAGAGGTGAGTGGAGAATGGTTGTATATGGATGATGTTGTGACGGCATGAGGAGAAATGGGCGGGGGGGTGGGGGTGGGGGGTGGGGGGTAGTATGTGTGAGTAAATTTTGACGCAGCCCGAAGGGATTTCTCCCCGTCCTCTCCTTATATGCAAAGGGGGACGGAGAGGGGGGGTCGCCGATTAAATGAAGCGGCCTTGCTGTGGATGTACTGTGTCTTGCGACACTGCTTCTGACCCAGGGCGGTGGGCGGGGTGCAGGGATGACCCGTCATCCAGGAGGTGCTCAGATGAGAGGAAGGGTGGGAGGGGTGTGGAGTGTATTTGGGGATGAAATGGGTGGGAGTGTTTTTATGCCTTTCCCTTTTTGGCTACCTCCCTTGGAAGGGGGAAAAAGCCTTGGTATATGTATGTATGTATGAATAGAAGTGGCCCAAGAACGGAACCCTGAGGAACTCCACTAGTAACATTTTCCCATCTAGAAGTTTTTCCATTTAAAACATGTATATGTATATATATATATATACATGTATATATATATATATATTTATATATATATATATATGTATATATTTTGCAGTAATTCACAAGGCACACGTGAAAATAATATGCAGAAAAAACAACTGGAACTAAGCTTCTTATTTCCCAGTGGTTTTTTCTGCATATGTATATATATATATATATATATATATATATATATATATATATATATATATATATATATATATATATATATATGCTAATAAGAACACGAGTACGTGTATTCACTTATGCAAAGTAGACCACTTGGAAAAAAGAAACTAACGAAGGAGAGCGCTTTCGTATATTACATTTTCAATGCAGCAAGTACATAGTAATAGAAATGCATAGATAATATATACATGAAAAAGGAACAAGAACGTAAAATTTCATAAATATATCTAAGCCAAGGGATGTTAGGGGGGAAGATTTTGTGTAATATTGATGACGTTTTTTGTCTTTGGCCAGAAGATAAAAATGTCCATGGTTTTTTAACTAAATTAAATACCCTTGTTTATTCTATCAAATTTACTTTAGAAATTGAAAAAATTATACCTTACCTTTCTTAGCTTGCACTATTCTACGCCATGACAATAGCCTTAAATTTAAAGTATATCGTAAACCAACCAATGTAAGTTTATATATTCATTATTCTTCTCATCCAAATAATATTAAACGTACAGTTTTTCTTCAGTGTTTCTAACAGCTTTTCCTATTTGTAGTCCTGAATTTATTGATGACGAAATCAGAAATGTTTTTAACATTGGGCTAGAATTAAAATACCCTAAACAATTCCTTGATATTGCTTACAATTTTGCAAAGAAATAATTTTCAACTCCTCAGCCTAAATCACCTTTAAATTATCATAATGTTTTATTTTTACCATTTCAAGAAAATTTGTTAAGTATCACAGAATTATTAAAATTATTTAATGTAGATGTAGTTTTCAAAAATGATAGTACAGTAAAACATAAACTCATCAACAATAGTATTGAAATTAAAAAAGGATGCATTTATAAAATTACTTGCAAAATGTGTAATCAATTTTACATAGGACAAACTGCCAAACCCTTACACATTAGAAATGAACAACACAAAAAAAATGTTAGGGATGGCAATAATTCTAGTGAAATATTCAAGCATATTGAATTAGATAATCATCCAGTTGATTGGGGTAATGCCCAGGCAATCTATTATACCAACAACATAATAGCAAGAAACTTAATAGAGTGTAGTTTGATTCATACCACCAGTGATCAAAATACCAACCTACACAAAGGCTTATATAAACTTGATCATTTTATCTGTCAAGAAATAAGTAAAATAATATCAGGTAAAATGTAACCCAGCGACTATGACCTAATGTCGCCCTACCATCATAAGTGGACGCATTGATCCTGGCGACTGTGATCTGATGTCGCCTCACCATCATTAGTGTATTGACATTGACCTTCCGCCTTCCAGGGGATAATTGTCCGCTACCCTTATTCAAACTGTCCTTGTTCCTTTTTTCATGTATTATTTTTCTAATATTATGTACTTGTTGCACTGAATATGTAATACACGAAAGCGCTCTGCTTCGTTAGTTTACTTTTTCCATGTGGTCTACTTTGTATATATATATAAATATATATATATATATATACATATATATATATATGTAAATATATATATATGTATATTTACGTATATATATATATATACATATATATATATATATACATGTATATGTATACATATATATATATATATATATACATGTATATATACATAATTTAATAATGTAACTTATGCAGACAACCTTGCTGTGATGGATGATGGCACTGAATGTCTAGGAAATATGTTATCACTTACAGGAAGTTACCAGTAGAGTTAGACTACATATAAATGTATAAAAAAAAAATGTTGGCCATGGGCATTAGAGGACAATCGTCAACTAATTATATAACCACCTTGGCAGTTAATAAATTACTTCCTTATATTGTAGAAGCGGACGGCTTGCCACTAAGCCTGCGCAGTAACATAGACGCTACTTGATATGACATGGTCATGTTCCCTCACTCCACCTCTCTCCTCTGTATATAAGATATGTGTTTTTTCCTGTTTTTGTATTCCGCTTGAATAGGATCACAGCAAGTTATCGAAATATACGGAAATCGTTATTTCCTTTCTTTTCTTAAACCTAATCAACAGTGGGTTTTAGTGCTTATATATATAAATATATATATATATATATATATATATATATACTTATACATACATACATATATATATATATATATATATATATGTGTGTGTGTGTGTGTGTGTGTGTGTGTGTGTGTGTGTGTGTGTGTGTGTGTGTGTGTGTGTGTGTGTGTGTGTGTGTGTGTGTGTGTGTGTGTGTGTGTGTGTGTGTGTGTGTGTGTGTGTGTGTGTGTGTGTGTGTGTGTGTGTGTGTGTGTGTGTGTGTGTGTGTGTGTGTGTGTGTGTGTGTGTGTGCATAAGTGTGTGTGTGTGTGTGTGTGTGTGTGTGTGTGTGTGTGTGTGTGTGTGTGTGTGTGTGTGTTTATGTATCTATATACATAAATATATATATATATATATATTTGTGTTTATATATATATATATATATCTATATATGTATATACATATATATGTATAGATATATATAAATATATATATATATATATATATATATATACATATATATATATATATATATATGCAATAAAAACACTAGGAGCGTGTGTCCACAAATGCGTAAATAACCACTAGGAAAAAGTAAACTAACGAAGCAGAGCGCTTTCGTGTAATTACATCTTCAGTGCAGATACAAAGAAGGAATTATAAGATGAAGAAACAAGGTACAGAATATATGACATAGTGAAGAGGGCATTCGGAGAGGTAGTGGAAAGGGTACACGTGACGGACGTATGGGCCGTCCTGGTAGCCAACAAGTATGGGACGTTTGGGCCGTCCTGGTAACCAACAAGTATGGGACAACTGCTCATAATTTATATTACAATTCAAACAATTTTGAAATTTCATGAGAAATAAAACTATCTAATTTGTACAAACCTTGATGAAGATTAACATTTATCCCCGTACTAGATTTGATCAAACTGCATTCAATTAAATTTATTTCTGTTATGTTGTTGTTGTATGTGATGACTTTAGCGTTATCCCAGTCAACTGGGTGGTTAAAATGGTTCATGTGGTTGAATATACCGCTAGATTGGTTTCCCTCTCTAACGTATTTCTTATGTTGATTGATTCGTGTTGTGAGTGCTTTAGCAGTCTGACCAACATAAAACTGATTACATGATTTGCAAGGTATTTTGTACACACACCCTTTATTACTATTGACAGAATTATTTATGAGCAGTTGTCTTACAGTGTTCTTGTTATTGAAAACTACATTAATGTTAAATTTACGTAACATATTTGGAATATTTTGCAGGTTCTCTTGCTTATAAATAATTCTGTCAATAGTAATAAAGGGTGTGTGTACAAAATACCTTGCACATCATGTAATCAGTTTTATGTTGGTCAGAAATTCTTATATACCTCCAAAACATGGGCTTTGACAAAACAAAAATAAATAAATAGATAAATTGATTGTACTTAAAAACAATATTTTAAACAAGAATAGCCTGTATATGACATGGATATTTATGGGTGGAGAAAATGGCATAGTTCTGAATGAATGAAATCGTCCAACTACCAAGAAATATAGATATAATCGATCGAATCAGACGAGGTGTTGTGAATACGTTGCAAGAATGAGAGAAAAGAGAGCACCAACAATCAAGTTGGGGTCGGTCGAACGGAGAAGACCAAGAGGTAGACCAAGATTGAGATGGATTATACCATTAGAGAGAGCAGGTCTAGAAGAGATACGGGGAGCAAAAGGTTGATTGGATGAAACTGACACTCGATCGTCAATGATGAATAGGCTTAGTACTGGCGAAGAGGAGACAATGTCTTGCTCGTGGTCCACCTATGCATTTATTCATCTTATTTATTATTACTTATAATAATATAATTTTTATTTATTCATTTTTATCTATTTATCATTATTATGATTTTTTCCGTATCCGACCTAGTTATAGACCAAAAGGTCTCCTGTCGGCATGGTCCGCCCTTGAAATCCTTTGTAATCCTTTGTAGAGAGCTTATATTTATGAACAAATGCAGATAGGACTAGGATGTTAAGCTGTGACAAGAAAATGGACGGATCAACTTTAACAGGCCAAATACACACAATTTCATCAATGTACCTAAACCAAGTAGCATTTTCGGGGAGAATATTGAGTAAAGACTTTGTCTGAAAAAATAATCCATATAAAAATTGCTTAGAATTGGAGAAATCGAATTACCCATTGCCATACCAAAATTCTGTAAATACT
>NC_134815.1:20425808-20440808 GCF_046742065.1 Oratosquilla oratoria
GTCTAAGTCCAACAAAGTGGACGAGTTCTAGCAAAGCTAGACTAAGATATGAGATTAGTGCAATGGGACTCTGGTTTAAGCAGAGACCAGAATGATTCGAGAAAATACAAGTCGAGATGAAACTACGACTATAAGGTCTAAGTCCAACGTAGTGGACGAGTGCAAGGGAAGCTCCGATAAGCAGAGTCCAGCTTGACCGTTACAAGCAATGATATATATAGACTCTTCTCCGTAAGATCCGGAGAGATGCCAAGTGTCGCTAGACGCGACGATTAACAAGAGTGTTTAGGAATACTTCCTAGTACATACATGGATATTCTTTACATCAATGAATAGAAAATAATATTTGATAAAGTTCCCTTGTCAATCTTAGATACGCAGAAACTTAATAGTTTTTATATGAATATCTATACGTACGTAAATGTAAGTTAGGGACGCAGTTGCCAAAATATTGGTTCACATGATTATTTCCAGAGCGCGCGTAAGCTATGCACGTTCTCACGCCGGTGTTTCGGCGTCCGAATACAACGGTAATGTGCAATTTATCTTAATCTTACGTAAATCAATTCCTAAGATTGACAAGATAGATCCACAAAATAATATACATACATAAATCTATATGCAAAGTATGGAATAGTTTGTCAAAGCACAAAAAAGAACGAAATACGTCCGATGAATAGAATTCATCACTTTAAGAGTCTCTAGACGTCGATTTACCTCACGTAGGCACAGATCTTTCTCACCGGCGTCCGAAGACTAAAAGAATATGTAATTTCTCTTATCTTACGTAAATCAATTCGTAAGATTGACAAGAGAGATCCACAAGACAATATACATACATAAATCTATATGCAATGTATAGAATATGTTTGACAGAACACAAAAAGAATGGAATACATCATAAATATATAATTCATCACTTTAACAGTATTCTTACGTCGATTACCGACAGTTGGATGCCGAGAGTCCACCAAGCCTATCGTGGGAACGGCCGGCATATACCAAGGTACACATACGCACATGCGCGCATGTGCGTCTGAATGAAATCTTCACTACGACGAGTCTGTAGTCGTAACTATATATATATATATATATATATATATATATATATATATATATATATCTGTATATGTATAAATGATAATATCGCTTAACGTCATAAAATCCCTCCAACGTGATCCTAGGACGGTGGCCCTTACAGTAGACTTTGTAGCGTGAATTTTAATGAACCTTGCCCTTGGTTCAACTCGTCCCAAGCAGGCCTCGAATCGTCATCATCACTATCTGGGCCACAAATAACGACGCCCTAACCCTCTCTGCCAGCGAGCTGTATATATATATATATATATATATATATATATATATATATATATATATATACATATATATATACATACATATATATATATTCACATATATATATATATCTACATACATATATATATAAATTATATATATATATATATATATATATATATATATATATATATATGTGTGTGTGTGTGTGTGTGTGTGTGTGTGTGTGTGTGTGTGTGTGTGTGTGTGTGTGTGTGTATACATGTATATATATATATCTATATATATATATAAGCATATATGTATATATATATATATATACATATACAGTATATATATATATTTATATATATTTACATGTACAATAGTGAATGTGTCCCAGTGACTAGAGATACATTTTTATCAACCACAATGCACTTTAATTCTAAGCCATCAACATCGGAAGAACCGTGGAGGCACATGCAGAAATTGAAACGAGGTACGCCCGAGGACTCGAACTAACGGCGGTAAGCACGTGACTAGTACCGTAGTGACTTAGACCAATACACCATCAAGATGGTGTATTGGTCTAAGTCAGTAGTTGATATACATATATATATATATATATATATATATATATATATATATATATATATAAAGATATATATATTCATTCATGGGATCACTCATTGCTGAGTATGATTTTCTACACGAACTAACATGACAAAGTGAGATTATGACTGGTGTGTGCGCAGGTGGCTGATGAGGCCAATACGTGACCTACAGACACGATGACAGTGAGGGCAGATATGGTGATGAGTATGGGATTGGTTTGTTGTTTTTTCGCTGTTCTGAGCTTTCTTTACGACGTGTTCTCTTCTTTTCCAGTTTTGCCGTTCTCCTGGCTTCTAGACGCTGAACTCCTTTGGCGATTGTAGTTCTCCATTTGGGGCGATCACGGCTAGCTTCTTCCCAGGAGTCAGTGTTGATGTTACAGTGGTCCAGGCAGCGTTTGATAACATCTTTGTACCTTTTCCTCTGGCCTCCACGAGATCGTTTGCCGTGGGTCATTTGAGCGTAGAGAACTTGTTTGGGGAGACGATCCTCCGACATCCTGTTGACATGGCCAGCCCAATGAAGAATATGGTGGGTTATCGCGGCTTCTATGCTTTGGGAGTGGGCTTCTTTCAGGACGCTGGTGTTACTGCGCTTGTCATGCCAAGAGATTCCGAGTAGTCTACGTAGACATCTCTGGTGAATTTTCTCCAGAGCCTTGATGTGACGTGCATATGATACCCATGTTTCTGCGCCATACAGGAGGGTTGGGATCACGACGGCTTAGTAGACAGCGATCTTAGTTGTCTTACGAATGTTGTGATCATCGAACACTCTTTGCCTAAGTCGCCCGAAAGCTACACTAGCACTGGGAATACGGTGTTGTACTTCAGTGTCAATGTTCGCCGTTTGTGACAAAAAGCTGCCAAGGTAAGAGAAACAATCAACATTCTCTAGAAGTACACTGTTTGCAGTGATAGAGGGTGGTGAGGGAGTAGTATTAGGTGGAAGCTGGTAGAGGACTTTGGCCTTGCTCGCATTCAGCTTCAGACCGAGTCTATTGTAGGCCCTAGTGAAGGCAATCACTATAACCTAGAGATCTTCTTCAGTACAGGAGTTGACAGAGGTGTTGTCTGCATACTGTAGTTCTACAACAGAGGTGGTGGTGGTTTTCGTGGTTGCTTTCAGGCGTTGATGTTGAATAGTTTGCCATTGGTACGGTACGTCAGTTTTACACCTAAAGGTAAGTAGTCCCCCATAATGTGGAGGATAGCATCCAGAATAAGAGAGAAGAGAGTAAGTACAATGACACATCCCTGCTTCACTCCAGTATGGACTTCTATAGGGTCCATCATATCACCATTGCAAAGGATGGTGGTTTGCATATTATCGTGGAAAAGTCTCACTGTCTTAATGTATTTGTCAGGGCATCCAAAACGGGACAGGGTCTTCCAGAAAGAGCTGCGATTGACGGAGTCGAAAGTTTTCGTTAGATCAAAAAACGTCATGTAGAGTGGCTGATACTGTTCACGGGCCTTCTCATGCAGCTGCCAGGCTGTGAAGATCATGTCGACAGTGGCTCTATTTGATCTGGAGCCACATTGTGACTCAGGTAGAACCACTTCAGCAATACGAATAAGGCGATTCAGTAAGATCCTGGTAAAGATTTGACCAATAACAGCGAGAAGTGAGATGCCGCGATAATCACCTCAGTTTGATCTATCGCCTTTCGTGAAGATAGTGACGATAGTGGCATCTCTCCATTCATTAGGTAGTTGTTCTTCTGTCCAGATGGTGGTGAATAACTGGAGAATTCGATTTGTCATTGAGGTACCGCCACATTTATATATTTCAGCTGGGATACCGTCAGGACCGGCAGATTTGTGGTACTTCAACTGTGTGATGGACTTCGCAACTTCAGGCAACTGCGGCGCATCAGCAAGGTCGTGGTGGATGGAGTGCTTTGGGATCCCACCGAAGATGATTTCATCCGCTGGGCTGTCGTTGTTAAAGAGCTCACTGAAGTGCTCCTCCCAGCGCGTCTTGATCTTGCTTTTGTCCTTAAGTAGTATGGAGCCGTCTTTTGTACGAAGTGGCACAGGACCTACGGTTGAAGGGCCATACATTGTCTTCGCAGCTTGAAAGAACTCGTGGGTGTTGTGGGTGTCGGTAAGAGACTGGAGTTCTTGGGCCTTGTATGTGAACCAGTCGTTCTTCATTGATCTAGTTCTTGATTGGACGACAGATTTAGCTTCCTTGAACTGAAGCTTTCTGTGGGTGGAGTTGGTGTCCATCTTCCACTTCATAGCTAGGCGTTTCCTCTCAATGAATGCGACAATCTCTTGGTCGTTCTCATCAAACCAATCTTGGTTTTTCCTTGTTAAGTAGCCCAGCGTGGCTTCGGAGATATTTAGGATGTTGGTTTTCATGTTGTCCCAGGGTTCGTATATATTGTTGGACGCGTTTGGGGATGATGGTTTCTCTTCTAGGTTGTGTTGGGATTCCTTGGCAACTTTTTCGTTGTTCAAGAGAGACAAATTCAGCTTTCTACGGTGTTGTTTGCTGCGCTATGTATGCCTTGGTGGAAATTTGAATGACATGATTGAGCGAATGAGCCGATGGTCAATCGAGCAATCATCAGCATCGGTCATCGAGCGAGTAATGCGGACATCCGTGATATCACGAGCACGGACGATGACATAATCCAAAAGCCGCCAGTGACCAAAACGAGGGTGATGCCAAGTAGCTTGAATCGTGGTTTTTTTTTTTATGAAGATGGTGTTTGTGATCACAAGGTTGTGATCTGCGCAGGTCATGAGGAGAAGGTGACCATTGGTGTTAATGTTGCCTACTCCATGTCTACCAATGACACCATCCCAGAGATAGTTCTCCCTACCAACTCTGGCGTTGAAGTCGCCAAGAAGAACCAGCTTATCCTCCTTTTTTATGTTACGGATGGTTCTGTCGAGACAAGAATAGAAGGTCTCTTTAACGACATCCTTGGCGTCCAGAGTAGGAGCGTAGGAACTGAGTATAGTGATGTGTTGGCTGTTGGCCAGTTTTAGGCGAAGTTGCATCAACCGTTCGTTGATGCCCACTGGATACTCGCACAGTAGGTTGGTGATGTGTTTTTTATAACAAAGCCGTGTCAATACATGCGTGGTTCAGTGGCTGGATTACCCTTCCAGTAGAAGGTGTATCCACCACCAGTCTCTCTCAGTTGTCCCTCGTCAGCTAGACGGGTCTCACTTAGGGCAGCTATATCAATACTTTGTTTGCTGAGCTCACGGGCAACGATTGCTGTCCGTCGCTCAGGTCTGTCAGAGTTTGAGTTGTCGTTAAGGGTCCTGACATTCCAGGAACCGAACTTCAGGTTGAATTCTTTTTGTTTTCGACCGCAAAGGGTGGTGCTCCTTCTGGCTGCGGTTGGCCTAGACAGGAAGGTTGAGGCGGACTATGTTTAGGGCACCTTTTCTAGCCCCTTCCCAGTGCAGGGTGAGCAGAGTGGATCCTAAAAAGGACTGCTCAGTCACAACCACAGCTGCCGAGAGGCACCTCCACCTCGTCCAGGTGCACAGACGACCATCTTGTGGCTGCCGCCTCCGTGCCATGTTACAGCTAGAAACTTCCAGCTGCATAGACCTGCTTCCGCCGCCGTAAAAATGATCGCCGGAACACTTGCAAAATAAGAAAAAGAGCAAGAGATGTAGGTAAGATGGAAATTGGAAGAGAGATATATGATCCGTGAGAGTGCCTTTGCGTGAGAAGATTTAACGTGTGAAGACAGCTGCATATCAGTATTCACACGACGCATATTCAGAGGCTTGTTCAGGGTCCAGTGGCACGGGGATCCGAGACGGCTGGTGGTCAGGTATGGTGCGCAATGTTACCTCGCACGCTCATCTGCCCGAAGCCATTATCGTTTGAGGCCGCAGTTCTTCCACTCATCCAAGTGGTTGGCCGTTGACTGCTAGGGACACAAGGGAAGCTATCCCCTATAGCCAACCGAATATTTCGAGCTGGTTACCCGCTGTGTAGTTTAGCCGGTGGGACGACACCGTTACCAGGATGTGGCCGCTGCTGCGCCTGAGCAGCTACAAGGAATCATACATGTGAGCTGGGTGATAACGTGGGGACTAGTGCATTCCAGCCACCCAGGAAGGTTCAGATGCGTCCTCCTTTCTGCAAAAGTGCTACCCCTACGCAATCTCACCCCGTACACCCCATGAACCAGGACGGGTAAGCCAACTTCAAAAGTTGCCTTTTGATGTTAACGGAGCACAAAAGATCCATTAGATATGCCCAGGAAAATCCTGATATGTTCCAACACGTCAGCACCAAAAATCATAGTCTTGATTGGGACAAGGCCAAATTTTTGTTTAAGCCCAACTGCAGCTTCAGGAGAAAAATTGTTGAATCCGCCTCAATAGAAGAATGTCCGAATTTGAAAACCCCAAAGACCAATGGTCTTCGGACATAATCTCACAGCTAGTTGTTAGCCGTTTGGTTAAAATCTTCACCCTCCTAACTCAGCTCCCCCGCCATTCTTGAACCCGCTTCCCTTCTGAACTCACACCTCTAACACATATCCCCTCCCTTCTGACTCCACCCTGCGCGACGGATTGTCATGCTTTTAGTTATGCTTGTTCCCCATCTAATTGCATCTCAATTGTATTTATGTCTATCATTTCATGTAACCTGTACTTTCCTGAAGAGGGCTATAGCTGTTAGTCGAAATATAGAAGTTATGCTTTCTTCTAAGTTTCCTTTTATTCCTACTGAGGAATCTTCGTGATTGTTTTTACAAATGTGCCACTACATTTTGTCTATGTGACTTATACATACACACACACACACACACACACACACACACACACACACACACACACACACACACACACACACACACACACACACACACACACACACATACCTTAGATTCACAGAGCCCAAAGGGGGGCTCAAAATCTTATAAGATGGATCATAAGGAGAAAACTAGTTGTGTTTACTGGGTGCATGGCAATTTCAATTTCCAGAAGACTACTAAACATAACTATATAGGAATGAGATGTATGAGAAAAGAACTTGAAAATCTTTAGATCCCTGGATTATATTGTCTCCCAGCTGGATTTGTACTTTTGAGTTGTGTCTACAATGTAACAGCTACTTTCCAGTATGCTTTCCAGTAGGTGAACGTTTATGTAGGTAATGCACTACTGTGGACATTCTGGGATTTTTTTTCGGAGCGATAGGTTGAGTGGACAACTTAGTGTGAATTTGCACGAGTTCGAGCAGAAGGACTCAATCGATGGAGTGTGAGTTCAATGTAGCGTGCCCTACGGCGTCCGCTGAGACCGGGTGTACTGCCATGGTTTAATAAGAGTCTAGGGTCTTGAAACCTCTTTTATCCACAGTTGATGTCTGAGGTTTTGATGCACGCTACATTCCTAGCTGTGTATACAGAATCTGGACGTGGGTCAAAAATATTAAACAATCTTGTAGATTTCAGTATAAGTCTAAAAGCTTAAACAAGTATGCGACATTCAATATAACTTTAGTTATGAACAACCTTGAAAGTTTCGTTGTACAAATACAGTGTTTATTGATGAATAATTACTATACATTATAAGCAGCAGTTAAAGAAAAGGAGACGGGGGTGACACAATGTATTTTATTTTATAAGAAAATATAAAGGAGAGTAACAAAGATTACATTTGAGTGAGAAAATGCAGGGAATGTCTAATCTCTTTATACACTATAAGTGTCTCCACGTTGTTTTATAACTGCTTAGAAATATAATAATAATTTATAAATATTCATGCAGAGGCCTTCCAGAGTACGAACAGGAAAATTTCTTGATAAGGAACACACAAAATAAGTTCACAGAAAGTTAATTGTAATCTATGAATACAATTCCGCTTTTTTTTTTTTTTTTTTTTTGCATAGTAAAAATCATGTAATGATAAAACATTATTCAATGCAAAATATTCTTCTTTGTGGAACGGTTGAATACATACGTTACCGTATCCATTGATTACACTGGCCTGCGAAGTTTCAAAAGTAAAGCATCTGATAACTGATTCTAGGGTAATTGGCTATGCAGAATCTAAAAATCACACTCATTTTGTTCAATCAGGTCACGTTTTTGAAATACGAGGCGGTAAAAATAATGAAAAACGCCATTCAGTGCTATTTATTCCCTTTAATTTTGGAAAAAAATTCTTGACAAAAGAAATAATTTTTTCTTGCAAATTTCAGAAGATAAAGAGGATATATTACAGAAAATCTAATCATGGATGAAGGGCCTTTTCAGTGACTTTCTCCTGTGTTAGGCAGCCACCACGTCTCGTTTCAAACACCAACAGTAGTCCGCAAGAAAGTTCACATCCCACCAGCCTTGGTAGCGTTCTTCCATGACACGAATATCCTGGTGGAAACGTTCTCCCTGTTCCTCACTGAAGTCACCACAGTTCTGAGGGAAATAGTCTAAGTGGGACCGTAGAAAGTGCATTTTGACTGACATGCGAGCCCCTAATTTTTGATAGCTGTTCAAGAGCTCATCGACTTCTTTCTCGTATTCTGCACTTCGGTTATTTCCTAGAAAGTTTCTTATCACTGACTTAAGCGACCACCAAACGGACAGCTCAGCTGCATTCAGTGCATCGTCAAACATTGAGTCCTTCATAAGCTCCCTTATCTGAGGCCCATCAAAGATGCCAGCCTTAAGCTTTTCCAGACTGATCCGAGGAAACTTCTGCTGAAGAAAAGTAAATCCCATGCCGTCCTTGTCCATTGCCTTCACAAAGTTCTTCATCAGTCCCAGTTTGATATGTAAAGGTGGGAGTAAGACCTTGTTTGGTTCAACAAGAGAACGAGCCTGAACATTGTGTGAACCAGGTTCCAAACGTTGTCGTGGTGGCCATTCTTGTCTGACAAAATGTTGATCATCAGCCCGACTATCCCACAAACACAAAAAGCATGGATACTTTGTGTACCCACCCTGTAGTCCCAAAACCAATCCAACTACCTTAAGATCTCCACAGATCAACCAACCATGGTCATTGTAGTTCAGAGCAGACAGTAACTGATCCATGTTGTCATGAGGTTCTTTCATTTGCACCGAATGACCGATTGGAATTGAAGAGTATTTATTTCCGTTGTGAAGGAGGACTGCCTTGAGACTTCTGCTGGAATATTTGATGAACAGTCTCCATTCAGTAGCAACATAGTCCAGCCCCATTTATTGAATCAAACCAGCAATGTTGTTGCAGTAAACTAATGACGAGTCCTTCTGGGTTGTGAAGAACTGTCTAAATTCTCTTTCACGCTCTCGGTACCAAAAGAATGTTGTCTCAGGTGCTAGCAAATTTTTCTCACGAAGACGAGAACCCAGAAGCTGTGCTGATTCCTTTGATAGGTTTAGATCCCGTGTCAGGTCATTGAGATCTGCTTGTGTTAGAGGCACTGGTCGGTCATTCTCTTCTGGCATGTATTCTCCACCCTCTGCCCTGTCTAGTGCGTTATCAGATTCCGATTCAGAGCTAGATTCCATTGCAGCATCTGGCTCGGGAATGGGCAGGCCTGGACCATGAGGGACTGGTCGTATGGCAGACAGAACATTAGGATACTGAATACAATGCTTGTTCTTGCGGTTGACTCCTTTAAGATTAGTCATGCAGAAATAGCAGTCTGACACATGATCTTTACCCTCTCTCCAACCCATTGGAACAGCGAATGGCATACTCTTCCTTTTTTATTTCTCCAATCACGCAAGTTCTCGACACATGTTTTGCAGCTAACATGGGGTGCAAATGGCTTGTCCTGGTCCCCAAGCTTAACTCCAAAGTAAGCATGATATGCCTTCTTCACAAAATCAGTTATATTTTCTAGTCGACGAGGAAGAATCACATTACCACATATGTAGCAGAACCTATCAGGATGATTTGTGCATTTGCGTTCCATTTTCTGTCAATCTAAGATACGTGTCCAAAATAGAAACACAAGAAGCACAGATTCTTGTAAAAAGCACAGATTCTTATAAAATCAGTCACATTGATTGGAGATCACACTTTTCTAAACCATTTTCAGTTTCAGTGTTGTCAATGCAGTTTGTCAATGTAGTCAATGCAGTTTCAGTTTCAGTTTCGGTTTCAGTTTCCTGAAAGTAAACAAAAACATCATTAGGTTTCAGTATCAGTTTCGGGGTGCTACAGTATAATTTTTATGCAAAAAAAAAAAAAATAAGAATAGGCTATACCTGCAGCCTCGTTTTCCTTATACTTAGTACTATACAAGGCCCAAAAGTCGCACTTCTCATATCTCAAAAACTAGACCTGATCCAAGGAAACGGATGGCATTTTTGGATTCAGCGCACCAAAAAACTTATAAATCACTTGAAAAACCTTCGACCTTTGGAAAAATAAATAAATAAACGCAGGCCAGTGTTATTATTGTTTTTTCACAATATAAGATTTTAGTTGTAAAACTATTTAATTTAGCAGTCCCTGTGTACACAATCAATCAAATTATGACTGATTATTGTTAATGTATGTGGTTTAGCTGATACTTAACTTAGTTGAGCTATATTTTAATGGTACCGTTTTTTCACATTCTTCGTTTATGCATTTTTATATTGTAAATTTGCTTATGCTACCCTTATCTATAATATTTTCACCTGCGGTATTTTTATTTATGCCATTTCTAGTTATTCATTTACCTGTGCCATCTGTACTTGACTATTTTTTTTGTCTATGGCATTTACACCTGAGGCGTTTATACCTGTGGTGTTTATATCTGTGGCATTTATACTCGTGGTGTTTCACCTACAGCATTGTTACCTGTGCCATTAACAGCAGTGCAAATTTTTGCCATTATTATCTATATCATTATTCTACGTATGTCATAATTGTATGAGTTTTAATTAAACTCAAATTAGATATTATGATAGGAGATGGAAGAATACTGAAAAAAACTTGTCTATATATCCTTTGAGTTGGTGGCTTTTGGATCCTATATCAACGGAAATGATTGACTTTTCCCCCAGTCCATTCATGTATACGTTTGACAAAAATCTGAAAATTATAAAGAAGATAAGGGTTATGGAAAAAATCTTTCATTATTATAAACAATTATGCATAGGTTGTTACAAAAAAAGTCGTTATTGTATCAGAATACACATAGGATGTGGCAATTGAAAACAAATCTGGCATTATTATACCATGATATTCATAGGATGTGGCAAAGTTATAATTGAACTATCACTTGCCCTGCAAACGTGTTGCAGTTAAATGTATGCAATTTTTCTTCTTCAGCGTCTATTGCAGTAAAGCCCTCCCGTGCACCATTTTGGACAGAAATGCTAAGCAGACTTATTTCCTCGAAATTGCTGCTGCATTTCCTTAAAAGGAAGAGAAATGGGGCCAACGACGAAGCTGCCTCAAGATCTTCCTTGTTCCCATCTGTTACTCTGGACCTCTCAGACACTCACTTCCTTAGATGTTTTTTGTATGCATATCTGCGTTTAATGTGTTTTTTTTAGGAGTGTTCATATACTGAATTTTTGTGCAGTTATTCATGATATATGTTTCATTGTTGTTACATCAATACAATTCGAAATCAGAAATATTTTGCACGAAAAGAACTACCATACATAGAAATGAGTCGAATATTCAATACCGAAATATATAAATATGTATTGATATAGCATTACTTAGGTCTGGGATCAACACTGACACATATTTTGACTTAGAATGGAAAATAATCATTAAAAGGTATCCATGTTTCCCTAAACTAATACTGATAAGAGCGAACACGCGCATATACACCTATTCACATGTTGTTTTTTTTCATTGATATAATCATGCATAATATTTCTATACGGTTATTACTATATATGCTCGGGAATTTCTTCCCTGTGTCTCAATTTATCAATAAATAATTCATAAAATAATTTTGATTCATCTCACGAGTTATCTGCGGTACCACCTTCAAAGTTCCTTCTGCCTGCGAATTCTTGTGTAGTAATTTTTAGCTCGTTTGTAAGCCCCCTTTGTTTAATTGATTCTTCTCTTTTTCCCCTTTTCACAAGTCACAAACGTTTTCATTTCACTCCTTTCATCGAGGGAATCTTGTTCTCTCTTCTTACTACCGCCAATCTTTAGTACATATTTGTTCACTAAGCAGTTGCAAATAGAAAGTTTGCAGTTTTCTCATAGACCCAGTGATAATTACGAATTCCTCGAAACATGCTTCTTCAATAAGATAATTCATGACTGAAAAATCTTCTTTTCCAAACTTTCATATACCTTATCAGAGGGATTCATTCTTTGGCGCTATTTCTGTCTAAAATGAACATAATTTGTCATATGGCCACTTTCTCTTACAGGGGATGTCGGATTTAGAGTTGCAAATCAAACCTCGCCTGAATATCATTCCCTATTACAGGAATCACCTCTTTTACCTGTTAGGACATTGTGGTCTCCATCGCTATATCTATGAAAGTATTTCCCAAATAATTTTGCTTTTTTATTAGCCTACTGGGGCATTGTGGCCTCTATCGTTATATTTATGAAGGCATTTCCTAAGGACTCCACCTTGCCATTTTATTTCCATTACTCCTAATTGACTTCATTACAGTCAAAGCCTCCACAATGACTATGACTTTTTCAGTGTTGTGTAATAATGTTTTTGATATTCAGCTTCATTCCGACCTCATCCCGAATAAAGTTTAGCTATCATGAGGTCTCCCCTGCTCGTCTTTATAGCTCTACTCCTCTGGCGAATTGTTTCAGCCTTGCCCTCACACATATTCTATTTTTTAGAATTAAATATTTCTATAGCTTTATCATCAAAATAAGACTTCCTAGCCTTTTTTTTTTAGTATTTTCAATGAGATAATTGGAATACTTTAATTCTGAAGCTATGTCATTCATTCTTGAAAATTCATCATCCAAAAAACTCCGGACTACAAATACGATAAGCTCGAAGGTACATTGACGATAAAACATATGCCTTAGTCCCGTAATGATGAGAAGAGTAAAAATGAACATATGAAAGAACAATGGTGGATTTCCTTTAGACATCCAATTAGAAAGACCTTTCATTTCTGTATATCAATACATATTTTGATCTATTTCCATAGTAAAATTGTTAGAAGGGACTAGGATGTTAAGCTGTGACAAGAAATTGAACGGATCAACGTCAACAGGCCAAATACACAAAATATCATCAATGTACCTAAACAAAGTAATATTTTGGGGGAGAATATTAGGTAACTACTTTGTTTCAAAGAATTCCATATAAAGATTGCTTAGAATTGGAGAAATCGGATTACTCATTGTCATACCAAAATTCTGTAAAAAATATTTGCCATTAAACATAAAATAAGATTCTGAAACACATAATTTGATTAAATCAATAATGGTGGCAGTAGGCAGTGTTAAATAAATTTTCTCTAATTCATTCCAGGTACACTAACAAATCATCAACTTAAACAAGAAGTAACAGCATAACTAATAAGAGTAAAATCATGGTTAATATTAATGTTATTAAGTTTGTTAACTAAATCTACATTGTTGTGTATGTGGCTGTGGGAAACTGTCCCCACTAGAGAGCTCAAAATGGACACGAGCCACTTGGACAAATTGTACCCAGCAGATCCTCGGGAACATGTAATGGGTTTCACAGGGTTGTTAGGTTAGGTTTATGTGTTAGTGGTTGTTAGTGATGGTGAATTCGAGGAGAGCTGCTTGATCAAAATGTCGTGTCCTTTTAAAATACTTTACCTTATTATTGAAATTCTTATTGACAGAATCTAAAGGACTTTTCTTTAATCTAGTATACGGGTTTTTATCATTCAATAGGTCATCCATTTTGTCAACATAATCCTTTTTGTTCATAATGACAATACTTTTCTCAGCTTTCGTAACATGCAAGTCATCATCCTTTTTTAATTTATCACAAGCCACGAGAAAACGTTTAGGGCATCTAGGTTTTGATACCATGGAACTATAAACCAAACCTTTACTGATGTTGGTGTCTTCGATGGGTACATTTCCAAACTTTTCAAGGTTACAAAAACCTTGAGCAATGCTCGCACTTTCCAACTGTTTGGAAACAGAAAAACTAAGACCATACCCCAGAGCATATTTAGCATCTTCACATAATTGTTTGTTGACAAGTTGACCACAAAATTAGTGTTGGCATTTATGTTCCACTCACTTTCCTTGATTGAATTATCAAGTTTCTTTTCTAATTTTATTGTTAGAGTGTGGCACACTAACCTCATCCAGTCTGATCAAGGATACATTTGTTAACAATTCAAATCTAACTCATGGACTATACAGATTGGGTGAATTTATTAAGAAAATTGTAAGCCAAACTCTCGGGACTCTGAGCCCATAGGGCACGGGGAAAGATCTACCGTACCCTATGAATATATATACTTGTCTCTTTTTCTGTACTTGTATCTTGAAAATGACTGAAGGGACGAAAGCTCTCGTTCTCATTTCTCTTATTTTCCTAGTGATTTTTCTGCATACTAGAATCACGTGTTCAAGTGATTTTTTCTGTATATATATATATATATATATATATATATATATGTATATATATATATACATATATATATATATATATATATATATATATATATATATATATGGGTAGGTGGGTGTAGGTGGGTGGGTAGGTGGGTGTCTGTGTGGGTGTGTGAGTTAGTATACACATATCTTTAATCAAAGAAACGGCTAAAAGTCCGATTGGATTAAATTGGGTGAATAGTGTGAACCAACAAGTCTGACGCTAGAATCTTGAACAACAGGTTAGATCACAACTGATTTGATTTTTCTTATGTCTCCCGTAGTTACCTGAGTCTATTATCGTAGCAGGAACCTATCTGCCATTTTGCCAGGTAATCCACGAACACACATTTCACATTTTAAAAGAGGACATCGCCTTCCTAAGAGACATCACTGACGTGACATTCCTGAAAGCTGAATATCCTTCATGCTGCATTTACTCGAACAATTAATTTCCTACTCATCTGCTAGAAAGAATCAATGTGGATATATATGACAAGAAATAAAGATTACTGTAAAGCATAGCTTAAAAAATGTGTGTTTTATTCATATTTGGATAAATGAACGTATTGGTATTTAAACTAAGATTTTT
>NC_134815.1:20445808-20458308 GCF_046742065.1 Oratosquilla oratoria
AGAGATTATCCATTCCCTGCATTTTCTTACTCAAATGTAATCTTTGTTACTGTTCTTTATATTTTCTTATAAAATGAAATATATTGTGTCACCCCCGTCTCCTTTTCTTTAACTGCTGCTGATAATGTATAATAATTATTCATCAATAAACACTGTATTTGTACAACGAAAACTACGAGGTTGTTCACAAGTAAAGTTATATTGAATGTCGCATACTTGTTTAAGCTTTTAGACATATACTGAAATCTACAAGATTGTTTAAGATTTTTGACCCACGTTTAAAACCATGCGCTTTTTCCAGATTCTGTATACACAGCTAAAAATGTAGGGTGCATCAAAACTTCAGACATCGACTGTGGATAAAAGAGGTTTCAAGACCCTAGACTCTTATTAAACCATGGCACTACACCCGGTCTCAGCGGACGCCGTAGGGCACGCTACATTGAACTCACACTCCATCGATTGAGTCCTTCTGCTCGAACACGTGCAAATTCACACTAAGTCGTCCATTCAACCTATCGCTCCGAAAAAAAAAATCCCAGAATGTCCACAGTAGTGCATTATCTACTTAAACGTTCACCTACTGGAAAGCATACTGGAAAGTAGCTATTACATTGTAGACACAACTCAAAAGTACAAATCCAGCTGGGAGACAATATAATCCAGGGATCTAAAGATTTTCAAGGTATTTTCTCATGCATCTCATTCCTATATAGTTATGTTTAGTAGTTTTCTATAGATTGAAATTGCCATGCACCCAGTAGACACAACTAGTTTTCTCATTATGATCCATCTTATAAGATTTTGAGCCCCCTTAGGGCTCTGTGAAACTAAGGTAAAAAACCACTAATGCCAATGAATAACTACGAAGAAGAGTACTGGTCCACAGGCAAAACCACAACAATACCCACTCTAATGCCTTTAACACACGCAACCTGATAAATGCCACTTGCACATGGAACCCCGGTATGAAGGACCCAGGAACAATTAGGATTGCTACGAATACGGTCGGGGCGATCATGTAGAACTTTCTTGTTTACACATAAATGTACTACACTCGTTTCAATGCCTTAACACACGAATCCTAAAAAGAAGTGCTACCTATAAAAGAAACACCGTTACACAGAAGGAGAGGAACTTATAACTGTGAATACGGTTCGAGTATTAATACAATACCAGTATTATGTTTACATAATACACTTAAGTTATTTGCAGTGTTCACCAGTACAGAGACAAATAGATAAATACTAGTCATATAACCAAGGTGATAATGGAGACCCTATAATAATGTAAGAGGCTACTAAATAAAGGTACACAAGTAAGGTAGATAGAGGGGTAGGTGGCGAGAATTTAATTTTCATGTGTAGGATGTTTGGTAAACAATAGCTGCGAAGATTTGCATAATCTCGCTCCTCGTCTAAAGTTTATAAACAACCACTAGGGGCCAGATGTTAATGCCGATGTGACAACATGTAAACTAAACCATTCATGCATCGATATCGTGATTGCATGTGGAAGCAGTATTTCTTAAGACGTTGTAATAGTCTTTCTGATTGGAGAAAGGGTGGAGGAGGAGAAAAAATTATGGGTTCACGGGAGTTAAGTCACGCCCTTAAGGGAGGCACTTAATTATAACAATAAAAAAAAAAATGGACTAGGAAATCCGTAACGTCGGTGCAGAGGTGGCGTAGGGAGTGGATTGAGGATCCTAGTGGGGAGTCTCTTACTTCTTACAGAAAGATATGGTGAAAAACATACTTAAGACAGTAATGAAAAGAAAATTGAAAGTCAAAGAAGAAATTCAGAACCATAGAAGGGAACCGATAACAGAAATAAGCCAATAGTTACGGAGAGTTGGAGGTGTAGTGGTTACTACAATTGTCCTATTTGGAGGAAGCTAGGATATTTAAAGTCAATCCCATGACTGATCTGTTTATTGGAAATGGTGATGATGGTATTTACAATATTTGTAGCGAAATTCTGGATTCTTGGTCTTTGGTATACAATTATTTAAAATCTATTTACAATACATAAATATGCTTCTTACAGTATGTAGAAGGATATGTTTCCATTTATTTACAAAATATATTAAGTTATTATAATGAACATTGTTATTATATTAATTAAAATTAGTCGAATGTATGTTTAGTCGGACGCATGTTCGAAGGGGTGACTATTGTTTATCCCGTACTCGGCGATCACGGTGGCTGAAGGGGTAATTATACGTGTTGGCTACAGAACACTACAGAACTCTCCCCCTAGTGACGAGGCAGGAGGAACGATATCTGTTTTTTCTTTGTAGTGTGTTTGTGGTTTGTAGCCCGTGTGTCCGGAGGTGTCGGAAGAGCAACAGGATCTTGTTCGTTGTCCGAGAGGAGGTATGCAGGCTTGGCGCGGTCTATGGAGATGACGTCAGTGGTTCCACGGCGATCGATGGTCAAGTTCTTCCTTGTCCTCTTGACGACTCTATATGGGCCATCGTATGGTTGTTGAAGAGGCTTCTTTACTCCCTCCACGCGAACGAAAACATGTGAGCAGTCTTCGAGGTCCTGGCTCACAAACGCTCTTGTTGGTGAGGTACGCGGTGGCACTGGCTGGAGCTTCTGCATTGTATCTGTAAGATTAGTAGCATAATCTTGAACGCTGCAGGGTTGTGTTATAGGAGCAGATGCAAGAAACTCACCGGGCAGACGGAGTGGAGTGCCATAAAGAAGTTCTGCAGAGGAGTGGCCAAGGTCTTCCTTGAGGGACGTGCGTATACCGAGGAGGACCATTGGAAGCACCGTAGACCAGTTGGTGCGGTCGCGTGCTGTTGCTGCAAGTGAAGCCTTGAGTTGTTTGGTGGAAGCGTTCGACGAGTCCGTTGGATTGGGGATGGTAGCTTGCTGTTCTGAAACGCCGGATACCTAGCAAAGACATAACCTTGTTCCATAGATTGGATTCAAATTGGCTACCACGGTCGGATGTGAGGCTGAGTGGTGTACCGAATCTTGAAATCCAGGTGGTTATAAAAGCTTTGGCTACTGTATCTGTGCTTATGTCAGTAAGCGGGATTGCTTCGGGCCAGCGTGTAAAACGGTCTACACAAGTAAGAATATACCTGAAGCTGTCTGAGAAGGGAAGCGGTCCGACGATGTCGATGTGGACGTGCTCGAGTCGAGTGGAGACTGGGCGAAAGGTACCTGGAGGGGAGATGGTGTGGCGTGTGACCTTGGAAGCTTGGCATTTTGACGCAGGTGCGGGTCCAGTGTCGAACGTCTTTGGCAATTCCACTCCAGATGAAGCGTGATGACATCATGTGCTGCGAAGCTCGAATACCTGGGTGGGAGAGGTCATGTAAATGGCGGAACAAGGGATACCTGTGGTTCTCGGGCAAGTAGGGACGGATGGTGTCCGTGGATACATCGGCGTAGAGCTCAGTGTTGGTTCCAGGGAGCTGTACCTTCTTCATCTGCAACGCGGGGTTTTCCATCAATCGCTGCAGCTCGGTATCACCAGCTTGGTCTGCAGCGATGGCGGCGTAGTCGATGAGAGAGGTAGAGACTGCAGATATGTTGCGCGAGAGGGCATCGGCAGGACAATTATCTGCACCTCGAACAAAACGAATATCTGTGGTGAATTGGGAGATGAAATCTATGTGTCGGAGTTGTCTAGGGGAGTATGTTGTCTTGTTATGAATGAATGTTGTTGTGATTGGTTTGTGGTCGGTGTATATGTGGAATTGTCGTCCTTCGACGAAATACCTGAACCTGTTGATAGCCTTGTAGATGGCTAGGAGTTCCTTGTCGAAGGCGCTGTATTTCTTCTCGGCATTGTTGAGCTTCTTTGAGAAGAAGGCGATGGGTTTCCAGGCATCGTTGATGTATTGCTGCAGAACTGCGCCGACACCTGTGTCTGAAGCATCTGTCGAGATGGAAGTGATGGCATCAGGAATAGGGAAACTAAGGGCGGTAGCATTCCCGAGTGCTTCTTTGGCTGCCATGAAAGCTGCATCAGTTTCGACGTCCCAGTTGAGTACGATGGAACGTCCCCTCTTGCACGGCTTGATCATGGAGTAGAGCGGTTGGAGCAGTTGAGCGCAGCCTGGAATGAAACGATTGTAAAAATTTAACATACCAAGGAATTGCTTGAGTTGGCGCTGTGTTGTAGGTTTCGGGAAACTCTGGATGGCGTCGCAGCGGGATGAGACAGGGGTGACGCCTGAAGGTGTGACGGTGTGTCCTAGAAAGTTGATGGATGACACACCGAAGTCAGATTTCTCGAGATTGATGTGGATGCCGTAGTCTTGTAGGCGGGTAAAGACTTGCTTCAGATGGTCTTGGTGCGTGGCTTCGTCAGGGCTGGCGATGAGTACATCGTCGATGTAGGTGAAGCAAAAAGGCAGGCCTCGCAGGACTTCGTCCATGAATCTCTGGAAAGTTTGGGCAGAGTTCTTGAGGCCGAAGGGCATTCGAACGTATTCGAACAAGCCAAAAGGTGTTGTGACAGCTGTTTTGGGGATGTCAGGCGGGTTGACCGGAATATGATGGAAGGCTTTTACAAGATCGATCCGGGAGTATACGCGAGTTCCTGCAAGGTGTGAGGAAAACTCCTGTATGTTGGGAACTGGGTACCTGTCCATCACAGTTCGTGAGTTGAGGGCGCGGTAGTCACCGCATGGCCTGATGTCGCCGTTGCTTTTGGGGACGATGTGGAGAGCTGACGACCAGTTGCTTGAGCTTGGACGAATGATACCTTGACGCATGAGGGCTTCCAATTCTGCCTTGGCTAGCTTGAGGCGTTCCGGAGCCAGACGACGGGCTTTGGCGTAGACTGGAGGTCCCGTAGTCTCTATGTGGTGCACTACGTGGTGTTTCACAGTCGTGGTCGTGGAGTAAGGTTGTGTCAAGGCAGGAAAGTTCCTGAGGAGAGAAGCAAACTTGTTATCAGCACTGATGGTTGAAAGTTGGCTACTTACTCCGGTTGTTGGCCTGGCGTTGGATGACATCGATGTAAGGGGGTCGTGGAGCTTGCGATTTTTAATATCGATCAGGAGATCGAAGTTGGTCAAAAAATCGCCTCCAAGGAATGGGTTGGGAAACTGATGCAACGTAGAAGGTCCACTCAAAGGATCGGCGGAGGTTGAGTTCTAGCTGAAGTGTCTTCCTCTTGAAAACGGGTATCTTGGTGCCGTTGGCTGCGTAGAGGGAAGACATCGGCGGCAGTGATTGCTGGCTTGCTGTGGCAGGCAGGACACTGACTTCAGCTCCGGTATCGATGAGGTATGTGGTGTGGGAGAGTGGATCAAATACGAAGAAGAGTTTCGATGTATGTTGGCGAACGCTGTGCGCCGTTAGCGTTCGCCCATCGTGTTTAAAGGTGACGGTGAGAAGGTGCACGGCTGTGTACATTTCCTCGCATCTTGTCCAAAGCGACGATGGTAGTAGCAGACGCCTGATGTGTGCTTGGGTCTCCCTCTGGACGTAGACCTAGAGCGGTTGCGGTAGCATCTTGGTGACGGGGGTCGTTGTTGAAGATTGGCAACCTGCTCTTGGAGGGCGCTAACCTGGAGGGTGAGTTTGGAGATTAGCTCGGTTAACGTCATGCTTACGTGATTAGTATGCAGCGATGTTCGTGGGCAGCTGGGTTGGCGGGGCTGGGCAGGCTGGGTCAACGGGCAGCACAACCCGGGGCGGCGGGCGGGGCTGGGCACGGCTGGGCGGCGCTGGGCACGGCAGGGCGGCGGGCGGGGCTGGCGGCGGCCGGGGCTGGCTGCGGGGGGGGCTGGTCACGGCAGGGCGGCGGGCGGGGCTGGTCACGGCAGGGCGGCGGGCGGGGGTGGCGGGGCTGGCGGCGGGCGGGGCTGGTCACGGCAGGGCGGCGGGCGGGGGTGGCGGGGCTGGCGGCGGGCGGGGCTGGCGGCGGGCGGGGCTGGTCACGGCAGGGCGGCGGGCGGGGCTGGCGGGGCTGGCGGCGGGCAGGGCTGGTCACGGCAGGGCGGCGGGCGGGGCTGGTCACGGCAGGGCGGCGGGCGGGGCTGGCGGCGGGCGGGGCTGGTCACGGCAGGGCGGCGGGCGGGGCTGGCGGCGGGCGGGGCTGGCGGCGGGCGGGGCTGGCGGCGGGCGGGGCTGGCGGCGGGCGGGGCTGGCGGCGGGCGGGGCTGGCGGCGGTCACTCCAGGGTCACCAAATGTAGTGGTTACTACAATTGTCCTATTTGGAGGAAGCTAGGATATTTAAAGTCAATCCCATGACTGATCTGTTTATTGGAAATGGTGATGATGGTATTTACAATATTTGTAGCGAAATTCTGGATTCTTGGTCTTTGGTATACAATTATTTAAAATCTATTTACAATACATAAATATGCTTCTTACAGTATGTAGAAGGATATGTTTCCATTTATTTACAAAATATATTAAGTTATTATAATGAACATTGTTATTATATTAATTAAAATTAGTCGAATGTATGTTTAGTCGGACGCATGTTTCTAAGGGGTGACTATTGTTTATCCCGTACTCTGCGATCACGGTGGCTGAAGGGGTAATTATACGTGTTGGCTACAGAACACTACAGAGGTAAAAAATACATTTATACAAATGTATTAAGATAGGAAGAAAGATTGAAGAAATTGTGAACTCTTACGTTCTAAAAAACAAAGAGAGAAAGGCGACACGATAATGACAGGTCAAAGAGAGATATAACGATACAGAATATGTTTGTATTAGATGAAAGATCAACTAGAGGTCACAATGAAAAAACGAAAAAGCAAAACGTGGCTGAAGTCTGTTTGGAAGTATAGAATTCTACATAAATGTTCAGACCTGTGAATCAAATTGAACGCAAGTATAAACCAAACCAGCACCACAAACAAATTTAAGGCAAAGTTTAGTGAGTGAAGGCATAGACGGGACCACATGAGTACAGCCCCAACCCTGTATATTGCAACTAGATAAATACATCCACCCTGTGATTTTATTCTGAAACAACACACACACACACACACACACACACACACACACACACACACACACACACACACACACACACACACACACACACACACACACACACACACACACACACACACACACACACACACACACACACACACACACACACACACACACACACACACACACACACACACACACACGCACACACACACACACATACACACACACACACACACACATACACACATACACACACACCACACACACACACACACACACACACACACACACACACACACACACACACACACACACACACACACACACACACACACACACACACACACACACACACACACATATATATATATATATATATATGTATTATATATACATACATATACATATACATATATGTATGTATGTATGTATGTATGTATGTATATATATATACATATATATATATATATGTATATATATATGCATATATACACATACACATGCATATATATATGTATATATATATACATATGTATATATATATATATATATGTATGTATGTATATATACACACACACACACATATATATATATATATATATATATATATATATACATACATATACCAAAGGCTTTTCCCCCTACACGGGGGGTAGCCAAAAAGTAAAAGTCATAGTAACCACTCCCACCCATTCCATTTCCTATATATTCGTCTCCCCTTCACCCTCCTCCCTCCCTCTTATCTTGGCACCTCCTGGATGACGGGTCATCCTGCATCCTGTCTACTGCCCTGGGTCAGAAGCAGTGTCGCAAGACAGCACATCCACAGCAAGACCGCTTCATAAATTCGGCGACCCGGCCTCTCCGTCCCCTCATGCAGAAAAGGAGAAGACGGGAAGAAATCCCTTCGGGCTGCGTCAATTTTTTCTCATACATACTTCCTCACCTCCCATCCCCCCACTCACTCCCCCTCATGCATCACAGCTTCATCTATACACAACCCCTCTCCATTCACCCCTATCTTCTGTCCTCTCCCGTCCTTCCTCCACAGACATTCCTTTCTTTTGTAATGCCCCTTTCACCCCATCCATCCATCTCATCCTAGGATTCCCCCTCATATTCACTCCTTCCGCCTCTGCCTTCCACACTTCTTTAACTAATCTTTCTTCACTCATTCTTTCCATGTGTCCAAACCATCCTAATACTCTTTCATCAACCCTATCTCCCAGTTCCCTTTCCACCCCTGTTCTCCTCCTCACCTCCTCATTTCTCACACTATCCAGCCTAGTAACCCCAATCATACTTCTTAGACATTTCATCACAAACACATTCAAACTCCTTCTCTCTTTCTCTCTCATGTTCCATGTTTCTGCCCCGTATAATGCTGTTGACACAGTCACTCCTTCACATAACCTCTTCTTGGCATCCATACCCAGATGTCAATTTCTCATTACACTTTTCAATCCACCAAGGCATTTCCTCGCTTCTCTCAATCTACATTCTACCTCCAGCACACTCCTCCCTTTCCTGTCACATTCGCACCCAAGTATCTGAAACTATCCACTTCCTCCAGTCTTTCACCCTTAATGCTCACTTCCAGCCTGCTGTCACTCTCTCCCCTTGCACATCTCATCACCTTACATTTACCCACATTTATCTTCAGCCTCCTTCTTTCACACACCTTCTCAAGCTCTGTCACTAAGTTACTCAATCCCTCCTCCTGAGAGGACAAGCGCAGTGTCGTCAGCAAACAATAACTGGCTCACCTCCCACTTTTCTCCACTTTCTTTAATCATCTCCAATCCCTGACCCACTACCCTTGCATTCACCTCTCGCACCACCCCATCCGTGTAAAGATTGAACAGCCAGGGAAGAACTGAGTAAAATGACACAGGCAAGAATTAAAAGAAAAGACACAGGCAAAATGGCAGAAGTAAAGCTGTTATAGGAAAAGCTGGCACAACAAGAAATAGCAAGAGTGGAAAATTAGGAAAAAAATCTAATAATACTTTTCAGATATCATCTGATCTAATGATTTCTGTTCAAGAATTGTAAATTAAAACATATAACTTAACAATTGAAATATCATGTTTTGGTCATCTCAAATTACACTTGAAAAAGATCTTTCCTTCCTTAAAGTTCCTCTGTAGGGCTTCTATACCCGATAATTGGTTTGTTTTCTTCACGAGTGGTCTATTTGAGTTCTTGGCTATGGCTGCATTCATAGGAGACATTTTCAAATTTGAAAATGTCTTAAATAGACGAAAACCTTCGATCACCTTTCATTTTATTTTCCAAGTGGTTTTATTACACATCGTTTATAAGATATTTTGCAATGAACATAGTAAAGAGGAGGAAAAGGCTTTTCGCAGAATGGGTAATAATGGAGTTATCCTAGCCCACAATAATAAATAAAATCTTCCTTTACAAACCAAATAAAACGGCATCATTCATTATGTGGAACAGCACAGCTAACACCAGATTGGAGGTGAATATTAAGTGAGAGAGACTGAATGAAGTGGGTGCGAATGTGGCAGAAAAAGAAGAAATAGAGATGGAGGTAGAATGTAGTTTGAGGGAAGCGAATAAATGCCTTATGGAAATAAAAAGTGTAATGAGAAATTGACATTTGGGAATGGATTCTCAGAAGAAATTGTATAAAGGAGATATTGTGCCGATAGCAGTGTATGGGTGCAGAAACATGGAACATAAGAGATTAAGAAAGGGGAAAATTAAATGTGTTTGAGATGAGGTGCCTGAGCAATATAATAGGGGTAGGCTGGATAGAGTGAGAAACGAGGAGGTGAGGAGGATAACAGGGATGGAAAGGTAGTTGGTAGATAGGGTTGATGAAATATTATTGGGATGGTTTGGACACAAAGAAAGAATGAGTGAATAAAGATTAGTAAAAGAAGTGTGGAAGGCAGAGGTGGAAGGTGTGAACATGAGGTGACGACTAAGGAAGAGATGGATGGATGGGGTGAAAAAGGCACTGGGAAAGAGGGGAATGTTTGTAAGGAAGGACGGCAGAGGACAGAAGATAGGCGTGAATGGAGAATGGCTGTGTATGGATGATTATGTGATGCATGAGGGGACGGAGAGGTGGGGTCGCCGATCTAATGAAGCGGCCTTGATGTGGATATGTCGTGTCTTATACATACATATGTATATATATATATATATATATATATATATACATATGTATATATACATATATATACACACACATATATATATATATATATATATATATATATATATGCATGTACGTATGTATATTATGAGGCATTTGAAAATGTGAATTTTATCATGTCGGTTAACACGTCGAACATGTGTGACCTCATATAGTTTGTGTGACTGTATCTGTATTTGTATGTGTGTGTGCACGCGCGCTCCTAGGTGTGCATGCGTGTTTGTTTGTGAGAGTAGATGAGTATGTTTACAGGAACTAATCCTATAGGAAAATATAGATATATGTGTATAGCTTTGACTTTGTTCGTGTGTGTATGTGGGCACGTGCCTACGTATGTAATATTTTCTCTTTCTTTCCACCCTTCCTTAATACCATCAAGGCTGATATGGCTTAAGGTCTTAATCCATACTTTCCGCATCTTGTATATTAACATTGACTTATTTCAGGTCTATGTAAAGTATTACTACTTGTGCTTTTCTTTCCCTCTCTTACACTAACTGGCTTTTTTCCTTTCATCTTTACTGCCGTCAGTTTACTCTCTACTACACCAGAGCCTGCGTGGAGAAGGGGGTAACTTTTTTGTCTCGGAACGTGGAATGTCCAGGTTCGTTCCCCGGTAACTGTAAAAGCACTCTCATGGCTTTCCAAACCGTGTCTTCAACGGCGGATACCAGAGGTGTGGTAGATCATTATCGCATATATATGCTAGCAATTAATCAGTATGATTGAGTTCATTAAACTAATTTCAGACTTCATTCACAACCACAGCCATTCCAACATACCAAACTTTCACATCCACTTTTCATCATACATACAACCTTACCAAGATGGTGAGATATAGTGGCAATATCGGCCCTTCGAGGATAGGCCAGTCAGGGCCATTACGGCAGAGCACACACACACACACGCACACACACACACACACACACACACACACACACACACACACACACACACACACACACACACACACACACACACTCACACACACACACACACACACACACACACACACACACAAACACACACACACACACACACAAACACACACACACACACACACACACACACACACACACACACACACACACACACACACACACACACACACACACACAAACACACACACACACACACACACACACATACAGACACACACACACACGCACGCACGTACAAGCACACACACGCACACACACGCACACACACACACCGTAAATCTCCCTCATCAACATAGAATTTTTTTCTTCTACTTATTCATAAACTTTTTTGTGTTTCAATTATCCCTCGGAAGCCCCAAAGAAGCTCTGCTAGCTGAATATATTAGTTTAGCATAAATGAAAACAGAATCTTTCCGGTAGGTAAATGCAACGAGACTGTAAGGGGGTTCTTTTTAAAGGCATTTAAATAGATTTCACGAAAAATCTTCTGTTTTTCATTTGCTGCAATTTGAAATAGCTGACCCTACCCCCGAAACGTAGTCTGCTTCGGCCGTTCTCGTAAAACCTACCCGTGGCGCCATCTACCTTGCAGTGATGTTATGAGTTGTGTTCATCCTTCATGTGTTGCCATTGTGTCTGATGAATGGTGATCGTGTTGAGTGCCGCAGTTTATTTAATATAAAATTCAGAATTTGTGAACATAAAGAGAAAACCACTGGAGAAATACCAAAATTAGTTAAAGCTACTTTAGTAATGCTTGCATTATCCAAGTGAGTTTAAGCTCTTCAATGCGAGTCAAATTCTCGAGGGCAGCATCAGCTGCCTGATGTACGCTGATTCCATAATGTATCATAATACTCGTGTTATAAAATACAAAGTTACGGCTCTATTACTCTTTATCTTTCACTCTAGATATTAATAACCACAGAAAATATGATCAACCCAGTTCATAGAATATGGGGGTCTACAACTACAAAATAGATATAATCAAGACGCCAACGCCGTCATCCTTATTTGCCCACTCACGCTTCATGGCGCCTACGTAGACGTCATCGTATTGAAAGGGTTAATAAAAAAAGATAGTTAAATGATATTCAAGGTATCGGAAGTAAAAGCTGTGTCAATCATAAGAAAATAAATTATCTCTTTGGAAGTTTATGTCGAGAGAACAGGTGTAAAAGTTAATCAGGTGAATGACAGTAGGTTTTCTTTTTTCTAATAATAGATGATAAAAAGTTGTGTTCTACGGCAGTCTTTCTATGAGAATGGAGCTCAGCTTAAGAGGGATGTCTGGAGAATGACATAAGTAAATGTAGATTATTACCATCAGTATATGAGTGCATAGAAGATGTGTGATAATCGTGTACTACAGTAACTACAGAAAGGATAGATAATTCAGAAAAAGGGAAGCAGAGGAGAACATAAATACC
>NC_134815.1:20473308-20480808 GCF_046742065.1 Oratosquilla oratoria
TCAATAGCTACCATAAGTGTTTTTTCTCATAATTTTTTCTTGTTGAAAGCTTCCACCACTTTATGGAATATGTTTGCCACCAATGTGTTGGTATAGTGGCCCTTTTGGAATCCATATTTGTTAGGGAGATGGGTAGTTTTGTCGTAATTCTTCTCGTGATTATCCTTTCCTCCAGCTTGAATATGGTGGATTGTAGTGAGGTTGATCTTCTAGGTGGCTTGTTTGGTTTCAATATAGGTATTACGTGAGCTCTTCTATAGAGCTGATTTTTTTTTTTTTTTTTTTTTTTTAGGCAGGGATGGATGAACATATCAGTCATTTTCTATTTTTATTGTTTGTTTTTTACAGTTATGAGAGCTAGTTTTATGCGTACGTTCGAAATCTTTTCTAGGCTATCCTAGTTGATATTTTATTGTTGTTCCTTTTGCATTTTTGCTGTGGCCTGACTTTCTTTATTTCTTTGATTAATTTTCTATTTTCTAAAAATGTGGGCTTGTAGCTTGTTTTGGAAAAGGGTTTGTTCATGACGTCACGCTACTGCAGCCATTATGGTGACAGTATTTCTCCTTGCGTTGCTCCAATTGCTTCATGAGGGCGTGTGAGATTTAATTTAAGTTTTTGGTGTTTTTACTGTTTTCCACAATTAACTGATATTTGTATTCCCATCTAGTGCACGTGTTTGTTCCCCAGTTTTCTTTCTGCCTTTTGTTGATTAATTTGGTGAAGCTTTTATATATCTGCTGCATTATTTTCTTTTAATGTTAGGTTCTCTTGTTTATTTGTTTGTTTGTTTGTTCGTTAGTTCGTTCGTTCGTTCGTTCGAAGGTTCGTTCGTTCGTTCGTTCGTTCGTTCATTCGTTCGTTCGTTCGTTCCTTCGTTCCTTCGTTTGTTCGTTCGTTCATTCGTTCGTTCGAAGGTTCGTTCGTTCGTTCGTTCGTTCGTTCGTTCGTTCGTTCGTTGGTCCGTTTTTTTCGTTTTTTTTTTTTTTTTTTTTTTTTGCCTCTTGTGGTATTGTTTTTGCTTGCTTTCTGGATGGCCATTGGATTTCCGTTCACTAATGAACGAATGGATGGGCGGACATACAGGTTACAAAGCTAAGACTAGCAGGAAAACACAAGTAAAATATTAATCTGCCTTGTTTAACAGAGTCTATGTTGCCATTCAAAATTTATTTGAATATGATCCTTAGGCATTATAAATGTGTCTGGCTGACCCGTAACCTCTGCGTCGAGGATAGTCCAAAGAGGATGACATGATACTGTCACCGTCTATCAACCTTGACGACGATACAAGTAAACACTACCTCCACTGGGAGGCGCTGCAGCATCTGGTCTCCATATAGGCCACAGAACCTCACTCTATTTACATTATTACTTCTCCAAATCTCCCACTCCCTTTATCATTCTAGTCTTTTCACATAGGGAGGTCAGTATTCCATTGCCTGCCCTTCTACATCCTCTCCTAACACTCAAAGACATAGAAATCAACCCAGGCTCTTGCCCATGCCAAACATATACAAAAACAATAAACAGAACAACCGTCGAAGAAGTAGAAAGGACGCCGTTACCACATATCAACCTCGACGACGATACCTACACAGATAGAAATGACCAGTATCTGGTCTCAATATCGGGTACATGATCTATTCATCTCAATACTTCTCCAACTATCTCCTCCTCTGTTTTTCCAGTCATTTTATATAAAGCCAGTACTCCGGCGCCTGCCCTCAAGTACCTCATCATGATAGTAGGAGACACAGTAAACAACCTAGGTACCTGCACATCCCTTATGTGTATGAGTACAAAACCAATAATCTACTCACCCACTTCCACCTAATGCAACACATGTCACTTATGGTTTTATCTTACATGTAATACTCTCATCAATACAAAACAGTACTCTAAGAATTGGAGCTGCCACAGTGACATAGCAACACATAGACCTCAAAGAGCATACATACATACATAAATACATACATGTACCAAAGGGTTTTTCCTCCTTACACGGGGGGTAGCCAGAAAGAAAACGGCATAGAAATCACTCCCACCCATTTCATTTCCCACATATTCCACTCCCCTCCACCCTCCTCCCTCCCTCCTATCTTGGCACCTCCTGGATGACGGGTCATCCCTGCATCCTGTCCACTGCCCTGGATCAGAAGCAGTGTCGCAAGACACAGCACACCCACAGCAAGGCCGCTTCATATATTCGGCGACCCCCCCCCCTCTCCGTCCCCTCTTGCAGGAAAGGAGAAGACGGGGAGAAATCCCTTCGGGCTGCGTCAATTTTTTCTCATACATACTTCCTCACCCCCCATCCCCCACCCACTCCCCCTCATGCATCACAGCCTCATCTATACACAACCCTTCTCCATTCACCCCTATCTTCTGTCCTCTCCCGTCCTTCCTCAAAGAGCACCAACAAAAAAATACCTCTATCATGTTGCAAATAAACATAAGAGGTATCACAGACAAAGACATAGAGTTGATATAGTTCAAATATACAGTTCACAGCATTGTTAAAGATAAAAACACAAGCCACATTGCCAATATTCACTGGTTATGCACAAAGGTAGACTCAAAAATAATACACAATAGCATACTCTTTTCCAACAAAACAAGAATAAAGGCAAACACCATTAAACACCACAGCAGAAATAATCTCATAACAAGCAAAAATAAAGATTAAAACGTACAACACTACAAATATGTGCATACCACTTACATCATTAGCCCCCAGAGGCTGCACGTCTCAGCTCCAGCCAATTAACATATTAACAACACACATACTGGTAAGTGATTTGAACACATACGCACAGCAGACAAATGAGGAGAAAACTAGAGTAACCCCCCAAACTTAAGCATATAAAATTCTAGCAACCACACTACTAGGTACCCCTTCAACACGTAGCGTGAATAGAATAGGATATTTTGTAAACGCCAAAGAATGTTGTAATTCCCTCCTTGTACATGTGTTATATACCTTCTATTGTGTATTAAGAATTTTGAATTGTATTTTATTGATAAATTGTTATAATTGTATAATTGGCAGAAACTATGATGAGACGTATATATAAGGAAGTGGGTCTGCCCAACTCTATTCCACTCATTTTCCTTCACTTTCTACTCTTGCCTCTTCACCTACTCCCGCCCCTCACCCTCACCTCTTCATAGTATCTGTCTTTATATATCATTATTGTTATATGAGACGTATATGCGTTGAGGTGTGAGAGCGGAGGAAGGAGATACTCTTCAGGAAAATGCGTCCCCGAGGCTCGAGACCAAGTACATTCCGGACGTTTGAGACAAAGTATGTTCCCGACGTTCGATAGATTTACATAACTTGTTTGTGTAAGTATTACCCGGGGCTCCGCATAACTGCGCAGTTGTGATGTCATCAGCGAAGATTATAAAAGAGGATGTAAAAGATGCGCTCGGAGAGAAGATATTTACCACGAGAGGAGTCAAACGTGACTCTTCTACCTACACGACATTGTAATGCTGATATGTTCAGCACCCCTCTCCTGGATAGAATCCTCTTGACGTCCTCTTCAAGACTTCACAACAGCGTGGAAGTCCTTCTCCACTCCCTCGGCTGACTAGAGACAACCATCTCCTTTTCAAGACTTCACGACAATGTTTTGGTCCTTTCTACAGTCCCTTGGCTGACCAGAGACAATCGTCTCCTTTTCAAGACTTCACAACAGCGTGTTGGTATCTGACTAGATACAACCATCTTCATTTCAAGACTTCATGACAACGTGGATGTCCTTTCCAGCCCCTCGGCTGACTAGAGACAACTGTCTCCTCTGCAAGACTTCACAACAACGTGGATGTTCTTCTCCAGCCCCCGGCTGACTAGAATTGTCCGACTCTCATTCAAGAATACAAGACGCCAGTGTATATCCCTCGTCTTTTTCATGCTTCATAGGTTAATTTAATTATCTGCGCTAAAATGATGAATATATGATTCTATATGTAGATTATTGTTCATAGTAAAGTTGAGGTAATAATAAAATGTTTTCTATTGATAATTCAGTGTTTTCCACTTCACTCTAGATAAGGATTTCTTGTCATATACTAGAAAAGGCGTGTAATACCGAAGGGGGTGGTGTGTTAATAGATAACAAATAATATCCCCTGATATATGAATGTTCTTTCCATCCATACTAGTAAGCAACATTGGAAACTACGTAGGACCTTCTTACAGACCATCTTCCATTCAAAATAGCCCTAGAGCTAGAAGAAAAAATATACAGCCTACGCATAAATCAATACCCATGAGCTACATAAAAGCAAGCTGGCAAAGGTATACAGACGATATAGAAAGCAATTTAGAGACCTTCGATATATGTTTGCAACCATCCAGAAAGCAAGCCAAATTATTAAATAGGTTACAGAAAAAATATAATCGAAGTTTCACATAAGTGATAGCCCTCATAACAAACTTAAATTCACCAACTTCCTGCCGACCCCACACTACATCCCAACCCAGACATGATCCACAAAAAAAAAAATCTTTCAAGAGGAGCAAGAGCCTCACTAGTATGCCTAGTCTCAGTATACAATCCAATTCTACGACACTTTCAACACAGAATAGGCCTGGAACTACATGCAACCATCACACAGGGCACGGAGCACCTCATTCTAAATTACCATACATTAACTATTCGCAAACAAGAACGCAATATTTCTTCCTTGAAAGAGTAAGAGTGTTGACGCTTGTGGACTTTGAAAAAAAAAAAAAAAACATGGCTGAGTACATGTACCCATTCATGTTCCATTTATTTTTATGAGTACCCTATTACCATTTATAGTTTAATTTAACTTTAATTAATTATGATATAGACTAATCGTGGGCTTAGGTGCGTTTAAGATGATGATCTTGCAGTGGAATTACAAATAGTTTTACTTTCATCACCCTATTTAAAAAATATTGAAAAAATATTAGTCGTTTCCGATACAACTTGGCTTAAACAGGAAAAATTAGAATCCATTTATAATTTGAGTTATCTCTGCTGAATATAGTTTCCAGGCACTAATTACAATAGATCAGTATGGAACCAAAAGGTCAACGCCAGTCAGTTTCATTGGGCTGATGGCCAACCCTATAAATCGAATTGATGCATGATTCATGATATTTATCCAATCCAAGGTCTTTCTTCATCTGAACAAACTCATCTCGTGAAGTAGCCGCTAAGCATTACTGTTCTATTTGATTCCATCCATGTATAATTAATGCACTTGAATATATTCATGACTAAAAGAGAAATTCTGGCAAATCAGGCGTAGAAAGATAATGTTCTGCTTCGCAAGTCATGATAATTAAGCTTTGATCCGATAGACGTGAAGGGAGGTACATTTACGTCAGTACAGATATTAATCCATTCGTACTCGGATTTACTCATCGGCTGAATGAAATTGTACGGTATTAGTTAGAATAGAATTTCTGATGTGTAATCAGGCGAACATAAATTGATGAAAATATGTTCAACCCAATTATCTACAGTTTCCGGCTTCAACTAAATAAAGTCGTTTTTCTTTATCTAAAGTAAAAATTACTGAAGTGCAAATAGAATATAGACTCTGCTGCATTTTTTCTTTTTTTGGCCTGGGTGAATGGAATAACCTAGCAAGAGAAAAAATAAACGAAAAGTAGATTATAGCCCTAAGCCAGAAGGCGGTTGGGCTATTTGGGAAGGTAGCAGTCACTACTGTGAATCGAAGATTAAATGAATGTAAAACCAGCACGATTCACATTATACCGCCAGTGGGGAAAACAAATGCAATCGAACGTAGAGCGAAGGGTTAGTACTACACACTCGATATAATTCTTCACACTGTCTCTGTGGACGGGAGCTCTACTGACCAAAATCATCTGGCAAGCAAGAATAAGACTAAACAATTGAAATCGGAAAAAAAATATTGTATGAGTTAAACGAAGAGAAAATAAATAACAGCAAAGCTGTAATGAAGGTGAGACGGATTAATTGTGATGGATACTTGTAAACCCATTGGACCCTTTAGTATACACTTTGGCTGTACAAAATTGCCTCGTGCTTCTCAACATGAAACAACCGCGAATAATTCTAACGAGATGGCAAACGAGTTAAATCAGTGTAGGCGGGGCTGAATTCAAACCATATAATTAGGAAATTATAAGAGAAATAATTCTGTATTATAGGGTACGATATGACAGTAGGATATAAAATCATAATGATATATAATATGATAATAAGATATAATCTGTTGATAGAATATAGTATGACAGACCGTATGAAAATGTGCTATATTCATAAACTTTTCAATTCCTCTTTTCTTATCCCTACTCTTTTGTAACTTTGTGTTCAGGAGGCTATTCAAATGATTTATTTTTTTAGTGAAAGAAACATTTCAGTTTTAAAAAATTCACTAATCCGGAACCTCTACTTGGATAAAGAAAATACTTTACTGTTAATTCAAACATTACTTAAAATCTGTGCTTTCAATTTGTTAAAGTTAGGGCTAGATACAGTAGACACCTTTTGTACAATTTTATTTCTACCACGTTAAAAAAATATATATATATACGGTGTATATATTCTCACAAATTTCAATGTAAAGGTCCTTTACATTTAAATTTCCCCCTTTTTTCCACTGTATTTCAAGTCCCCCTCCGTACCACTTTTTTTTTTTTTTCCAAGAAGACCTCAATCTCCAAAAGGCACATCCAACAAGAACACCCCTGGGCCTTTTCCTCCGTCCTTTACGTCTCTCCTCTCCGTCACAAGGACCTTGGGTTCATCTTTTTCCTATACATTGAATAGAACCTTGTGGAGTTTTCCAAATATCTTGATTTCGTTCTATTTAACCCAAAGACGTTTGTGTTGTGAAAGGTTTATAGTCAAAAGTTTCGTTGGGTTATGCATACAGATGCCTCTTTAACCTCTTCCTTACCTGAAGTCATTTTTACTTTTGTTAAAATTGCCGTCAGGGTGTTTTATTCATTCCCGTTATGGACTCTCGATCAACAACTTCCGGGACATTTTATTTTTTTATTTTTTTTGGTTGCCAATCACCTATCTTATATGTCTGATATTTCACTTCGATTGAAATGAGTGAATTTAAGATGAATTACAAAGATAAAGCCCTTAGGTCCATAACGAGGTCGAAAAATACACAGTTTTGCTTACGGGTTTATCTGAGCAAGTTATGAAAAATCGAAATATATTACATGTTGACGACGTGGTTGGCAAAAATATGTCTTCCCATTTCTAGGTTAATTGAATAAACGCGTTGCCAGATTGGTATTATTTCTTGTCCCTTTAGTATTTAGTATGATTCTTTTTTATAATTTTTTTTATGAATTCCCCTAGAAAAAATTGCAATTTTTACTAAGCTCCCCTAAGTGCCCGTCTGTTTTAGAAAGAATTTATTTAAATGTTTTTAGAATTTTTTTATGTGTTTGGTCGATGCATACTTTCCAGTCTAACAATGTCTTTAACGAAATCTACTGACCAT
>NC_134815.1:20488308-20493308 GCF_046742065.1 Oratosquilla oratoria
GAAAGCAATGCACCAAGGCACAGAACATCTACAGCAGGGAACTTCATATGCTAGGTGATCCTCCCTACTCGTCCACTCAGGCGAAAATAAAGAGAGAGAGAGAGAGAGAGAGAGAGAGAGAGAGAGAGAGAGAGAGAGAGAGAGAGAGAGAGAGAGAGAGAGAGAGAGAGAGAGAGAGAGAGAGAGAGAGAGAGAGAGAGAGAGAGAGAGAGAGAGAGAGAGAGAGAGAGAGAGAGAGAGAGAGAGAGAGAGAGAGAGAGAGAGAGAGAGAGAGAGAGAGAGAGAGAGAGAGAGAGAGAGAGAGAGAGAGAGAGAGAGAGAGAGAGAGAGAGAGAGAGAGAGAGAGAGAGAGAGAGAGAGAGAGAGAGAGAGAGAGAGAGAGAGAGAGAGAGAGTAAAAATCATTTGGGCTGCATTAATCTATTACCCAATCACAACCATTCTACACTCAACAAACATTTTCCTTTTACTTAAGGTCCCCTTCGCTCCATCCATTTATCATCTTTATCGGTCTTCACCACAAGCTCGCTTCATCCACTTCTGCCTCACACACTTTTTCTAGTCTTTCTTCACTCATTCTTTTCCATGTGCCAAATCCATCCCAGTTTTCTCTCATCAGCCCTATATATCAACTCCCTTTTTACCCCCACTCTCTTCTCCGCCTCATTTCTTACTCTATACATCCTCGTAAACCCTACCACAATTCACAAGCATCTAATTTCAAATATCTTTAGTTTTCTCTTTTCTGCTTCCCTAAAATTCAAAGCCTCTGCCCCATACAATGCAGTCTACAGATACTTTTTCATCGTGACATTTTTATTCCCCCAAGTCATTTCCTTGCATCTCTCATCCTAAGTTTTTCTTGCACCCCAACTCCTCCATTCCCTGCTACATGTGACCTAAAATGTCAAGACTATCCACTTCTAACCCCTTCTTTATGATTAACTTGCTGCCGCTCTCACCCCTTACGTATCTTGAACCTTGCTTTCACCCACATTAACTTTCAATTTCTTTCTATTGCATACCTTCCCAAATTCCGAGACTTACTGCCGTAGATCCTCTAGAGGAGCCATAAACTCAGTGTCATTCATAAACAACAACTGGCATACCTCCAACTTCACACGCACTCTCCCTAACCATCTCCAATCTCCTGCCCATCATCCCCGCATCTACCTCCCGTATCACCCCATCCACGCACACATTGAACAACCATGGTGACATAACCCTCGTGCAGCTCCTCCTTCAACTCAGACCACTCACTTTCAACATTCCTAACCCTAACACAAGCTCTATAATACTTAAGTATAATCCTTTGAGTGCCCCTACCCCACACACTGCAATACCTCGCACAATACCCTCCTGTCTACCCTGTTATAAACCTTCACTAGATCCATAAAAGTTAAAAAACTTTTTGCAAATCTGCCTCACCTCAAAATATTGGTCAAAGTGGGAATATCTTATTCAGTTTAAGGATTAAGGTAACCTCAACTGACCCTTCTTGTATGATGATGCACTTCAAATATTGCTTCTACCTAATCTCCTTAAGCCTTACATGACACAGATCTTAGTGCTAATCCGTCAGTTACAAACAAATTCATAATTACCCTGGAAGTTTAAGCGCATGGAAAAGGCCTCGGTTGCAGGTTAAGCCTTTCCGTGATTACCTCCAGGACCTCATATTTTACTAAAATTATTAACAGAATAAGATCTATATTTTTGTTTTGGCTTTCACAGAGCTATTCTATTCAGTTGCACGTGGCACTTTCAGTATTGAAGGGGCGAGACTCGTCACGATCAACCTTTCCTTTTCCCTGCAAAGTAGTGTTTAACTCTTTATTTGGATTACCGTCAGACGATTATATTCAGCCGTGTATGATCTCCTCAGTCACAAAGGAATTAATCCCTTCAAAACTGTGAAGCATTTTATAGCTTTTGTTCAGACAAACTACGTCACGAAAGGCTATTAAAGTTAGGTCGCATGGCATATGAGAAATGTACCCAAATGGGATAAGGAGTGGCTCAGTGATAGGAAGCAGTGCGCATTAATGTCAGATTGGGAAGGCATAACTAATAGGGTACCCAATGGACTAGTGCCTGGTTGATTTTAATTATTCATAGACATTAATGATCTTTACGTAGGCATTACTAGTATCTTGGGTACGTTTATAAGTTATATCAAATTAGTGAGTTATTAAAATAGAAGACACAACAAATATCACGAGATCTAGATAAATTGCATAATTGTTCGTCTAATTAGCAAATTAAATTCGGTGTTGATAAGCATGAAGTAATTAGAATGGGTACCTATCTAATTGGTAGATATTATAATCTTATCAATATAGAAATTGTGACCTCGAAGAACAAAACAGATTTATGTGTTTTCGTCAGTAACGATCGAAAACTCAGACAAGAGTGTACAGCGGAAAATATGAGTAAGTTAAGATGGTTTTTCTTATTATATTTTCGTCGTACATTCCTCTCCTTATTTGAACACTTTGACTTTCAAGGGTTTGCTGCATACAAACATTGATCACATTACGTTACCTTCGTTTGGGATTCTCTGTGAAGTTGAGAGTTTTATGTCCCATTTCTTCATAAGCGAACAGCAGATGACAGGAACTTACATGGCGGGACGTCTACAGCCGTCGCGCTGTCTACATTTGGTCAAATGGCAATGTTACACATCCCCACGATGATCTTGTTATGTTGTCATTACACTTACATAATCAATCCCTTACCTGTGGGTATGTAAATGTATGAAATATAACTAATATTTGGTGATCCCATCTTTGTCACATTCTTGTTTCTTGGGGTTGCTGGTTTAGGTAAAACTTGAATGTAGTTTTACATTATCTTTATTTTGCTTCACGCTAGAGTATATATATAATATTAACAATAGAAAACCAAGCATATAAATGTTTTGATTTCTTAATCTTATCATGTACTACGAAGGATTGCATATCCGTAATACTTAACATCACGCATATTATATAATATTGGCATACATAAAAGATATCTCCTACATATTCTGTTGACTTAATTCTAGATTATCTTATTCGGCTGTATACAGAATGAAATTGCTTTCCATGAGCCGGAATAAAAGTGACAGTAACGAGAGCAAAGTATGTGCAGTGCATTCCCTTATCAAAGCCTAGCGTTCCTTTTAAAAAAAAACTTATTAACTCCAGTTAGAGACGTTCCTTCCCTGTTCGGAGCTAGCTCTACGACTTTTGTCAGCTTAGCATGTTCCTGTATACCGTGAAGGCCTTTAAAGCCCTATACTGACTATTCGATGAGGCCCGCCTTTCTTCTCAAATTTCCGGTCAAGCAATTCCCAAAGGAGCAGTTTCGGGTACGTTCGGATGGGCCCAATAGAATCAAACTCCTTTTGTTTTTCACCTCAATAAATTAGGGGAACACAACCTATCAATCGTATAACATTTTACTGCCCAAATAAAATAGTGTAACATCTATTGTATCCAATTTGAGAAGTAATGAAATACTCCACTGGATTCACCCTGTAAAGATGAAATACACACTTTTGATCTTATAGATTTGGAAGGTGAAAGAAAGCACAAAATAGAAGCTAGGTAATAAAAGTGCAATGCTAGGGTAATTCTTCCTTCCATTTCATCATTTATTTTTTCTCGTAGTTAGTTCTTGTTGAAACTTAAAAAAGTGCTTTCATTTGAGAAATAATTATTGGATGGAAGAAAGATGTGAACGCCATACGATGACATATACTTGTGTATCGTACAAATACTAAATGCTTCTTCAGAGAATTATAGAATGATGTATAGAATATGATACAAAAAAGGATAAATAAGGGAATATGAAATAACCCAAAAATACATAAATAGAAAAGGAAAAAAAAATTCAAACAAGGTACACAACAAAAGTGGAAGGCGTAATGGTCACGTTACTTAATAATGTTGTGTATAAGTGGTGCTCCGTGGGTTACCTGATGCTCTTAGGGTTATATATTTGCTCTGCTATGAGGCGTGAAAAAGAGGAGAAGGGACACAGAAAATCTGATATTCCTTTTATTTGTTAAAGCTTGGTTTAACCATAGAGTGCAGTCAATAATTTAAGCGTTTTTTTCACAGACCCTGTCTTAAAAATCAGATGATTAATGTGCATTTCCCAGAAAAAAGGTATAACCATATACACAATGTCAATATGTAATGTGACATCAGCTTATTTCAATGACACACACACACACACACACACACACACACACACACACACACACACACACACACACACACACACACACACACACACACACACACACACACACACACACACACACACACACATACACACACACACACACACACCGCACACACACACACACACACACACACACACACACACACACACACACACACACACACACACACACACACACACACACACACACACACACACACACACACACAAACACAAGCACACACACACACACACACACACACACACACACACACACACACACACACCACACACACACACACACACACACACAACACACACACTAACACACCCAGACACACACACATACACACGCACACACACACACACCCACACACACACACACACACACACACACACACACACACACACACACACACACACACACACACACACACACACACACACACACACACACACACACACACACACACACACACACACACACACACACACACACACACACACACCAACATATATGTATATATATTGGTGGTAGAAGTGGGAGGCGCTAAAGATGACAGTGATGAGAAAGGAAAATAGAGGAGAAATAAGAAAAGATGAGGTGTAGTTAGTGTTGAAAATTCTGAGAGCAGGTAAGGCACCTGGGTTAGATGGGTGTCATGTGGAATGTATGAAGAGGGGAGCTACAGTATTAGCAAAAGGTTAATGGAAGGAATCCTGCAACCAATTTACGAAGAAAAATCTGAAAATAACGTAGAAATGACTGCTGACTCTAGATTTTATTCT
>NC_134815.1:20495808-20498308 GCF_046742065.1 Oratosquilla oratoria
TGACTCAGAACTTCTTGGTAGTGAGAGGGCCAGAGATTCACAGGCCACAGCAGTGACAGCGGAAGCCACACAAAGAAAATCAAAATTCTTGCTGGCAGAGATATGAAAAAAAGTAAATGAATGGAATGAAATAGATATTTTAGAAAATTATAAACAGAACGTAGTCTGTAAATACTACAACCAGATAATTAGTGACAAAATGGATTAGTAAGAAACCACATCCAAATATTTTTCAAAAGGAAATATCATTAAAGGAAAAAGGCAAGCGAATCATTGTTTGATTTTAGTCATATATCTTTTTAGAAAGACAATTATGAATTTTAAGTTTATACATATATACATATATATATATATATATATATATATATATATATATATATATGTAATATATATATAACGTAGAAACCACTGTTGGAGTAGAAAAGACTGGAAACGGGGAATCTATATATTTCGATTGCAAACTGCAATCCTCTTCAGTAGATACAATTAAGAGAGAGCGTGCTGTTTAAGTAGCACCCTTAACAAAAGAAAGGGGAACATGGGAAGATGTCTCTACCCTCGGCTCACTCCGTATGTGAGGTCAGGAGGCAAATGAGCTTTCAATAGGTTGGTGATGAAGAGTCCGGATATTATGTCCGGGGACCATTGCCCCTTTGAAATATTCATGTTGGGCTGATATTCAATGATCGTAGATTCTACCATTTTTCTCCTGAACTCACATCTGGATTTATAAATAAGCTCAGCTTTGTCCCAATCTAAACAATGTTTAAATTGCTTAACATGTTGGAACACAGCTGAGCTCTCTTGTGCATATTTAATGGAACGTTTATGTTCAATCATCCTGGTATTCAAATCCCTTCCAGTCTGTCCGATGTAAACTAAGTCACAACCTTTACATGGAATCGAATAAACCCCTTGGCTCTGCTCTTCTTTTAACCTTTGGTGGACATTTACCATCTTTTTATCAATGGTGTTAGGATAATAATTAATCAAATTTAATTTGTCTTTGGGAAGAAACTTGGTCGAGGGAATGAAAGATTCAGAAGAGGGAACGTCATTTCTCGCAAAAGAGGTCGCAATTTCTTAAACAAGAATTGAAGAAGAAAGGAAACTTGCTGAAGGAGTTGAAAAATTAAGAAACTAACTACGGAAACAGCGGAGTGGGAAGAACATGGACGAGGAAACGTGTAAACACAGTGATGTAGCATTATTAGTGTTAGGTGACAACCATTTGTCAAAATGCCAAATGAGAATTGGGCGGAAACTGAATGCTCTTTACATATGACCATTTGAGCTACCAAATAGATTCACTATTTCTTTAATCTAAGCAGTTTTAATCTCATAGATATACAGAAGAATTCACACAATTTAGGACTAAACTGTCATTACATCAGCTAACATATCGAGATGCCACATCCATAGCACACCTCTTGCGTCTTATCTTAGGATAGCCGGTAAAGAGGTTAGAGACAATAACAAATATTCAATATTTACTCCCTTAGATAAAAAAAAAAAAAAAAAAATCGTTTTAACAAGATGTCACACAACATAAGTGAAACCACAAATTTCTAAAAGGTCAATAGAAACACAGCTAATGAACTAGAAATACGATTGAATAGCCTTCTTTGTCAAAATAAGATCAAGGGAGACCCCAAACCCGCTCCTCTTAGAAATGGTTAAACATCTACCGTACATGAGCTGATTTCACCCTTCACGGCATTATCCTATAGCTTCAAGTCATCTAGAGAATCCCTTCACATTGCGAAAGCGAAACGATCATCTAGAACTAATGTGTCCATGGATTTTGTATATTTTTTTTTACTAATGTTTCTGTGAAAAAGATAATCAAGTTAATCTACATAAAACTCGGAAGAAGTACAGTTTAAAAATCCTGAAGATACATCACACCATTAACTAAAAGCTTTTACTAAAGGGACGATTATGAATCCTCCATGAACATGTATATTCTAACTGATAGAGTTACAATAGATTCCCTTCTAGGAGTAATGCTTGCCATCTTGTACTGCGATTTGACAAAGAAAAAATTAAAATAAAAAATTAGAAAGAGCTACACAAAAATATATATCAGACTTCACATAATATAGAAAAGTTGCTCTTGTGAAATAGACTATCTGGATGACATAATCAAGAGAAATGTAGTATAGCTGAGATACATCTAATTGTGATAGATAACTGTTTATTTACAAAAGAATGTTGGGGGATGAATGAAATTTTTTGTATGAGGTATTCACCAAAGAAAATATTGATGATAGACTAAGTGATACTATAAAATTCCATTTCTGTGGGCTCAAATAAAAAGAATTGGATGCTATTAGTGTACAAACCTGATGTCGAAAATACCAAAAAATAATAGAAATATCAAGCAAACATTAAACAAAAGACATAAGATGAAAAGAAACAGGTGTCATTTTATTTTACTCTATAGGGCATATAAAAAACAAAATGAAAAAAGGAAGGTAGGACATACTCTGCTGGGCAT
>NC_134815.1:20515808-20517437 GCF_046742065.1 Oratosquilla oratoria
TTCCTGCCACATTTGCACCCAAGTATCTAAAACTATCCACTTCCTCCAGTTGCTCTCCCTTAATGCTCACTTCCAGATTACTGCCATTTTCACCCCTTGTACATCTCATCACTTTACTTTTACCCACATTTATCTTCAGCTTTCTTCTATCACACACTCTCCCAAACTCTGTCACCAACTTCCTCAATCCCTATGTATATATACATACATATGCATATATGTATATATATATGTATACACACACACATATATATATATATATGTATATACATATACATATATATATATATATGTATGTATGTATGTAACAATATACTGCATATCAACTATAAATCTCAGTGCAGTACTTTTAAGCTCGTATTTCATAAGTTTAGGTGACTGGTGGGTAACTCTGATTGCGTCAAGGGATAGTAAAACTATTTTTCACCAACGTATTTTCATATTATTTCAATACTATAACATACACTTATAATATGCCTACCAGGGCCACTTATTACGACTAAGGTCCACCTAACATACTTAACCTATGGATTACAGAGGAGTGGAAAAAATGCGTCCGCTCTAAACGGGTTCAGAACCAGAGAGAGAGGGAGAGAGAAAGGTAGCGTACTTAATGACTGTGATCACCGTGATGGCCGCAGTTGCCAACTCGCAATACTATTATCATTTATCTTATTACAGGCAGGGCGAGTGGGATAGCATACTACACATACAGACATCATTAACATAACAAGGTACATTTTATAATGTGAATAATTTCGTAGCTAGTAAAGTAAAAAAAATGACAAAGAAATAATACCCACGGATTATGGAAATTCTTATATCATACGATCTGTAATTCAGGAAGGCGTGAAATAGGGCCTGGCTACAAGCTAACCAAAACAGGTAGTTAAATGAAAAGCACATCTTTTACAAAGGAACACATGGAATTGCGGCCACGCAACACCCCTCCCCCAAAAGAACACGCTTACAAGGTTTGTAAACAAGGAATCACTTAACCAAGTCAATCACACTAACATTTATGTTTGCACATGGGTAGTTCGGGACAAGGCATCAGGCAGCACATTAACTTTCCCACGAATGTGCGCGATCTGTAAATTGAAGGGTTGTAAGGCTAATGCCCACCGTATAAGGCGTTGGCTAGTATTTTTTATTCGTTCCACAAATGTCAGGGGATTGTGGTCTGTAAACACTTGCACAGGGTGAACTGTGCTTCCTACGTATACCCTAAACGCATACAGAGACATTATCAAAGCTAAAGCATTCTTTTCAATGGTGGCATAGTTCCTCTGTGACTTGAGGAACTTCTTTGAGAAGTAACACACAGGATGTAGCACACGATCCTCCTCATCCTCTTGTAGAAGCACGACACCGGCACCAATTTCACTGACGTCGACGTGGATGGTGAACGGCCTATGGAGATCAGGAGCACGTAGGACAGGAGCATTTGCCAGTAGATTCTTCACGCTCTCGAAGGAGTCCTGGCAAGCCTGGGTCCACTTGAAGGAGGTCTTGACACTCAGGAGGTCGGTAAGAGGAGCCACTATGGAGGAGAAGTTGGGACAGAAGCGACGGTAGTAATTCGACATTCCCAACAGTCTCATCACTCCCTTTTTGTCGCTTTGGGCA
>NC_134815.1:20532937-20535437 GCF_046742065.1 Oratosquilla oratoria
TTCTGTAGGTCTTCCAGGGTCTATGGACGGTCGTTATAAACCATGGATTTGAGATAATCCCACAGGAAATAATCACAGGGGGCTAAATCAGGCGAGCGCGCTGGCCAGTTTAAATCGCCTCTCAGGGAAATCAGCGCGCTCGCCTGATTTAGCCCCCTATGATTATTTCCTGTGGGGTTATCTCAAATCCATGGTTTATAACGACCGTCCATAGACCCTGGAAGACCTACAGAATGCCATCCGCACTCAAATAGCCAATATACCGCTCACCATGCTAGAGAGAGTAGACCAAAGCTTCCGAAATTGTCTGAATCAGTGTATTGACAATGGAGGTGGACATTTAAAAGATATTGTTTTTAGAACTGTGTAAAAGTAAATCTCCCATAATTGTGTGACAGACATAAAAGTAGAATAAAGAATTGTGAAGTGTAAAAACTTTATAATTCAATCTCCAAATCGGGAAGTTTCCGCGCCCCACCCTGTATATATATATATACATATACAGTATATATATATATATATATATATATATATATATATATATGTATGCATATACATATATATATGTATATATAACTTTTTTTACAGTATTTCACATACATATACCAAAAGCTTTTTCCCCCTTACACGGGGGGTAGCCAAAAAGAAAAAGGCATAGAAAAATACTCCCACCCATTTTATTTCCCATATATTCCACTCCCCTCCACCCTCCTCCCTGCCTCCCATCTTGGCACCTTCTGGATGACGAGTCATCCCTGCATCTTGTCCACTGCCCTGGGTCAAGAGCAGTGTCGCAAAACACAGCACATCCACAGCAAGGCCGCTTCATAAATTGGCGATCCCCCCTCTCATGCAGGAAAGGAGAACACGGGGAGAAATCCCTTCGGGCTGCGTCAATTTTTATTCTCATACATACTTCCTCACCCCCCCATCCCCCACCCACTCCCCCTCATGCATCAGAGCCTCATCTATACACAACCCTTCTCCATTCACCCCTATCTTCTGTCCTCTCCCGTCCTTCCTCTACAGACATTCCTCTCTTTTGTAAAGCCCCTCTCACCCCATCCATCCATCTCATCCTAGGACGCCCCCTCATATTCACTCCTTCCACCTCCGCCTTTTACACTTCTTTACCAATCTTTCTTCACTCATTCTTTCCATGTGTCCAAACCATCCTAATACTCTTTCATCAACCCTATCTCTTCCTCACCTCCTCATTTCTCACTCTATCTAGCCTAGTAACTCCTAACATACTTCTCAGACATTTCATCTCAAACACATTCACACTCCTTCTCTCTTCCTCTCTCATGTTCCATGTTTCTGCCCCGTACATTGCTGTTGGCACAATCACTCCTTCATATAACCTCCTCTTATCATCTATTCCCAGATGTCTATTTTTCATTACACTTTTTAATCCACCATGGCATTTACTCGCTTCTTTCATTTATATTATACCTCCAACCCCACTCCTCCCTTTCCTGTCACATTCGCACCCAAGTACCTGAAACTATCCACTTCCTCCAGTTTCTCACCCTTAATGCTCACTTCCAGCCTTCTGTCACTCTCTCCCCTTGTACATCTCATCACCTTACTTTTGCCCACATTTATCTTCAGCTTTCTTCTTTCACACACCTTCTCAAACTCTGTCACTAACTTCCTCAATCCCTCCTCTGATCCTGCTACAAGCGCAGTGTCGTCAGCAAACAACTTTTCTCCATTTTCTTTAATCATCTCCAACCCCTGACCCACTACTCTTGCATTCACCTCTCGCACCACCCCATCCATGTATAGATTGAACAGCCAGGGCGACATAACATACCCCTGACGAAGTCCCACCCTTACCTCGGACCATTCACTCTCTCCATTTCTAATCCTAACGCAAGCTCTACTACTCTCATAAAAACTCTTGACTGCTCTTAACAGCTTTCCTTCTATCCCATATATCTGCAGTACCTCCCACAGTGCCTTCCTGTCTACCCTGACGTAAGCCTTTTCCAGATCCATAAAAGCCAAAAAAACATCCTTATCTTTTCCTATAGCTTTCTCACATATCTGTTTTACCACAAAAATCTGATCTACACATCCCCTACCTGTCCTAAAACCACACTGTTTCTCACCAATTACTTCCTCTATTCCTCTCCTAATCCTCTCAAGCAAGACCCTCCCATAAGCCTTCTGAACTACACTCAACAAGCTGATCCCTCTGTAACTACTACACTCACACTTGTCCCCCTTTCCTTTGTAAAGCGGAACTATACAGGTACTTCTTCAGTCTTCTGGCACTCTGCCCTCTCTTAAACAAACATTGAATAACCTCACCAGCCAGTCCACCATCACTGTACCTCCTTTCTTCAGACATTCTGCATGACATCCATCCAGACCAGGTGCCTTACCTGCTCTCATCATCTTAGCAGCTGCTTTCACTTAATCCTCCCCTATTTCTCCTCCATTTTCCTCACTCATCACTCTCATTTTCTTAGTGCTTCCCACTGCAACTACC
>NC_134815.1:20540437-20545437 GCF_046742065.1 Oratosquilla oratoria
AGCGATAAAACTAGTAAACGAAATTATTAATGGAAAATATTTACAGGCAATCAACACAAAAGAGAATGGGCAGTAGGGTCAATGGGACCGTTACATGATTATGAGAATATGGAAATTATCGTTCAAATAAGAAACAAGATAAGTATACAATATGGTACTATCTAAGTACAAAGAGATCAGGAACATGCATCAAAATAAGTAATAAGTACAAATATAAGTAAAGTAATGCAATGTATATCAGACACGTAATGTAGGCAAAAAGGGTGATCACTTCACACCAATCGTCTCATGAATCTAAACTTTCTAGTTTTTATCAAGAGATCAATATGTGGGAATATGACAAGGAATGAGCGGTTTCAACTGCTTATATACCATTGGACCGGAAGCGAGATACTTCCGGTGAAGTGTGCGAGTGAGTGAAAGGGGGGGGGGAGGGTAAGTTAACACGTCAACATGGGTAGTTTTAAGACCCTCGACTCGCTTGAACAATCTATTTATTTAGTAACTGTCAAATCTGTGCGCTCCGAACTATTCAGGATTTCGCTTGTCTGTTTGTTCTACAAGAGTGCGCACCTCTCTGCACGTAGGCAAGATTACATATAGTGGACGGGCGTTACTGCTTAACATTGTTACAATACATACATAGACAAGAAATATGAACATAGTTATGTAATACAAAGGAACACAATTCTATAACATAATTACACATATGACGTAATATCTAATATTACGTTACACCTCCACCGTTTGGGAAAGCTTTTCGCTTTCTGTTGAAAAGCTATGTTCTAGAAAGTATGGAGTAGTAGTTCTGTGCAGGGGACAGCTTCTTGCTGTAGTAGGCGATAGCGTGAAGAACTTCATTGTGTTCTTGCAAGAGGGCGGCACCGATACATGTGTCGTTGGCGTCGACTTGCAGAAGAAAGGGTCGTTGGAAGTCGGGTGCCCTTAGAACTGGTGCGTTAGTGAGAAGGGACTTCAGGTTTTTGAAGGCCGTCTCACAGGTAGGTGTCCACACGAAGTCGTGGTCTTTTCTCAACAGGTCAGTCAATGGTTCTGCTACATCTTGTTTCTCAGATAAGTGAAGATTTTGTAGTATCTGGGAGTTTTCCAAGGGAATCTCAGGAGGATTAGGCAGGTTATCAGGAGGCTCTTCCGATTTTATTGTGGTAGAGCTGCAAGCTGGAATTGGGATCTCTGTGAATGATAAGGTATTTAAGGTATTTATGTGACAGACAGTGACGGGAACTATTTCTTCTGTCTGGAGTATTTGATTATGTAGTTGAGATTCCAACTGGCTCTGCAGAGACAAGACTGTCAATAGGGGTCCTTTGTATTTAGCACTGCAATGGATCTCCTGGTATGGGAAGATAAAGTAAAACACTTTGATCTCCTGGAGAGGAAAGTTCTAAGTTTAGAATATTTCATCATACCGACCTTTCATTACTCCGTTGAGAGCATCTCGTCCAAGTTCTCATCATTGCCCAACTTCCCAAGCTTCTAACAACTTCTCGGTGACCTGGGACAAACGTATTTTCAAAGAAGGAAACTGGTGGTTTCTTTCTTTTTTTCACATCATCCCATTCGTTCACCGAAAATTAATCTTTTAGGGGACCACGGACCTTTCATGACCGAAGACTAATCTCTGACGGGCTGAATCCAAGGCTTTCTTGAATTGTTGTTCGGGTGGTTGGCGAACAACAAAAAGGAGGAGTCCGTTCCTTCCCACATTTCGAGTGTTCTCAGCACAGAAGATTCTTAACAATTGTCTTGAGCGTTTGGTGAAAAGCGCTCTAGAGCACTCTTGTTGATTGAGGGATGATAAGGCCGGGAGGAAGTTAACCATGATTTATACCTAGTGTTACAAGAGTTTCTCTAAACTTGTCTGGAAAGAAAATTACTTCCCTTGATCACCTTTGAATGATCTTATAGGAAATCCTTACCATAAGTGAAATATTTCAACATTTCTTCTGATTATGTTTTGAGCTTTTAATATTTTTCAAAGGACTTGCTTCTGGAAAACGATGTGCTCATACACATGATATTGTGAGAATGAACTGATTTCCTTTACTTGAAGGAGGTAAAGGTCCTACACAAACAATAAGCAAACCTTTTTTAAATGGCTCTTCCATTACAGGAATGGGATGGAGTGGGGAGCTTCTACAAATTTTCTGGGTTGGGTTGGGAAGCTACCTACCAACTGTAAGTTGACATGTTTTGACACATGTTTTTAACAATATTTGGGCAAACATCTTTGACAACCGTGGGCCCAATTGGAAAATGGTTTGGGTTTATGTTGAACAAGGTCTTTTCTCTTACCCCTAAGTGAACCTGCTAAGGAGGGGAGATATCATCGAGCCAATCTTAGAAACATTATTCCTGAAGTAACAAGAGGGAGGACTAATTTGATTCCTTACTTGCCATGGCTGGTCAGGCGGTTTGGGGGGCCGGGTGGATGCTCTCCATTTTATCGCATTAGGACTCTTCCCGTTTTCTATATAGAAACCTCGTGACATATTTTTCAACTTCTTCTGGAGATGAAACAATCTCGTACAAATTTTTTAAGAGAAGGATCTGGACCTTCTGTTTCCTTTGATTAATTCCTGCACTAAGATAGAGAAAACTGGTGAAGAAAGAAGGATGGGGGTCCTGTTTGGGAGAATAGAGGGGATTCCTAAAATTATAGGTCTCCTCTTCAGATTGCTCTTGTACTGAGATCTGGTTTACAGCACAAGCGGGAAAACAACTGTAAGGTTATCTGAAGGTTCAACTGAATGGTCTTCAGGGTTATTTTGTTTATTAAGGGAGAAATGACTTTGCTTCCAGCGATGTCATTGGCCAACAATAAGGATATTCCCTACTGATGGGAAGAAGAGTCTACTATACTAGCTTACTTTAACCATTTTTAACAAAACCATTCTCCGGTTGTTAAATCTGAACTCGCAAGAAAACATTATGTAATGGACAATTTTATAATCTCCTTCCCACCAACTCCCTTCTATCAATATATCATCAACCTGTATATGATCTCACCCAGGATTCTGCAAGAACAGCAGAAAAAATTTAAAAATCAGACTTGTGCTTTGCTCCTGTGTCTCTTAGTATGGAAAATAGGGATATTTGTTGTGAAACTACTACTATGAGATATAGTTTCCCTGAAGATACAAATGGTTTGAAACAAGGATCATGATCTGGGTGAGGGGGGTTCATACATTACTTGACAATACCGGCTTCTTTGGTTAAGTGTATCCATGAATAGAGGATTTTAGAATCGTGCTGATTTTATATTACTGTTACAAGAGTTGGTGGTCTTATTGGAGAATGAGGGTGTCGGTCTCTTTTCTGCAATTAGAAATGTGATGATCGGCCAACCTGTTTACAATATGAACAAGTTACAGGGGGATAAGTCTTGTAAACCTGTCCCATTTCTTCTTTGCCAAGGGTTGATTTGGAGGATATTGATTGAAATCAGACCTGTAACTGAAATGTGATGGGCTAGACTTGATTTTCAAAGTGTTTCTTTTTCTTTGGGGACCAAGGGATCAGAGTATTTTTGTTGACATCTAGGAATAATGTTGACTTTGACTTTTGGGGAAATATTGTTATCCAATTTGTCCTTGACCTTAGGTTTATATGATTTTAGTGTGAACTCATCAAGCCAAACACAGCAGGCTTTAAGGTTAAAGTTTCGGCGAACAAAGATCATCTATAAAAATCCTAAGATCTGTCCTCTATAAGGTATTCTTAAACTGCTTGCACCAATAAAATCAACTGTTTAAGTCTATCTAAGGTGTCCGTTTCACTGAGCCAAAACAACCACTATTGAAATAAATAAATTAACCTCTCTTGTTGATCCAGGCCGCATATTCTACGTATGGTTAACTGAGGTGTTTTCATTGATATAATTACGGAATTTCTGTCTATAGAATAGGGGCCTCTGGTATTAGTTCATTAAGCTTTTAAAATACAAGCTTTCATATTATCATACTTATACTCGCTTTTCCCCTGCTTTCTGAAAAGAGAAGTATAAAATTTGCTGAGAGTCCTTACCCTTAAATTGTGTTTGAATGATTAATGGGTCCAATTTTCTTTAGGGATTTGTAAATTGTTGCGGCCAATTTTTTTTTTTTCCCACTGAAGAAAGAAAATTTCGGGCTCTCCTTCTGAAACTATTGGGGTAGAAGTTTTACATACTTGGAAATTTCTATATGGTCCTTCCTGAACTACGGGGTTGTCTATTCAACAATCCTAGCTTCTACTTCTGCCCCTTCTTTAATTCTAACTCTGCCCAATTTGACGTTAGTTTCGTTCTCTCTTTCTATTGTGTTTCACTTTAGCCTTCCTCTTCTCTAGCTCTAAATTCTGCCTCAATTTGCATTTGTTTCAGTTTAGTTTTCCTCCTCTTTATAGCTACTTGTTTCGCTTTAGCTTACACTCTTCTCTAGCTCTAAATTCTGCCTCAATTTGCATATGTTTCCAGTTTAGCTTCCTCCTCAATGTCTTACTCTCCTGAGCCTTGAATTCAATCTCCTTAATCTTAAGTTCGGTTTGGTCGTGCCTCTTATTTCTATCCTATTTTGAAGGAATTTGTATTAGCTGTAATCTCTTCTGGAGATAAGATCGCATCTTCGATCAGATTTTCAACGAGATCATGGAAGTATTTTTTTTCTTTCGCAAACTTGTATCAATGTCTACTCCAAAGTGCTTGCCTATATCATATCAAAGTGTCTTTAGATTGGTTCATTTAAGAAACTTACCTTGGGATTTTGAACCGCGGGAAATTCTTGAACAATATCATCCATCTCTATAAGAATGTGTTAAATTTTTTTTACACTGATCCCAATATCCTTGGCAAGGGTCGGCAGCTTTGTTACGGGCGGCTGGTATGTGAAGAGACGTTACGTATAAACGTACTAAGTGCTTAAGAACCAGCGCACTTCTAGAAGCCACTGTAGGACTGAACTATCTTCGTCCTGGCCTAGATAATTCGTTAAGACTAGAAG
>NC_134815.1:20555437-20560437 GCF_046742065.1 Oratosquilla oratoria
ATTTGTTTTTGTTTTGTTATAATTTATCTGTCTGATTTTCATTTATTATTAGTTATATGTCAATTTATTATTACTATTTACCTGTTTGTTTATTATTTTAACTATACCTATGCATTTATTTAAGTATTTTATTTGTTATTTACATTATTATAGTTTTTATTTATTATTTTGATATTAATATGATTTTTTTTTTTTTTTTCATACGACCTAGATATGGATCAAAAGGTTTCCTGTCGGCATGCTCCGCATCTGGGGTTGTCAAAATTAGTGCTCCCGAGATAAGACCTTGACTAGGGTTTTAAAAGCATCCGAACATGGCAAACCATTACCCTGTGTCTTGGGCAGGGAGTTCATGTGAATTTGTATTTGTGACTATATATTCCATGATCACCTTCCCAACACCATTCCACTCATGGCTACTGCAACTCTGCTGCTTATCAAAGGGCATCACCCCCAAAAACAATTTATATAGCTACGATCAAGTGAATCCTTTCTAGAATGGAAAGAAGGAAACCAAAAACAATTACTTGTTCTAACCTGTAACCAGAAGCCACTGGTTCCGAATACGATATTCAAACATCCACCTGTTTAGAGAGAATGGATCAAGGTTTAGATTTTCTCGTAGTTAAAAAGAAATAAGCACAACGTGATTCTTAAAATGATCTTCCAAATAGAAAACAGTATAACTACTTGACTGATCGCTGAGCACATTTAAGGTGCTACAGGGATCTGATTTTCTTACAGAATGTTGACCTTCGTCAAGAGTGAATATGACTAAAGAAAAAAAAGAGAGAGAGAGAGAGAGAGAGAGAGAGAGAGAGAGAGAGAGAGAGAGAGAGAGAGAGAGAGAGAGAGAGAGAGAGAGAGAGAGAGAGAGAGAGAGAGAGAGAGAGAGAGAGAGAGAGAGAGAGAAAGAGAAATACAGACATAATTCATTCTAACTCCTAAAAGCTTCATTGGCATTTCATAAAAGTGAACTTCCTGTGTAGCGATTGATTTATAGAGAAAATATATATTTTCAGGACTGCTTCATTTTACATGTGATGTATATTGCAAAACCAGGATATGTAATCGTTTATAATTTCTAAAAACCTTTTTTTTTATATATTCGTATATTATATCTTGTGCAGTAATGAATGACGAAAATGGAGGAGAATAAGAAAAGATTAGGTGAAAGCAGTTGTTAGAATCATAAGAGCAGGTAAGGCACCTGTTTTGGATGGGTGTGTCATGCGGAGTGTCTAGAAAAAGGAGGTACAGTGATGGTGGACTGGCTGGTGAGGTTGTTTGTTTAAAAGAGGGTAGAGTATTGGGATGTTTTAAACACATAGAAAGAATGAATGAAGAAAGATTAGTGAAAGAGGTGTGGAAGGCAGAGGTGGAAGGAGTGAACATGAGGGGGCGACCAATGATGCGATGGATAGATGGAGTAAAAGGGGCATTGGGAAAGACGGAAATGCCTGTTGAGGAAGGAAGGGAGAAGAGAGAAGATAGGAATGAGTGGAGAATGGTTGTGCATGGATGATGCTGTGATCCATGGAAGGTTGTGTGTGGTGGATGGGCGGTGAGGGAGTATGTTTGAACGATATTTTGACGCAGCCCGAAAAGGATTTCTCCTTGTCTTCTCATTTTCTGCATGAGGGGACAGAGAGGGGGAGAATCGCCAATTAAATGAAGCGGCCTTGCAGCTTATGTGCTGTGTCCTGCTACATTGCTTCTGACCAAGGTCAGTGGGCGAGGTGCACAGATGACCCGTCATCCAGGAGGTGCCAAGATAAGAGGGAGGGAGGGGGGTGAATGGGCGTGAAGTATTTGAGGATGGAACGGGTGGGAGTGGTTTTAATATATTAGTTTCTGGCCACCTTCCTTGTAAGGGGGAAAAGTCGTTGGTGTATGTTTGAATGTATATTGCGTATTATGAATAAAATTGAATAATTACTTAACCGTCTGGTAAGGAATTTTTTTTTCGTATCTAAGTTCAGGTATTTTTATACACCTATAGGACAAACTACGAATAAAACAGTCTCAATTGATTGAGGCCTTCTTCTATCCCGAGTTTATCCTCACCTTAGCGAAAACAGTGAAATTTAGTACTCTATCTAAATTCAAGAGATAACGATAAATGTTTTTATCAAACCTGGGTCTGGGAGAAAAACTGTTTCTACTTCATCAGGAAATGTAACGTCTCATTTATCTAATTCTGGCTGACAACAAACAATATATCTGAGTTTATGGGTCACCCAGAACTGAAATTCACTTAACTGTTACAAGCCAAATGTTTAATAATATTGTTATAGCTAACAGCAGACATTTATTTGACTTAGAATCCTCGTACTTACAATTTAAATTTACTATCTATTATAAATTCAGAGGGATTGTTAACCTAGTTATGTGAAACTGCTGTCTTCAACTGACAAGATTTCAAGAAGCGAACTCCGTGTACTAACATTACTTACATCAGTGGTTACTACAGTTACTTATCTATTAGGGTTAACTGGCTTCATTATAACTATCTGGTCAGAGAGATTTACAACACACTTATAGAATACAGCAGTACGCCGACATAACAACAGATCTATGGGTAACCCCTAATTAGAGGCAGGATGAAATCCCAACCTATATAAATATATAGATACAAAATCTGATATCATGAAATTAAGAAAGACTGAAACAACATGCATCCACGAAGGAAAAAATACCCATATCAACATTTTAATCAACATAAATATCGTATAATCAAACCCACTTCTATCCATAAGTGAGACAAACTATGCTAACATCTTTCCATGAAGTTTTACGACAAGAACAAACTGTAAAAGTGAAGAATACGATGTGATCTATCCCCTCGACATGACGCGCTTGTCAAACATAATCAAATCTATAGCGTTCAAAATTTAATCCTGTAGCTATCTTTCCAGATATCGCTCGACAATGAACGAGAATGCATATTGCGGAATAACCTTGTCCACAAGGAAAGCAAATTGAAAGTCATATACAAATAGCAATATTGTAAAAACTGTCGATTTAAATACAAGCATTCTGTTTGGCCGTCGCTTATATATATATATACATACATACATACATATATATATATATATATATGTATATTTACATATATATATTTACACACACACACACACACACATATATATATATATATATATATATATATATATATATATATATATATATAAATATATATATATATATATATATATACCAGTATATATATATACATATATATGTGTATATATATATATATATAGGTATATACATATATATATATATATATGTATATATATATATATACATATATATATATATATATGTACACACGTTTATATATATATATACAGTATATACATATATATATATATATATATATATATATATATAAGAACATAAGAAAGAAATAAAGGGGACTGCAAAAGACCATAAGGCCTACACTAGGCAGCTCCGTATCCATCACCACCTGTCATCCCCATCCATAAAGTTGTCTAATCGTTTTTTAAAACAACTGATAGTTTCAGCGCTTACTACATGGTTACTAAGTTTATTCCATTCATCGACCACCCTATTAGTAAACCAATTCTTGCCTATTTCCTTCTTAAATCTAAATTTGTCCAGTTTGTACCCATTACTGCGAGTCCTGCCCTGTTGTTTTATTATGATGACCTTGTTTGCATCACCCTTGTTATAGCCTTTGATCCACTTGAACACTTCTATTAGATCACCCCGCACTCTGCGTCTTTCCAGAGAGTGTAAGTTTAGGTGCCTAAGCCTCTCTTCGTAAGGCAAATTTCCGAGTCCTTGTATCATTTTGGTCATTCTTCTCTGTACTGATTCTAATGAATTTACGTCCATTCTGTAGGACGGAGACCAAAACTGTACCGCATAGTCAAGGATGGGTCTAACTATCGCTAGGTAGAGTTTAATAATTACCTCTGCACTTCTATTCGTTACCGTCCTAGCAATGAAGCCTAATGCTATGTTAGCTTTATTTCTGGCGCTAATACACTGCTTCCTGGTTTTAAAGTCCGGACTCACCAGAACTCCCAAGTCCCTCTCGCACTCAGATTTTTCTAAAAACGTGTTATCTAAGTTGTATCTATTTTCGGGGTTGTGTAGCCCTACGTTTAACACGCTACACTTAGAGATATTGAAGTTCATTTGCCACTTCACCGACCATGTTAACAACTTATTAAGGTCATCCTGCAGAATCTGGGCGTCGTCTCCTGACCTAATTAGGCGTCCTATTTTAGTGTCGTCCGCAAACTTACTAACATCACTATTTAACCCTTCGTCTAAGTCGTTTATATACATAATGAACAACAAGGGACCCAAAACCGAGCCCTGGGGAACCCCGCTAGTAACATTGCCCCACCTAGATTTTATTCCATTTATGGTGACCCGCTGCTTTCTGTTACTAATCCAAGCTCTAATCCATTCTAACACTTTTCCTCCTATGCCATGGGCTTTGATTTTATTTAGTAGTCTCTGGTGTGGCACTTTGTCGAACGCTTTGCTAAAGTCAAGGTAAATAACATCGTAATTTTCATTGTTGTCTGCCGCCTTATATACCTTAGTGTAAAAGGATAGAAGATTAGTCACACATGACTTACCCTTGGAGAAACCATGCTGTGAAACACGAATTAAATTATGCCCTTCAATGTGTTCTCTGAGTCTATTTACTATTATTGATTCAAGCATTTTTCCTATAACCGATGTCAAACTGATTGGCCTGTAGTTGCATATAGACGATCTATCTCCCTTCTTAAAAACAGGAACAACGTTTGCCTGCCTCCAAGCAGTTGGAACAGAACCAGTGTCTACCGATTTATTGAATATTTCAGTTAACTGGTCGCAGATTTCAAATTTACACTCTTTAAGCATTCTTGGAAAAATTTCGTCTGGACCCGGAGATTTTGTAGCTTTAAGTCTGTCAATCTGCTTGACTACTTCCTCTTTACTAATGCTGATATTAGTTAGACTACTTTCTT
>NC_134815.1:20567937-20580437 GCF_046742065.1 Oratosquilla oratoria
GTTGTACATTGTAGAACAACACCTCACTCAATTGTAAACTCCAACGGACCCCCACAAAGAGGGAACGCGGAGTCAACCAACTATGTATACTGCCAGCTTTATTCCCAGAGTATCATTCCTCTGAAGAAGCTACAAGCGAAACCGGTCAGGAATAAACTCGGAACGAGACCCGTGACTCTCTTTTTCCACCTTTTTCAACTTGTCACAATGTCTCAACAATATATATATATATATATATATATATATATATATATATATATATATATATACATGTATTATATATATATGTACATATATATATTTATATATATATATATATTTATATATATATATATATGTGTGTGTGTGTGTGTGTGTGTGTGTGTATACATCTATATATATATAAACACATATATGTGTATATATATACATATATATATATATATACATATACATATATATACATATACATATATATACATATGTATATATATATAATCATGGCAAAAGGATAAGCTCCTTGCTTAGTCAAAGTATAATAGAACCTTCCAACAGTCTATGGAGTTCTCCGTATAAATTACCTGATAAACCTAAACCTGATAAAATCTTTAGATTGGTTATGCATTATTTATGGGAAGGTAAATGAGAAGACTAAAGTGGATGTTTAACCCCTACCCAGAATTGATGATATAATGGAGAACTCATGTTCAGCTAAATATCTTACCAAATTTGACATGTTACAAAAGTATTATCAAATTCATTTCCACCTAGATGCTCAGGAAATTATCGCATTTGTAACATCTGACGATCTTTATCATTTTAATGCATGCCTTTTGTTCCGAAAATCCCTTATGCGACCAATCAGTGTTTGATCAATGCCCTCATTGCAAGATTATCAGGAGTAAGGAGTTACTTAGATGACATAATCATGTATAGTAACCCTTGCGAAGACCACTTAATTCATATCTATGCCTTTTTCAACAGCGCAGATCAAGCCAGACCTAATGTCAACCTAGCCAAGAGCGAGTTTGGACAGACTCAAGTGTCCTTTTTAGGACATACGATTGATAGCTCTATAATCCACCCCTTGAACCTCAAAGTTCAGGCCATTAGAAATGTACCTAGTTCCACCAATCGCAGAGAAATAAGGAAAGTCTTAGGTAGTCTCAAAATTTTACAAAAATAGCTGGCCTCCCGACGAACTTTCTAAGAAAGGACCACTGCTTTCAGTGGCCCCTGCGTGCTAGCAAGCTTTATTTAATATATAATTGTTCCTAATAAGTATTCCCATGTTAACAACCCCAAACTATACTATCCCTTTCCATCTCTATACAGATCCCAGTAGAATAGGCTCTACTCTTAAAGCAACATGACACATGGCTTTCTTCGGCAAAAATGTAAATGTTACTCAGTGGAATTAGGCAAGCATCGAAAAGCTATATAAATCCACATTTGGAATATGCTATTTCCGTGCTGTCATCGAATATCATCAAAGACATTAACAAATTGAAAAAGTACAACGGCGAGTCACAAAATTGATTTCAAATATCAGAAATAAATCATAGGAAAATCGACTGAAGCATATAAATCTATTTTCCCTAAAGAACGTATATTCAGGGGTGATTTGACACAGGTCTTTAAGATTCTAGAGGGACATAACAAAATAAGAAAGTGACGACATTTTTACACTAAATGCGAATCAGACAAGTAATAAAGGTCTCAAACTGTTAGGAAGTTTATTTAATAGAAATGGATAGAAGCAACATAGCCAACCGTGTACATGTTGTAAATGAATAGAATAAACTTCCTGGAGAAGCGGTGCAATGTAGTATAGTTCGAAGTTTCAATATTCATTTAGAAAAACACCTAATAAATATCTTGTAATTCCTACCATTTATTTGATTTAATCTTTGTTATTTATTATGATATATCAAGTTATCTTTTATTATTGTTTACCTGTTTATTTTTTTTCATTTAATATCCATTGTAAATTGTCATTATTTACTTGCTCATTTATTATTATTTATTTTTATTTATCTTTATTTGTTATTTCATTTATTTATTTATCTATTCATTTATTTAGTTAATTTATCTTTTTCGCATACGACCTAGTTATGGACCAAATGGTCTGTTGGCATGCTATTTCTTTTGAAAGCCTTTGTGAACCAAAATAAAAACATGAAAAAGTACTCCACTGTGGTGAGGAGGTTAATGTATGCATGCAATTCCATCAAGGTATCCGCGCATGTATCATTCCAACATTTTCGTGCCTCTATGCACGAATACATGCATGCATACATAAATATTAATGTGGCTGAATATCCACGCACGCACGGGCAGGAAAGCAGCGACAAGAATATATAATGTCATATTTCTAATGATGTGTTTAGATTTGAAGTACAGTAATTAACCTTTCGTAAATGACGTCATGATATACTATACATTCAGTATTAATATGGCGATAGACGAGTTTAGTACTATAAAGAAAAATTCTGGCTTGACAAGAATATATAATGTCATATTTCTAATGATGTGTTTAGATTAGAAGTACAGTTATTAACCTTTCGTAAATGACGTCATGATATACTATACATTCAATATTAATATGGCGATAGACGAAAAATTCTGGCTTGAAGTTTTGAAATCATAGGGTCACCTTTTATCTATTGAAAGAGTTCCCCTTGGGTGAAATCGTTTGGTGGCAGTCAAAATAAACAACTTGTAGTCCTAATCATATCAGTAAATATAGAGGTAATAAAGAGGATAACATTTGCATTCTGAAACTATCTGTCAGTTGAGTAATATAACTTATTTAGAAACCAGAATCAAATACAAATCGGAGCTTCAGAGAGGATCGGTTTAAACCTTGAAACACAATTTCGTTTCTTTATAGAGTATTCTAACACCAGGCAATTTCACTTAAGTAAAGTGGAATCGTCGAATTCAAAGGAGCGAAACAATCTCATCCAACAGATAGGTTTAATTTCTTCGTTAAAGAGATGGACGGCGACCCCGAAGGCAGCCAGTACAAAAGAAAAATGAGAACCTAATACAGGAAGAGGTAATCAAATTAGGGAATATCCAAGGGTGTGCCATGCAACTTGATAGAATAACCTAGCACTGACCATGATATATAAAAAACAAGACAATCGGTACAATTGGGCTACTGATCTTCTTTACATGGAATTGACTCCTGCTAGACGGTTTACTTTTATTAACCCCTGCACTGCAGAACCCTGACGAAGGTAATCCACGGACTGAGGGACCTTACTATTTTTATGAATCCTTTCCAAAGATGATATCAAACATCAAAGAAAAGAAGCAAGGGTAATAGGAGACTATATATATATATATATATATATATATATATATATATATATATATATATATATATTTATATATATATATATGTATATCAAAAAAAGTTAACATTGAAAAAATAATTTAGACGTTCTCTCCTTATAATAGTACTGGATTTCCAAGAAAGCGAAATGAGACTGAAGTTGTGTAAGAATTCTTTTTGCAAAACATACGTGATGATGACCCAAGGATCACTGGAGGGCTGTTGTTAAACTCAAAAGAAGGAATGGAATCCTAAAAATAAAGAATATCAATTACATTGCTAAACGTTCTATAGGCCACTTAAACACAAAGAAAATAGTACAGAGCCAAAACAGCAGCTCTTCATCACATAAATGAAATAAGTGTTTGGAAGATTTGATAATGAAAACAAAAACTAAGTTTCCATCTAAGCCTGATCCATTTCCTTTACCATTGAGCTCCAAACCCCTCTGCCTGCTTAAGATTCTGAACGCTTTGTTAGGGAATTTTTTCCTCTCGCTCATCTGAGAGGATCTACTTCAGGGTACAAAAAGTCATGTCGGGAATGATAAATATGAATGGGTGCGGGAGAGAGAGAGAGAAACGGAGAAAAAACATGAACAGGGAGAGGGAGGGTGGAAAATAAATATGTATATATATATATATATATATATATATATATATATATATATATATATATATATATATATATATATATACAGATAGATAAAATGACACATACATAGATGTATAAACAAATATATATACGTTTACTTACATGAATAGACAGGTAATAGATATATAGATAGATCTATTGTAAGAGGCTGTTAGATAAATGTAGACAAGTAAGGTAGATAGAGGGGTAGGTGGCGAGAGATTAATTCTATGAGTTGGATGTTTGGTAAATAATAGCCGTGACCTTACTCCCATGAACCAATAAAATGTTCTCCTTTTCCACTCTTTCTCCAATCAGAAAGACTGTTACAGACGTCTTATTAAATATTGCTTATTCAAGCAATCAGGATATCGATGCATGCCTAGCTTAGTTTATATATTGTTACATCAGCATCATACGACAATAAAATCTGTTCCCTAGCGATTGTTTAACAACTTTAGACGAGGAGCGAGATTATGCAACTCCTTCGCAGCTATACTTTACCAAACATTCAATTCATACAAGTAAATTCTCGCCACCTACCCCTCTATCTACTTTACTTGTCCACCTTTATCTACCAGCCTCTTACAGGACTCAGCAGCTACCCCTGGTCGTCCCGACCAACCCTTTTCTACTACCTTCATACATAGATAGATAGAAATATAGATAAACAGACAGACAAACACACACACACACACACACACACACACACACATATATATATATCACCATGAGAGTAAAGAAATAAACGGAGGTAAGGAGAGGACAACCGGTCTTGGAAATGAGGTCCAAGTAACCCATCCATAGAGCATCCTTTGGAAACTGGCCTAGGAGTAAAGTAATAGTAACCAGAACAGAGAACAAATGTTAAAATGGAGGAATGATTGAAGAAAAATGGCAAAATGGCAGAAGTGTGGAAAGCGTGAGGCCTAAGGAACAGAACGATGAAACGTCAGTCTTTATAGTTAGCTGGTCTGGTGGCGCCACACACACGTAGGTAACTGATTAGTAGGCACAATGTCACGGTAATAAGCTGTCCACATGCAACACAATTTACTGTATTTTACCTAGGTTTGGTGCGGGTCGTTACACTGTCACCCGGATAGTTGCCGACTAACCGGATGAATTACAGAGCAAGGTTGTATAGTCGTACAATACATATTTTAGGCCTTTATGGCTGTTAGTATCGAACGCTTTTATTTCCTTACAGAACATAATGATAATGACTTTACCAGGAAGGCCACCTACCGGTTTCTGGACCCATTGGGCCTGTGGTGCAATCGGCGAAACGCCATCCTTAGCAACCCGTTCTGGGCGAAAACCAAACTGACAATGACTAAGCACGTTATTTTTTTCTAAGTAGCTTAGCAGGTGGTAGTAGAGGACATATTCTGACACCATACCAAAATATGTTAGTATGGTGCGATTAGATAGAGGAACAAATGTGTGTTTCTCTAGAGTTTAAAGATGACGAGAATATATAGTAGGCTTTTAATGACTGAGGAGGGAAAAATTACCCACATGCAAGTAATCTATTGTGTAGTGTTGCCATGTGTGCATCAGTGTTACCTGAAGTTCATTTGAGTAATTGTGTATCAATGCCTGAAAGGCCAGAAGACTTGGTATTGAGTTTGGAGACGACAGACCTTACCTTCTCCATTGCAATGGGAGAAATTAGAGGGTCATTACTGTCTAGCTTGGTGAAATAAATTGTCTCATCAGGACTGAGGCCTATAAAGCTACATGAAATACTCTGTGCAGGGTGCAAGGCCCTTACCAAAAAAAAAAAAAAAAAAATGAAGAGCTTACTTCATCGCAATGCCAATAGGTCAGCTTGATACTGAGAAATATATGCATTGGTTAATGTCTCATGAGATTGGGTGAAGGCTACATATTGTTGTCCCACTGATACTTAGCATCCTTTTAGAATTTTAGAGGTTTGTCGCATAGTAGTTTCATAGTAAAGCCATCAGATGTCCACCGTCCCAAATTAAATAAATGAAAAGTGGTGATATCATATATGCGATGATAGTAACACCACGCTGACAACTCTTACCTAGGATCTTCTCTGATCGAAGTCAGCTACGTTGAAAGTAACCCAATAGATACCTTCAGGTTATTTTGACATATGGAAAAGCTCTTATCATAAAGTTTTGATTGTGGAGTTGATCCCACCGACACTATATGAACAATACCAGTGTTATCTAGTGGTGTGTCGTACCCTAAAAGAGTGGCCTTGAACCATTGATTCATAAGCATACAAAGAAAGGGAAGGACCTATCAAAAAGTTAAGAACACTTTGGTCCAGTACTTAGAAGAGGTGCCCATACCATCTCCATAAGTATCGTCGAAGCTCATAAGCAAGAGACATAGAGGCTTTACCGAATGAACTGTTATAATAGGGCAGTCTGATATAACAGATCCAGATCAGGACAGCTGAAATTTACAATAGGTCAGTATGTAATTAAGTTCAACCTCTCGTAAGCAATACTCTACACTAAATGCTTATAAATATATATGCATGAAATAACATGTATATGCTCGCAAACAGGAAATAAAAAGCTGATTTAGTAATATATTCAGTATATTGAACTGTAGTTCTCATACAAATTTGCATGTTTTTCGGTGATCATCTCTCGGCCAGCTATTACTACCATTAGCAAAAACCAAGGTACAGAGAGGAGAACGCGATAGATCTCCTGCTGCCAGTATGTCTAATGGGATTGTGTCACGGGACTCTAGGTTACGAGTGTACAAACCTGTAAAAGCCATTTTGCAAAATAATTCTGACTCTGTCCATATAAACTGTGAACGTGTCCACCTTCTGTTACTTTATTCTTAGAATGCGCTTCCATTTTCATAGACAATTTTTGAGTCAGTATCATTACTCTTCTTTTGCTGACTAGGCAATATTATGCTTCTTAATATTTGTGTGTTTTTGAAGTCTTGCCAATCTGCTTCACTGTATCGCAGGCGAGATTTGGTGGAAAAAATGATGGCTAATGTGATGTGTATATATATACATACACACACACACACACACATATATATATATATATATATATATATATATATATATATATATATATGTGTGTGTGTGTGTGTGTGTGTGTGTGTGTGTGTGTGTGTGTGTGTGTGTGTGTGTGTGTGTGTGTGTGTGTGTGTGTGTGTGTGTGTGTGTGTGTGTGTGTGTGTGTGTGTGTGTGTGTGTGTCTGTGTGTGTGTGTCTGTGTGTGTGTGTGTGTGTGTGTGTGTGTGTGTGTGTGTGTGTGTGTGTGTGTGTGTGGGTGTGTGTGTGTGTGTGTGTGTGTGCGCGCGTGTGTGTGTGTGTGTGTGTGTGTGTGTGTGTGTGTGTGTGTGTGTGTGTGTGTGTGTGTGTGTGTGTGTGTGTGTGTGTGTGTGTGTGTGTGTGTGTGTGTGTGTGTGTGTGTGTTCGTGTGCGTGCGTATGTGTGTGTGTTTGTGTGCGTGTGTGTGTATGTGTATTGCTCTAGAATATTATATTCTGCATCGTCTACTTTGCGAGACGTTGTCATACTCAGCCTCTGTCTATCAGTAGAATTGATTGTTGACAACGGCTCCTGGCGAGGAATTCTACCACAAGGCTTAGCTGTCTTGTATGAAGTGTAACAAGAACTAATGACAATGGGTGAGTGGTTTGGGTTTTGGGCTGAATAAAAAGCTTAAATCACATTTGAATTCCTTCTTGGCCCTAGCAATGGGTTTTTCCTTCACAATATACTAAGTTCTTCACTGCAAGCAACAAGTCTTGGGTTAGTCCCTATCTTCCTGTTCCTTCTGTTCAAACTGGTAAGTTCTTTGTTCTGTGTGTGTTATTTGTGGCATCATGGTTTTTTTTCACCATGTGACTAAAATACAAGAAAAAACTAATAATGATTGTTGTCTAGACATTCTTCATGTATAATATCCACAGCTTTACAGAGGCTGACAACGGTTCCAGGATCCTCCAACAGAATTTTTTTTAGAAAAAAAAATAGAATCGTGCTTTTACTTTATTGACTTTAGACTGATTAAAAGTACTACGATGAATTAAGCAGTCAAAGGTATTTATTACTCCATGCGTGAAGGCGTGTACATAATACGGTTAAAGTTGAATGAGAAAAAGCTTAGGCTTAGACGACTCTAATAGCTGAAGAAGACAAAGAAGAAGAAGAAGAAGAAGAAGAAGAAGAAGAAGAAGAAGAAGAAGAAGAAGAAGAAGAAGAAGAAGAAGAACGCGAAGAAGAAGAAGAAGAACGCGAAGAAGAAGAAGAAGAACGCGAAGAAGAAGAACGCGAAGAAGAACGCGAAGAAGAAGAAGAAGAAGAAGAGGAAAAATAAGAAGAAGAAGAAGAAGAAGAAGAAGAAGAAGAAGAAGAAGAAGAAGAAGAAGAAGAAGAAGAAGAAGAAGAAGAAGAAGAAGAAGAAGAAAAAGAAAATCTGGACAAATATACTAAGTAACTTAATAAAAATCAAAAGATGAAAAGAAACAAAAAATATATAACATGCAAACGTGTTAGTCAGTTTCCCAACATGTTTCCGTGCGCTAGACCAGACTATATTTTCAAAACCCTTTAGGTCACTAGACGGTGCCTCAGACTGCTTGCGCCTTTTTATCAAGGAAAAGATTGAACACACGTGTTGTTCCCTACAACATTTATCCTTCTACTAGATTTCTCTTTCTCTCTTTTTCCCTCTCTCTTTCTTCCCTTATACACACACACACACACACACACACACACACACACACACACACACACACACACACACACACACACACACACACACACACACACACACACACACACACACACACACACACACACACACACACACACACACACACACACACACACACACACACACACACACACACACACACACACACACACACACACACACACACACACACACACACACACATGTATACGTCTCATATACACGACGAGTAATATAACCCCAGTCATATAACCCACTTCTTAACTCACTGTCCACCACGGGCATTCAAATCGCTGAGTCGACATCACGAGGCCCAGTGTGATCCACAAATCCCTGACACATCAAATCCTTTGGCTTCGCGACAACACCGTCTACCACCAAACACACATACACACAAACGAACACACGCGATCAATCTAGTAGCCACCCAGTACTGACATACGATATTACGTATACTGACGGTCCTCCCCTGGATATATAATTAACATGTATGATAGTAGACAGCAATACGTAATTAATGCAGTTGCCCCACCCTTGTGGGACAACAAATTAACAAAACAATAAGAGAAGTTCACGATTCAGAGCAACTCTAGATTTTCGTCTACTCATCATTTCCGGGCATGAAAACCAGCTCACACACCCCAAGAGCGGTCGGTTCTAAGTGACGTGCCCTAGTGATAAGACTGTGTAATAGTGTGTAAACTAAGTTTGTTTTGGATACGACAATAAAGAACAAAAACTTAGAGGCGTTTGTGCAGTGAACCCTTTTTCGTGATGATGTGACGACCCCGTTACATTTTGTGTCTACAAGTAACGTTGGATGGAAATGATGTAACGATACCGTTACACCCGTCCCGTTACACACACACACACACACACACACACACACACACACACACACACACACACACACACACACACACACACACACACACACACACACACACACACACACACACACACACACACACACACACACACACACACACACACACACACACACACACACACACACACACACACATATATATATATATATATATATATATATATACATAATATATATATATATATATATATATATACAGTATATATATACATATGTATATGTGTATATATATGAATATATATATATACATATATATATACATACATATATATATATATATATATATATATATATATATATATATATAAATACATACATATACCAAGTCTTTGCCCTTTACAAGGGAGGTAGCCAAAAAGGAAAAGGCATAAAATCATTCCCACCCATTCCATCCCTAAATACACTCCACACCCCCTCTACCCTCCCTCCTTATCTTAGCACCTCTTGGATGACGGGTCATCCCTGCACTTGTCCACTGCCCTGGGTCAAAAGCAGTGTCGTAAGACACAGCACATCCACAGCAAGGCCGCTTCATTAAATCGGCGACCCCCCTCTCCGTCCCCCCATGCATAACAGGAGAAGACGGGGAGAAATCCCTTCGGGCTGCGTCAAATTTTGCTCACACATACAGTACTACCTCACCCACCCACCCCCCACCCATTCCACCTCATGCATCACAACATCATCCATATACAACCATTCTCCATTCACCCCTGTCTTCTGTCCTCTCCCGTCCTTCCTCAACAGACATTCCCCTCTTCCCCAAAGCCCCCTTCACCCCATCCATCCACCTCAACCTAGGACGTCCCCTCATGTTCACTCCCTCCACATCTGCCTTCCATACCTCTTTTACCAGTCTTTCTTCACTCATTCTTTCCATGTGTCCAAGCCATCCTAATACTCTTTCATCAACCCTATCTTCCAACTCCCTTTCCACCCCTGTTCTCCTCCTCACCTCCTCATTTCTCACTCTATCTAGCCTAGTAACCCCCATTATACTTCTCAGACACTTCATCTCAAACTCATTCAAACTTCTTCTCTCTTATGTTCCATGTTTCTGCCCCATATATATATATATATATATATATATATATATATATATATATATATATATATTGTACATATATATATATATATATATATATATATGTATGTATATATATACATATATATATATATATATATATATATATATATACATATATATACATATATGCAACCAATCACATCACCGTGATAAAAAAAATCAAAATAACCACAGGAGAAGGGAAACATGTAGACAGTAAGTACTTTCGTACATTAAATCTTCAAACGTGTGTGTGTGTGTGTGTTCGTGTGTGTATGTGTGTGTGTGTGTGTGTGTGTGTGTGTGTGTGTGTGTGTGTGTGTGTGTGTGTGTGTGTGTGTGTGTGTGTGTGTGTGTGTGTGTGTGTGTGTGTGTGTGTGTGTGTGTGTGTGTGTGTGTGTGTGTGTGTGTGTGTGTGTGTGTGTGTGTGTGTGCATGTTAGTGGGCATTTATTTATATGTGTGTGTATGTATGCATATTTATGTATATATAACTGTGTGCACGTGTTTGTGTATGAGCTTGTGTGTAAGTGCGTGTGTGTTCCCGCTTTAACCTTCTACCACTAGTTGAGGTCGTAAATCTCCCCTGCCAACACATAGCCTCCCCACCATCAAGTCCCCCATCGGGTCTACTCCTGGGCATACTTAGTACCTACAATTCCCACTCCACTGCGTTGTTGGCAAATCCTGGAGACATAAGGCTAAAAGAATTCCCCTAATATAAAGCCAGGGTTAGAGACACGTTTGAAGGAGGATCCGACAAACTGGGTACCTGGCAATTTTCTGGAAACTTGACTACCAGATGTTCGTCTGAAGCCCCATTCAGCCACTGGAAGATGATGACCGAGGTCAAATTGGTGAAAGAAGGGGCTGCACACCCCTCCTCCATCTAAAACCTATTCTTCTGTAGATACTTTTTCTCCTTTGACTTTATTACTGTCACCATCATCATCAACTTTAGGCACTCAAGCCTTAAGCTGATGAGGTAAGATGACAGAGACAGGTCGAGGATGCAACTGGGAGTCTCCAGCCCGAGTCTTGCACGCAAGGGGTATAGGAGTGACGGTATCTGGAAAGAAGGAATAAGAACAGTTCTCTCCTTCGGTAGCTTCCTATATGACTGAGCAGCCATCTTCGTGGATCCCCAGTGCTCACCCTGAACGGTAAGAGGTCTAAAAAAGGTGGCCTAAACTTTGGCTAATCCAGCATTCTTGGGTAGTTGACCGCAATCATCTAGGCACCCCTTATCCGGTTGACCCCCCTGTGAACAAACTAATAGACCATAGATCCCTTTTTACGATTGCGACATGGAACTTCCAAACACTCTTAGATTTAAAAGAAACTCCAATGCGGGATGAAATGGGTGGGAGTGTTTTATGCCTTTCCCTTTTTGGCTACCTCCCTTGGAAGGGGGAAAAAGCCTTGGTATATGTATGTATGTATGTACAATGCGGCTATATAGAAGCACAACTCCTATTGTTCACGAACTGAAAAAAAAACATAATATTGGCATAACTGCACTCATTAAGACGCGCTTCTCAGGTAAGGCTTGGCTAACAAAAACCGGCGAAGAATACTCATTTTTTTACTGGACCTATGCACCTACCCACATTACTGAAGATTTTGCGGTAGATGCCTTTTGCGAGTCACTGGATCTAGCTCTACGTAGAATCTCGCCATATGACAATATCATACACCTTGGAGACTTGAATGCCAGAGTCAGATCAAACATTGAAAACTGGAGGAACATACCTAGAAGACACGACATAGATAACCTCAACAGCAATGGTTTCAGACTTACCATTATGCTAGGACCATAATATGATATACATACACCCATACATACATATATACATACATACATACATACATA
>NC_134815.1:20585437-20590437 GCF_046742065.1 Oratosquilla oratoria
ACAGTTTGGTGACTATTGTCCATTTGAAATATCAAAATTAGGAAATTATTTAATAAGGGAAGATTCTATTATTTTCCTTTTGAAACTGAACTTTGAGGTAAAAAAAAAAAAAAAATGCTTTATTCCAATCCATACAGTGGCCTTCCTTGTCCACGTGTTGGAAAACTGGGGAATTTTGTTGTGCGTATCTAACTGAGTTCTTGTGTTCTACTTGTTTTTCCCCAATATACCTTATTACAATCCGAGCATGGAATTCTATAAACACCTTGATTTATTTCTTCTCTAGGTCTTTGGTGTACATTAGCTATTTTCTTGAACAAGTTATTAGGATAACTAAATACAAAGTTTATATTTTCCTTTAGCAGAAATTGTGAACAATCATTTATGGACTTATTATAAGGCAATTTGATACAATTTTGTCCCAGTCGAAATTCTTGGTGGAATGGGAAGTGGATCCATAGTGACTAATTTTGACATTACTTAGGGCTTTATTTAAAAACCAATCAGGATACCCTATTCTTTTTAACTGATTCCTAATGGTCATTATCTCCATTTCCAAATAATGTGGACTACTTAACCTAAGGGCCCTCAGGAAAAGACCTGAGGCAACACTATATTTAATTTTATCTGGATGGTTGCTGAAAAAGTGAACATAACTCCCCGTATGTGTGGGTTTTCTGTACACTGTATAAGACAAATGATCCTGATTTCGTATTAATACGAAATCAGGATCATTTGTCTTCTCCACTATTCTATATTCTACTGAAGAGGATCACAGTTCGTGATCCAAATATATGGATATCGTCTATTTAGTTTCTTCTTATCCAACACAATGGGTTTTTGTTTACATATATATATATATATATATATATATATATATGTTTACATATGTATATATATATATGTATATATATTTATATATATATATATATATATATATATATATGTACATATATATACATATAGCCCATGGCATAGGAGGAAAAGTGTTAGAATGGATTAGAGCTTGGATTAGTAACAGAAAACAGCGGGTCACCATAAATGGAATAAAATCTAGGTGGGGCAATGTTACTAGCGGGGTCCCCCAGGGCTCGGTTTTGGGTCCCCTATTGTTCATTATGTATATAAACGACTTAGACGATGGGTTAAATAGTGATGTTAGTAAGTTTGCGGACGACACTAAAATAGGACGCCTAATTAGGTCAGGAGAAGACGCCCAGATTCTGCAGGATGATCTTAATAAACTGTTAACATGGTCGGTGAAATGGCAAATGAACTTCAATATCTCTAAGTGTAGCGTGTTAAACGTAGGGCTACATAACCCCGAAAATAGATACAACTTAGATGACACGTTTTTAGAAAAATCTGAGTGCGAGAGGGACTTGGGAGTTCTGGTGAGTCCGGACCTTAAAACCAGGAAGCAGTGCATTAGCGCCAGAAATAAAGCAAACAGAGCATTAGGCTTCATTGCTAGGACGGTAACGAATAGAAGTGCAGAGGTAATTATTAAACTCTATCTAGCGATAGTTAGACCCATCCTTGACTATGCGGTACAGTTTTGGTCTCCGTCCTACAGAATGGACATAAATTCACTAGAATCAGTACAGAGAAGAATAACCAAAATGATACAAGGACTCGGAAATTTGCCTTGCGAAGAGAGGCTTAGGCACCTAAACTTACACTCTCTGGAAAGACGCAGAGTGCGGGGTGATCTAATAGAAGTGTTCAAGTGGATCAAAGGCTATAACAAGGGTGATGCAAACAAGGTCATCATAATAAAACAACAGGGCAGGACTCGCAGTAATGGGTATAAACTGGACAAATTTAGATTTAAGAAGGAAATAGGCAAGAATTGGTTTACAAATAGGGTGGTCGATGAATGGAATAAACTTAGTAACCACGTAGTAAGCGCTGAAACTATCAGTTGTTTTAAAAAACTATTAGACAACTTTATGGATGGGGACGACAGGTGGTGATGGATACGGAGCTGCCTAGTGTAGGCCTTATGGTCTTTTGCAGTCTCCTTTATTTCTTATGTTCTTATGTTCTTATATATATATATATATATATATATATATATATATATATATATGTATATATATATGTATATATATGTATGTTTTATATATACATATATATGTATATATATATGTTTGCATATATATATATATATATATATATATATATGTACATATATACATATATATATACATATATATATGTATATATATATATAATATGTGTGTGTGTGAGTGTGTGTGTGTGTGTGTTTGTGTGTGTGTGTGTGTGTGTGTGTGTGTGTGTGTGTGTGTGTGTGTGTGTGTGTGTGTGTGTGTATTCATATATATATATATATATATATATATATATATATATATATATATATGTATATATATATATATATATGTATATATATACATATACATATATATATATATTTATATATTTATATATATATATATTTGTTTATATAAATATATATATACATATATATATATATATATATATTTTTTTTTTACTTATTTAGTTATTATTACATATCTATTTGTCTATTAATTCATATATTTATTTATTTATTCATTTATTTATCCATTTATTTATTTGTTCATTTGTCTGTCTATTCCTTTCTGTATTAATTTTTGTAACTATTTATTAATTGATTAATCAATTTATTTAATAATTCATATATTTATTTATATATTAAGTTATTTATTCATTTGTTTATTTTTTGGTTATTTGTTTTTTATTCAATAAACTATTTTTTATATCTTCATTTTTTCTATCTATTTATTAATTTTTTATTCTATCTATTTATCTATACATTTTTCATGGATTCATTTAATTAATTAATCAATTAACTAATCAATTAATCAATTAACTAATCGTCTAATATATTAATAAGTTAATGCAGTCATTCATTGATTTATTTATGTTTATTTATTAATTGGTTTATTATTCATTTATTTACTTGTTTATTTATTTGTTTAATTAGTTATTTGAATGTTATTGTTTTGTTTATTAGTTTTTTATTTTCATTTTACTGATTGATTGACTGATTGATTGATTGATAGATTTATTTATTTAGTTATTTACTTAATTACTTACTTATTTATTTATTCATCTATGTTATTGTTTATTTATTTATTAGTTAATTTATTTATTTGTTATTTTTTATCTATTTATTTATTTAAATACTGACTTTTATGTATCTATTTATTTATTCACTTATCTATTTATATATCTATATCTGTTTATATATTGTTTATGTATCTAGTTATTGATTTTTATCTATTAATTAAATTGTCAGTTTATTTTTCTATTTATCATCAAAATATATATAAATCAACATAAATGTATTTATCTTTAATTCAAGTATTTATTTATCTATTCATTTATTAATTTTTGACTATCGAAGCATTTTCATTGCACATGATGTAGAAGAATGAATCATCACAGAAAAATAGAGAGAGACATATATTGTTCATTATCAGTATTTGGATAACAAATTAAATCAGAAGAAAGTTGATTGGTTAACTTAAAATGATAATCTTCTTTGAATAGAAAGAATGAGAAATCAGGCATAAAACGAATAGAAATGTTTGGGCAGATCAATATGAAAGCAACATGATTAAATTCTGTGATAACTGATAAAGTTCCCGAATTAAAGTAAGAAGTTATCAAAATATTGATAAGAAAATAAAAAAAAAAGACAAATAAATTCTGAAAACCCAATTCAGGAAAGTAAATAGAGTAGTCCATATCTCCATGGGTACAAGATAAAATAATAACCACTGACAGACAAAGCAGAGCAAAAAATTTAAATGTTCAACACTTCACGTGCACAGAGCACACACGTCGGGTAAAACAAAGAGAAAAAAGTACGTAATCATACAAACCGGACGATGAACTTGACTACTTGTTGGGGAAGGATGGAGTGAGTAGATAAATGAATGAATATGTAAATCAATTAACTGATAAATCCTAATAGCATGAACTTAAAAAATGCAAAAGCGGCAATAAAAAATACTCCCCCAATAATACATATAACCACAAGCAAATACACACACGAATATATATATATATATATATATATATATATATATATATACATATATATATATATACATATATGGGTATATGTGTGCATAATCAGTGTGTGTGTGTGTGTGTGTGTGTGTGTGTGTGTGTGTGTGTGTGTGTGTGTGTGTGTGTGTGTGTGTGTGTGTGTGTGTGTGTGTGTGTGTGTGTGTGTGTGTGTGTGTGTGTGTGTGTGTGTGTGTGTGTGTGTGTGTGTGTGTGTGTGTGTGTGTGTGTGTGTGTGTGTGTGTGTGTGTGTGTGTGTGTGTGTGTGTGTGCGTGCGTGTGTATGTGTTTCTATGTATGTGTGTGTGCGCGCGTGCGTGTGTATGTGTTTCTATGTATGTGTGTCTGTATACTTGTGTTTGTATGCATGCCAATGGGTGTATGGATGTTCGCGTGCGTGTGTTCTTGTTTGTCTCTTTGTTTCTTCCGTGAGACTTTCCCTTTATGATGACGAAAGGCTCAGCCTGAGAACCATCTGTGTGGTCGCTTAACAAGTGTGAAGACTCGTTCAAACTGCGAGATTCCACGCTCGTCTGACAATGCAGATTCCGCATGTGTTGTGTATTAATATGTTCCAGCGGAATGATTTGTTTTGTTGGCAGGGTTTTCTCTGATTTTTTTTTCATAACGCGTCTATATTATATGTGTTCACTTGGTATTGTCAATATAGAGTAATCCTTGGTGTTGACATACAACAGATACAATTTCAGTACATTTCGTACCGTTGAACTCCATATCACACACCATATATTGTAAAATGTTTTGTTTAGCGCTTATGTGTACATAAACAATTTGTGTATATCTACACATACATGTACACACACAAACACACACTTACACACACACATACACACTTACACACACATACACACACAAACATACAAACAAACAAACAAGTACACACACGCACACATACA
>NC_134815.1:20600437-20607937 GCF_046742065.1 Oratosquilla oratoria
ATGGTATAGATACGTAGATGACACCTTCACGATTTGGGATGAAGAGTGGGGTTCATTTAATGATTTCTTCAATAGACTTAACCACCTTACTGCTAACATTAAATTTAAAGTGGAATGGGAAGTGGATAACAGTTTACCATTTTTGGACATCTTAGTCATGAGACATCAGTATCTTCTTTCTTTCAGTGTACAGAAAACCCACACATACGGGGAGTTATGTACACTTCTACAGCAACCATCCTGATAATATTAAATATAGTGTTGCTTCGGGTCTTTTTCTAAGGGCACTAAGAATATGTAGCCCATCTTATTTAGATTCAGAAATTTCTATCATCAAAACTCAGTTAATAAGACTAGGATACCCAGACTGGTTTACAAATAAAGCCTTAAGTAAGGCCAAAACCAGTTATTATAAATCCACTTCCCCTCCATCTCAACATCATAAATGGAACAAACACTGCCTAAAACTTCCTTTTAACCAATCCATCAATAATTTCTCTCAAATGTTGCCAAAAGATAACGTAAACATCATTTTTAGTTATCCCAATAATCTATTCAGAAAAGTAGTCAACGTTCATCACAGACCAACAGAAGACATAAATCCTGGAGTTTACAAATTACCCTGCTCAGATTCTGATGAAGTGTATTGGGGACAAACGGCCAGAGAATTAAAAACGAGAATTAAAGAACATAAAAACTCAGTTAAATATGCTCAACACAACTCCGCGGTATTTCAACACGTAGCCAACAATAATCACAGAATAAATTGGGACGAGGCAAAAACCATTTTTAAATCCAAATGTAGTTATAAAAGGAAAATTATTGAATCTTCCTTAATAAAACAATTCCCGAATTTCAATATCTCAAAAGGCCAATGGTCACCAGATTACATAACCACCTTGGCAGTTAATAAATTATTTCCTTACATTGTAAAAGCGGACCATTTACCACATAGCCCGCGTAACAATATAGATGTCACATGAGATGTCTTGTCCATGTTCCCTAACTTTACCTCTCTCATCTGTATATAAGATATGTATGTTCTCTTGTCTATGTATTCCGCTTGAAGAGGATCACAGTAAGTGATCGAAATATACGGAAATTCGTTACTTCCTTCTTTTCTTAAATCCAAATAATAGTGGGTTTTAGTGCATATATATATATATATATATATATATATATATATATATATATATATATATATATATATATATATATATATATATGCGTTGTTGAAGTCAACAGCTGCGATAGCATTATTATGCTTGTGGAAATGCTTTTCTAAGTTGCGCACCAACGTGCGGTCGTCTGGAAGCAGGTTCTTAAGCAGATTGCTGAAGTCCATGGTGTATATCTCTCGAGACGTCTTTCGGCCTTAACTGGCCATCTTCAGGAGGTGTGGGCTGGTCAAATTGATGACCAGCCCACACCTCCTGAAGATGGCCAGTTAAGGCCGAAAGACGTCTCGAGAGATATACACCATGGACTTCAGCAATCTGCTTAAGAACCTGCTTCCAGACGACCGCACGTTGGTGCGCAACTTAGAAAAGCATTTCTACAAGCATAATAATGCTATCGCAGCTGTTGACTTCAACAACGCATGCATCATAAATGGCCTCCTTCCAAAATATATATATATACACACACACACATATATATATATATATATATACGTGTGTGTGTGTGTGTGCGTGTGTGTGCGTGTATGCGCGTGTGTGCGCGTGTGCGTGCGCGCGCGCGCGTGGGTGCGTGCGTGCGTGTGTGTGTGTGTGTGTGTGTGCGTGTGTGTGTGTGTGTGTATGATGATAAGGATGATGATGATATCTGATATCGATTTTAGAGAACAAATTTGGGCGAGCGGAGCTGATGCAATGTGACAATTTCACTGTCTGTGCGTCAGCAAATGGCTGGTAAGGCCAATCCGAGCCTGGAACAGTCTCGGGTAGTGTGGACAAGAGATGGTGGCGATAGACGCTGGTGTGGCGGTGCCTCCCCTGATGTCTACACTGCACCGATGCTGCGGTCCTGTTCTCATCACAGGCTTTGGCACCACGCTTGATCCTCTTGCTCCCAGCCGGTATGTTCGATTCCAAAATCCTTGAGGGAGACCTTCGGGTTGTCTCTGAAGCGCTTTTTCAGCACTCCTTGAGAGCGTTTACCTTCTAAAAGTTCCCCGAACAACATTATCTTTGGTAGTCGATGGTCTGCAATGCGGGCCACGTTTCCGACCCAGCGAAGCTGGGACTGCATCAGGATGGTGTGGACGCCGGACAGGTCTGCACGGGCGAGGACCTCGATGTAGAGTATCTTTTCGTGCCACTTGATGCCGAGAATCCCCCTGAAGCAAGTGATGTGGAAGTGGTTTAACTTCATTGCATGCCGCTGATAGATTGTTCATGTTTCGCAAACGTAGAGAAGGGTGGTGAAGACTGCAGTTCAGAATACCTTGATTTGGTTTCGTATGTGATGCCTCTTCGACCCCAGACGTTTTTGTTGAGTCTGCCAAAAGCGGCACTAGCTCTAGCGAGTCTGGCATTCTGCTCGTCGTCCATGATGACGGATCTCGAGAGGGTACTGTCGAGGTGGGTGAACTTATCCACCTAATTCAATCTCTGTCCGTTGACGGTGATTTTAGCCTCGATATATGGGTTTCCCGGTGGTGGCTGGTGCATGACTTCAGTCTTCTTAGTACTGATCGTCAGGCCGAAGTTGTTGCAGGCCGCCGCGAACTTGTCAACACAGTGAATGCTGGCTTCCGAGGCAGCGGTGAGAGCGCAGTCAGCAAACAGGAAATCGCTTATGGTGCTAACCTTCACCTTGCTTTTCACTTTGACCTCCTGAGGTTGAAGAGTGAGCAGCCGGTGCGGTATTTGATACCGATGCCGACCATTGAATCCCCGAAAACATTAGACAGCATTGCGAAGAACATGAGACTAAAGAGTACGGAGCCGGGACACATCCCTGCTTCACTCCAATCATGACAGGAAATGCTTCTGACGCTTTCCCGTCGTCCTGGACACGCGCCAGCATGCCGTCTGTGTATATATAATATATATATATATATATATATATATATATATATACATGTATATATATATGTGTATTCACCTCGGATCTGCTGCAGTCTCTGTCGAGACAGCCAGACACCACCCTACGGCAGTGAGCTCAGAGCTCCTTATTAGCCGATCTCTGGGTAGGTCTGAGACCACTCACACACCACACACCGGGACAGCAAGGTCACAACTCCTTGACTAACGTCCCGTACCTACTCGCTGCTAGGTGAACAGGGGCTACACGTGAAAGGAGACAAACCCAACTTATCTCCGCCCGACCGGGGAATCGAACCCCGGTTCTCTGGCTTGTGAGACCAGTGCTTTACCAATCCGCCACCGTGTGTGTGTGTGTGTGCGTGCGTGTGTGAGTGTGTGTGTGCGTGTGTGTGGGTGCGTGCGTACGTGTGTGTGTGTGTGCTTGTGCGCGCGCGTGTGTGTGTATGTTTGTGCGTGCGTGTTTGTTTGTGTGCGTGTGTGTGTGTGTGTGTGCGTGTGTGTATGTGCGTGTGTGCGTGTTTGTGTGTGTATGTGTGTGTGTGTGTATGTGTGTGTGCATGTGTGTGAGTGTTTGTGTGTATGTATGTGTGTGTGTGTGTGTGTCTATATATATATATATATATATATATATATATATGCACATACACACACACATAAACACACACGCACACACACACACACGCACACACACACACACACACATGTATACATATATATATATATATTTTGTCAGTGTATTTGGGCAGGAGTTTTTCTCTAATGCATGTTTCATTAGGAAAACAAATCCTTAATAAGGTATATGGAAAATACCATTAAGAAAATTATTAATGCACAACTAGCCATCACTTTTAATGAAACATATACATATATACATATACATAAATTATATATACATATATATATATACATATACATATATATATACATATACATATATATATATATATATATACTGTGATGCCTATGGGGAAGGGCCAGGTTAAAAAACTAGAGTTCAGCTTAAGAATGATTATTTCCTTCAAAAGAAACAAATAAACAAGATCGAAAAATAGAAGTCGCCAAAACTAGCGAAAATTACAATGTCCGAAACACGTAAATTCACAGACAAATAAATACCAGACAATGGGTTTCTTTAGAACATAAAAGGCTAAGATTGCCAAGACACGTATATATATATAGGTATTGATCAAATATCGACATTCAATAAAGAAAAAAAAAATAGCCTTAAAGACAAGACGTGGTAAGGTCGAGAAATATCGACCCACAGAATGGAAACTAAGTCCTACGTAATATTTTACGTAAAAATTACAAAGTCGAGAAAATTCTACGACTAAAAGTCTAAGTCCAACAAAGTGGACGAGTTCTAGCAAAGCTAGACTAAGATATGAGATTAGTGCAATGGGACTCTGGTTTAAGCAGAGACCAGCTTGGCCGTTACAAGCAATGATATATATATACTCTTCTCCGTAAGATCCGGAGAGATGCCAAGTGTCGCTAGACGCGACGATTAACAAGAGTGTTTAGGAATACTTCCTAGTACATACACGGATATTCTTTACATCAATGAATAGATAATAATATTTGATAAAGTTACCTTGTCAATCTTAGATAAGCAGAAACTTAATAGTTTTTATATGAAAATCCATACGTACGTAAATGTAAGTTAGGGACGCCGTTGCCAAAATATTGGTTCACACGCAATTTCTCCCAGAACGCAATGTAAGCTATGAATTCCCACACCAGCGTTTCGGCGTCCGAGAACGACGGCAAATATGCAATTTCTCTAATCTTACGTAAATCAATTCCTAAGATTGACAAGATAGATCCACAAGGTAATACACATACATAAATTCATATGCAAAGTATGGAATAGTTTGTCAAAGCACAAAAAGGAACGAAATACGTCTGATGAATAGAATTCATCACTTTGAGAGTCTCCATACGATCGATTACCGCACGTAGGCACAGATCTTTCTCACCGGCGTCCGAAGACTAAGAGGATATGTAATTTCTCTAATCTTACGTAAATCAATTCGTAAGATTGACAAGAGAGATCCACAAGATAATATACATACATAAATCTATATGCAATGTATAGAATATGTTTGACAGAGCACAAAAAGAATGGAATACATCATAAATATATAATTCATCACTTTAACAGCCTTCATACGTCGATTACCGACGGTTGGATGCCGAGAGTCTACCAAGCCTACCGTGGGAAAGGCCGGCATAGTCCAAGGTACACATACGCACATGCGCGCATGTGCGTCTGAATGAAATCTTCACTACGACGAGTCTGTAGTCGTAACTATATATATATATATGTATACACACACACATATATATATATGTATATGTATATATATATATATATATATATATATATGATTTCAAGAAGTCTACAGCGACAATGGCGTTGTTGAGCTTATATTGAAGCTTTAATTTGTCTCGTGCAACAAGTTTCTGTGCTGGTTCCAAATAGCTGAGAAGGTGTCCAAAAGACATTTGGTGCGGTTTTCTCTTTTTTATTTTCTCCAATACGTATTTCGACCTTACTCGGTCATCCTCAAGGAGGGAGTTACAATGTTTTGGTGATTAAAGGGTTTATATACAGGCCGTACATTGGCCGAACACTGGGAGAGGTCATTGCCTATAGCGGTGATCCGTAGCGTTGCGTACGTGGAAGTAGCAACTTTCTTGTGGATTGTGGAAATGAGTGTAATTGTTTGTGTTATGTGCGTCTACTGCTTGGGAGTGTGGTTGTGGGCATGAGTTGTATGTTAATGGAAGGTTTTTCGATGTAAATGTTCACTGGAAGTCATGCCAATGTATGAGGAGGTGCGGTGCTGACAATCACCGACAGGGCAATCGAACTTATACACGACATTGACTTCTTGTAGAGGAGGGTTGGGGGGCTGGCTGTTGTTCTTCATTACCAGGGTGTGTGTTCTAGAGGTTTTGTAGTATATTATTAGGCCCAACCAACACCTACAAACACCAATATACCAACACTAGATCTGTACTACAAAGGACATATGAACACCGGCTACAAAGAAGACGAAAGAACACTTCGAAATATTATCACACGTAACATTCGACCCATCAACCCAGACACTAAGATACGCCTAATCATATACTACAAAACCTCTAGAACACACACCCTGGTAATGAAGAACAACAGCCAGCCCCCCAACCCTCCTCTACAAGAAGTCAATGTCGTGTATAAGTTCGATTGCCCTGTCGGTGATTGTCAGCACCGCACCTCCTCATACATTGGCATGACTTCCATGACCCTCTCCAAAAGACTCACATACCACCTCCAGAATGGCGCCATCAAAACACACATGATAAAAGAACACAAAACCACCATCACCAGACAAACACTAAAGAAAAACACTAAAATAATTGACAAAGCTCACGACCCCCTTCGCCTTAAGATGGCCGAAGCAGTGAACATTTACATCGAAAAACCTTCCATTAACATACAACTCATGCCCACAACCGCACTCCCAAGCAGTAGACGCACATAACACAAACAATAACACCATTTTCCACAATCCACAAGAAAGTTGCTACTTCCACGTACGCAGCACTACGGATCACGGCTATAGGCAATGACCTCTCCCAGTGTTCGGCCAATGTTCGGCCTATGTAATCACCAAACATTGTAACTCACCCTCTCAGCTATTTGGAACCAGCACAGAAACTTGTTGCATGAGACAAATTAAAGCTTCAATATAAGCTCAACAATGCAATTGTCGCTGTAGACTTCTTGAAATCATGTATACAACATGGCCTCTTACCAATATATATATATATATATATATATACATATATGTATATATATGTATGTATATACATATATATATATATACACATACATACATATACCAAGGCTTTTTTCCCCTTTCAAGGGAGGTAGCCAAAAAGGGAAAGGCATAAAAACACTCCCACCCATTTCATCCCTAAATACACTCCACACCCCTCCCACCCTCCCTCTCATCTGAGCACCTCCTGGATGACGGGTCATCCCTGCACCTTGCCCACCGCCCTGAGTCAGAAGCAGTGTCGCAAGACACAGCACATCCACAGCAAGGCCGCTTCATTTAATCGGCGACCCCCCCTCTCCGTCCCCCCTTGCATATAAGGAGAGGACGGGGAGAAATCCCTTCGGGCTGCGTCAAAATTTGCTCACACATACTACCTCACCCACCACCCCCCCGCCCATTCCTCCTCATGCAATCACAACATCATCCATATACAACCATTCTCCACTCACCTCTGTCTTCCGTCCTCTCCCTTCCTTCCTCAACAGACATTCCCCTCTTCCCCAAAGCCCCCTTCACCTCATCCTAGGACGTCCCCTCATGTTCACTCCCTCCACATCTGCCTTCCATACCTCTTTTACTAGTCTTTCTTCACTCATTCTTTCCATGTGTCCAAACCA
>NC_134815.1:20615437-20620437 GCF_046742065.1 Oratosquilla oratoria
CTAGGAGAAATCTAAATGAGTTTGATATGAAGTGTTTGAGAAGTATGGTGTATTATGAGGAGAGATAGAGTGAGATATAAGTATGTTAGGAGGAGAGTATGTGTAAAAAGGTACCTAGCAGATAGGGTACATGAAAGAATACTGGGGTTGTTTAAGTACATGGGAAGAATGAATGAGGAAAAACTAGCAAAATGATTGTAGAGGGGTGAGATGGATGGAGTGAACTTAAGGGGAAGACCGAGAATGGCATGGATGGATGGGGTAAATGGGGCTTTGTTGAATGTATATTGAGTAGGGAAGCGAGAAGGTAAGGGATAGATGTGAGAGGAGAATCGGCCAGTGAATAGGAGAGAGGGATGATCCCTCATCCAAAAAAGGTTAAGATTAAAGGGAAATGGATGACGAAGGGGAGTGGAATGGATGAGGGAAGTATATATATTGACTGCCTACCTCCCGTATAAGTTGGGAAGAATTCTATTGGTATATTCATAGATACAGGCTGCTTATTCCATTTCTTCTGTCTATTTCCATAATTAGATTGCACTTCTGTGTAATGAAAAATGTGCACCTGCTTCATTCTCAGCTTCCCAGATGTTATATTTAGCTCCTCAGCAACTGAATTAATCTTAATTAAGTTCTTCTTCTCAGTACTAATCTTAATTCCATTTTTCATCGTCATAGTGTTTCATTGTCTAGCAGAAATTATTAGAATTCTTTCAGTCACATATGACTGAAACCATATCTGCATAAGCTAATATAGTTTTATCATTATTTCTTTTTCATCTCCTTTTCATATATATATATATATATATATATATATATATATATATGTATATATATATATATATATACATATATATACATATATATATATATACATATATATATACATATATATACATATATATATATATATATATATATATATATATATATAGATATATATATATTCCTGACTAGTTTTGCATGCCTGCAAAACTAGTCAAGAATAAACTCGGACTAAGACTCCTGTGTTTCCTATTCCCACTTACGTTATCCTATCAGAATGTCTCAAGACATAAGTGATCTTTCCATGGTTTGTCTTTATTCATACTTACACTGACCACTGGCTTACTTCCCTTCATTCCAACTGAAGATGCAGAACGAACTACGAAAGGTCTTTTTTTCTACTGTGTTCTGTTTATTTTACATTTATTTTATGTGTTATTTATATATTTGTGTTAATATAAATTTCCAATGTCAATTGGAAATTTACTTCTTCCCCTTTTTTCCACAGAAATCTACTTTCCGAAACCTAGAATGGTTATGAAAGAAATTAATTTCTAATGAATTTCCTATCATTTTCAACAGAATATACTTGAAAGAGAATCTCCTGCCACTCTTCATGAATATATATATATATATATATATATATATATATATATATATGCAAAGTAGACCACTTGAAAAAAAACTAACGAAGCAGAGCGCTTTCGTATATTACATCTTCAGTGCAACAAGTACATAGTGATAGGAATACATAGAAAATATATACATGATACAAAGGAACAAGGACAGTTTGAATAAGCGTAGCGACCAATTACCCCCTGGAGAGCGGAAGGTCATTGTCAATTATCTTAAGATGGTGGGGCGACATCAGGTCACAGTCGCCAGGGTCACTGTTTCTACTAATGACATAGGGCGACATTAGGTCAATTCGTTGGGTTACATTTTACCTGATATTATCTTACTAATTTCTTGACAAATGAAATTATCAAGTTTGTACAAGCCTTTATGTAGGTTGGTATTTTGATTACTGGTGGTATGAATCAAACTGCACTCTATTAAATTTCTTGCTATTATGTTGTTGGTATAATAGATTGCCTGGGCATTACTCCAATCAACTGGATGATTATTTAATTCAATATGCTTGAATATACCACTGGAATGATTGCCATCCCTAACATTTTTCTTGTGTTGTTCAATTCTAATGTTTAAGGGTTTGGCAGTTTGACCTATGTAAAATTGATTACACATTTTGCAAGGAATTTTATAAATGCATCCTTTTTTAATTTCAATACTATTGTTGATGAGTTTATGTTTTACTGTACTGTCATGTTTAAAAACTACTTTTACGTTAAATATTTTTAATAATTCTGTGATACTTAACAAATTGTCTTGAAATGGTAAAATTAAAACATTATGATAATTGAAAGGTGATTTAGGCTGAGGAGTTAAAAATGATTTCCTTGCAAAATTGTAAGCAATATCAAGGAATTGCTTAGGGTATTTTAATTCTAGCCCAATGTTAAAAACATTTCTGATTTCTTCATCAATAAATTCAGGACTACAAATACGAAAAGCTCTTAAATACATTGAGGCAAATACTGTACGTTTAATATTATTTGGATGAGAAGAAGAATAATGAATATATGAACTTACATTGATTGGTTTACGATATACTTTAAATTTAAGGCTATTGTCATGACGTAGGATAGTGCAATCTAAGAAAGGTAAGGTACAATTTTTCTCAATTTCTAAAGTAAAATTAATAGAATCAACAAGGGCATTCAACTTAGTTAAAAAATTATGGACATTTTTTTTCTTCTGGCCAAAGACATAAAATGTCATCAATGTACCTAAGCCAAGGGATGTTAGGGGGAAGATTGTGCGTAATATTTTAGTTAAAAAAAAAATTATTTCTTTGGCCAGAAGAAAAAAAATTCCATAATTTTTTAACTAAGTTGAATACCCTTGTTGATTCTATTAAAGTAAAATTAATAGAATCAACAAGGGTATTCAACTTAGTTAAAAAATTATGGACATTTTTTTTCTTCTGGCCAAAGACATAAAATGTCATCAATGTACCTAAGCCAAGGGATGTTAGGGGGAAGATTGTGCGTAATATTTTAGTTTAAAAAAATTTATATCTTTGGCCAGAAGAAAGAAATGTCCATAATTTTTTAACTAAGTTGAATACCCTTGTTGATACTATTAATTTTACTTTAGAAATTGAGAAAAATTGTACCTTACCTTTCTTAGATTGCACTATCCTACGTCATGACAATAGCCTTAAATTTAAAGTATATCGTAAACCAACCAATGTAAGTTCATATATTCATTATTCTTCTTCTCATCCAAATAATATTAAACGTACAGTATTTGCCTCAATGTATTTAAGAGCTTTTCGTATTTGTAGTCCTGAATTTATTGATGAAGAAATCAGAAATGTTTTTAACATTGGGCTAGAATTAAAATACCCTAAGCAATTCCTTGATATTGCTTACAATTTTGCAAGGAAATAATTTTTAACTCCTCAGCCTAAATCACCTTTCAATTATCATAATGTTTTAATTTTACCATTTCAAGAAAATTTGTTAAGTATCACAGAATTATTAAAAATATTTAACGTAAAAGTAGTTTTTAAACATGACAGTACAGTAAAACATAAACTCATCAACAATAGTATTGAAATTAAAAAAGGATGCATTTATAAAATTCCTTGCAAAATGTGTAATCAATTTTACATAGGTCAAACTGCCAAACCCTTAAACATTAGAATTGAACAACACAAGAAAAATGTTAGGGATGGCAATCATTCCAGTGGTATATTCAAGCATATTGAATTAAATAATCATCCAGTTGATTGGAGTAATGCCCAGGCAATCTATTATACCAACAACATAATAGCAAGAAATTTAATAGAGTGCAGTTTGATTCATACCACCAGTAATCAAAATACCAACCTACATAAAGGCTTGTACAAACTTGATAATTTCATTTGTCAAGAAATTAGTAAGATAATATCAGGTAAAATGTAACCCAACGAATTGACCTAATGTCGCCCTATGTCATTAGTAGAAACAGTGACCCTGGCGACTGTGACCTGATGTCGCCCCACCATCTTAAGATAATTGACAATGACCTTCCGCTCTCCAGGGGGTAATTGGTCGCTACGCTTATTCAAACTGTCCTTGTTCCTTTGTATCATGTATATATTTTCTATGTATTCCTATCACTATGTACTTGTTGCACTGAAGATGTAATATACGAAAGCGCTCTGCTTCGTTAGTTTCTTTTTTTCCAAGTGGTCTACTTTGCATAAGTGAACACACGTACCCGTGTTCTTATTAGCGCACACATATATATGTATGTATATATATATATATATATATATATAGATATATATATATATATATATATATATACATATACATACATGACGTAAGCGGAGTAGGAAACACAGGAGTCTTAGTCTTGAGTTTATTCCCGACTAGTTTCGCAGGTGTGCTTTTTCAAAGGAATGGTGTACAAACAGGCTGGGGGCATTTTATACATGGGGTGGACCTCACTACCTCCCCGTGTTTCCATACTTGGTGACAAGTGTGAACATTACATATTTATTGTGGCTAATGTAATAATAATGATAAAGTTTAACAAGTAAATATGATGGCAACACTAATAATACCAAGAAAATATTTTTATTATCATTGTTATTATTATCATTATTATTGTTACAATTACTATTAATATTTTCTTTGTTATTATTAGTGTTGTCATCATATTTACTTGTTAAACTTTATCATTATTATTACATTAGCCACAATGAATATGTAATGTTCACACTTGTCACCAACTATGGAAACACGGGGAGGTAGTGAGGTCCACCCCATGTATAAAATGCCCACAGCCTGTTTGTACACCATTCCTTTGAAAAAGCACACCTGCGAAACTAGTCAGGAATAAACTCAAGACTAAGACTCCTGTGTTTCCTACTCCGCTTACGTCAACCTGTCAGAATGTCTCAACATATATATATATATATATATATATATATATATATATATATATATATATATGTATATATACATATATATATATATATATATATATATATATATGTATATATAAGAATGTATATATGTGGAGATTAAATAAGATTACAATAAAATTCCTTTTAATCAAGGACTTTATGAATCCATGATAGGTTAATGTAGTAACTACGTTTCAAATATAGGCCC
>NC_134815.1:20630437-20647937 GCF_046742065.1 Oratosquilla oratoria
CCATATTCCTCCTTAGAACATCCTGAAGAGGCATGCAAGCCCCTCGACATGAGCTACGTCGGACAGACGATGACCACCTTAAGAAGGCGACTGCTAGCACACCGAAACAACGAAGCTATTCACCAGCATTACATTGACACACATGACAAGAAGCCGCGCTTGGAAGACCTCATCAGGGACACCGAAATAATTCACACAGACTCTTATTACGGACGCTTAATAATTGACGAGACAGTCAGTATTACTTTACAGCAGCCTACATTAAACGTCCATAAGTCATCGGATCATGTCCTCCCTTCCAATAGAAAAAACAGACCGGCACACCGTAACATTTGCCCACTGGAAGTTCCAAGACAACAAGACGTGACATTAGCTCCCCGTAGGTCCCGGCGAGAGGGTGCATCTAGACATTTGCTCACCGGAAGTGACAAGACGTGACATATGCCCATCGTTGGACTAGGGCCCCCTTCCTGGCCCCGCCCACCCGCATATTCCCACCAATCATATTCCACCATTTTTATTTCTTCTCTATTGTTTGTACGGCCCACGGGCCTTTATATTCTAATGTTTTTCACATTTGTAATCAGTTTTACCCTGAAGACGACCATGTGAAATGGTTGAAACAGCTGTCGGTATAAAATGGAAAACCACTCTGACGACTTTGGTACTTTCCTCCAGAGTTTGAACCATGAAGAGAAAATGATACTTAGAAAGTTAGAGAAATGTTCTCTAAAAATCATTGATGCCACTTGTGCTTTAGCATTCAACAGTAATATATATATATATATGTATATATATATATGTATATATATATATATATATACATATATACACATATGTATATATATATACATATGTATATATATATACATATATACATGTATACATATATATATATATATATATATATATATAATATACATATTATATATATATATATATATATATATATATATATATATATATATATACATATATATATATATATATTAACAACCACAATGCACTTTAATTCTAAGCCACCAAAGGCTGACATGCAGAAATTGAAAAGTGGTACTGCCAAGGACTCGAACTCGGCATGCTCATGACAAGCGTGGCAGTGACTTACCAACTAGGCTTTCAAGAGAGATTTCATATAGCATATCTAAATCATAATGCCTTCTTTTTGTTTGCTCATTGTATTTAGTCATAGCCTTATTGTTATACAAAATAAGAGGCCATTTCCAGGGTTGTGTCATTATTTTATAGCCTTGCTATATTTACCAATGTATGAAAGTTTACCAGGTCATGTTTAATTACTGCATGTAATATTCATTTTATTTTACAATTAGCGGAATATAACACATCATACATTTTGAATATGTTTAATGGGTTTTCCGGATTAGCCGTCATCACATTATATCCAAGAATATTTCACAGCTATATTGTATTTCCTCAAGCAGTCAAGTTTAGCAGATCATGTTCAAGATCGTTCCACCATTACAGATACATGGTCTCAACCGTCTGAGTCGCCACCTGTCGCTCTGAAACACCACCTGCCAGGAAACTGTTATTAAACTATATAACCAAAGTTTGCTTCCCACCACACGATTCCCCTTCTCACATATTACAACGAAAGGCATCAATTAGGCCACCCAAAGTAAGGATATCATACTTGGCTTCAACATTTTTGGAGTCTGTTTATGTATATTTTGTCTGTCAGTCTGTCTGTCTGTCTGCTTGCCTGCCTGCCTGCCTGTCTGTCTGTCTGTCTGCCTGCCTGCCTACCTGTCTGTCTGTCTGTCTGCTTGCCTGTCTGTCTGTCTATCGGTTTGCCTGTCTGTCTGTCTGTCTGTCTTTCTGTCTGCTTGCCTGTCTGTGTGCCTATGTGCAAGTCTGTCTGTATATGTCTGCCTGTCTGTCTGTTTGTTTGTCTGTCGGTCGGTCGGTCGGTCGGTCTGTCTGTCTGTCGGTCAGTCGGTCGGTCGGTCGGTCGGTCTGTCTGTCGGTCTGTTGGTCGGTCGGTCGGTCTGTCTGTCTGTCTGTGTGTCTGTCTGTCTGTGTGCCTATCTGCTAGTCTGTCTGTCTGTCTGTCTCTGCCTGCTTGCCTGTCTGTGTACTTCTCTCTCTTTCTCTCTTTCTCTCTCTCCCCTTATTATATTGTTTACAGCCAAGTTGTTTCTGTAAAATAGTCACAAGCTGACAGCAGCGTATACTAAAGTGAAAGAAAAACATGCTCAATATTTTTTTTTTTTTTTAATCTTACTTTTTTCTAAGAACACCAATTATTCCAAACTACACTTGAGTTTCACATTTCAAGTATATCTTGGAGCAAAAAAAATCCAGTAATGATGTGAATTTCCATCCATGAACAGAACACTTTCGATTTAAAGATGGCTCAATTCCTGAGCTTCATGATTGGTATCTTAAGATAGATATGAGTTTAACATATTTAATCAAATAGACATGATTCTCTGAACTACATAACGATTGTCTTTTGTTTATTATTGATAATAAAATTCAAGTTCAGTCGATAGCATCAAATAGACTGTACAGTTTGAATGTGACTCTCATGTTTGACAGACTAAAGAATCACTCCTGTATTTCCAAAGAACACTGCCTAACAAAACATTGAATTAAATCATTGTTTCTGCTTCATCTTCATCGTCACAGCCTTCTTTATCGTCGTCGTTGTCGTCATCATCGCCTTTGTAATAGTCGTAATCGTCGTCTTCGTCGTCGAAAGTTGATAGCTTCTTATATACAATAACAAACCATTTACTGACTTTTCCAAACCCAATCATAGTTTTGGTGTCCTTGCATTTTCTTTCTTATATTGAAAGTAACGCCTTTTTTATACGAATGCATCCAGTACTTCTTTCAACCTTAATATAAAAAATCACTGTTATTTGATACCTTCTACGTGTGCCTTATTGCTGTTCTATCATTTAACCTTTTCGTCAACAGATTTTGTCTTAAATATTCATAATCTGTGTTTGATAATTAATCATTGTCGTTGCTTTAACAAAATACAACTGCCACTTCATATTTACGTATTTTCTTTGGCTTAATTTGAACTTTATTATTTTTTCCTAGCTTATAATTAATTTTTGTATCCTTTTCTTATCTTAGATTTACCACCTTCATCTATTTCCAGTATTCTAGATCCCTTTAATATTTTCTTTGTACATTAACTCCTTAACTTTTATTTTCAATACAAATGTTTTTTTTTTCAGTAACCTTGATTTTTGTATCTAAGCCTCTAGTTTAATTTTTTAAGTTCAATTGAACAAAGAATAGGTAATAAGAAAACAGTTTATTAAAAAAAAAAAAAAATAGCGACGTGGCGTCATAACAACAGTCGTCGAAACCTGTACCGTGACTCAAGATAGTCTAACGGGGATATCACATTCCTCTTTCTGTGATCAAGTTATCATTTTTCTTTCTAAAATTACCTACGTTGTCCTTATGCAGGTCTTATATCTAATTTTCTGAAATACTATTTAGAAGAAATATTCAATGCTGGTGTTTTTCGTTTTCGCAACATTTACAAATTGCTTTCCATATCAACATTTGATTGTTGTTCTATGTTACGTATTATTTGGTTTAAGTAACCAGTGAATGCTTTTGAAAAAAGAAAAATATATGCTGTATTACAATGGCATAGTTTTATCATTGAAATGAGCATTGATGGTAAGATGCCTTTCCTGTATGTTCTGGTCAATTCCTCTTTAGGTGAGACTGCCACTAGCATCTACCGTATGAATGATATAGGCCAGTGATCAGACGAGTACAAGAAGAGTGTAATCAGAGCCTATGTTAACAGGACCATTAAGGAGTGTTCGGCCTGACATGCCCGTCAGGATGAATTGGAGCATGTACGTCAAATTCTCACTTACAATGATTATTTCAACAGGGAGTTTGACTTCATCTTTAGTAGGATGGTGGTAAACTGTCAACCCGTTTAGATTCACTGATGAAAAATGTAGTGACACATTTATAAATCACAGCTAATACCACAGTCGGAGGAAAAAAAACACACTAGAGACGGGTTGTCTATAGATTTCGACTTCTAACTGCAGTCATTTTCAGTAATATAGAGAAGGAGGAGGATACTATGCCCTCAGATAATCTGACCGTTAGGCCTATAGCGTCAGGTTATCTGAGGATATGTATTTCTCGTTCCAGAGCAAATGAGCGTCCTTCATAATTTTTTTCTTGTATAGTAAGTATAATTACTTCTTATGTTATATTATTATAACCGAATAATCAAAATTTCTGTTTTGGTGATATGAAAAAAATATATAACAATTCGTTACTAGTTATGGCGGATTCTTAAGAAGATAATCACCAGCAACAAACCAAAGTCATTTCTAGGAGACCCAAATTACTTTGAATGTAATAGTTGTTGTTGTTGTTGTCGTTCCCTAGACTGTCTGTCCGAGCAGTCCCGTCTCCCCAAGGAAGGCCACAGCCGAAACTGGGTTTTCCCACAAATCCTTTATAGAGTGTATGTTGTGTTGTTCGCGTGCATGATTGTGTATAATGCAGTCTTCCATTATGTGTTGTATGGTATGGGGTGAAGTGTTACATCCTGGGCAGCTGTTCACAACACGGTCGTCCAGCCTCTTCTGGTAGCTTAGAAGTGCTGGGTGGTGACCGCATCGCAGTCTGGCCAAGTGGACTCTGTCCTTACGTGGGAGAGAGGATTCAGAAGGGTGGATATCAGGGGGTCTGGCATGCAGCAGTGTGTTGTCTTTCAGTGTGTTAATGGAGCGGTGAGTGATATGATTATGAATATGTTTCCGGAGGCTGGTATTCGGTGGGTGTGGCGGACGACAAGAGAGTATCTGTGTGTAATAAAGGACTTTGGGTGTAGTTTTAATGTTTCTTGGTGTGTGTGGGTGTTCTGCTATGTAGTGTAGCGGGTGTGATGTGTTTGTGGTGGCTGCAGCAAGTGTTTGTGTGCCTCTCATGTCGAGGTGGTCTTTGACTTTGAGGACTTTTGTTTCATGGTGTAAATGGTCTGTAGGTGATGTATTTGTGCAGCCTGTAATTGTTTTTAGGGCTTTGTTTTGTATGATTTGAAGGGTGTTGTGGTGTGTCTCACTGAGATTAGGAGCCCATGCAGGACTCGCATAATTCATCACTGAGCGTATGCATTGTTTGTATATTGTTATATTAGTTTCTTTGTTTTGTCCAAATGTTGTTCCAGTGATTGACTTAAGTGCGTTAAGTCTAGGTGTGCATTTGTTTTTTATGGTTGTGAGGTGTTGTTTGAAAGACATGGATGTATCGTATGTTACACCAAGAATTTTCGGTGTGTTTGTGTGTGGTATTAGAGTGTTGTTGATGTAGAGATGAGGTATGTATTTGTGTTCTTTTGTCCAGTTGGTGAGAAGTGTTGCTGTAGATTTGGTTGGAGCTATTTTGAGTCTGTTTGTGATGAACCATGTGTTGAGTGTGTCAAGGTAAGGCTGGATTATTTCTGCAGCTTTGTCTGTGTTACGATGTGTGCATGTGATTGTTATGTCGTCTGCGTAGGAAGAGATTTGTATTTCTGAGGTGTCTGGCGTGGGTAAGTCATGCATGTATAGATTAAATAATGTGGGGGATAGAACCGAGCCCTGTGGTACTCCGTTCTTAATGTTTCTGATGTGCGATGATTGGCCATTATATGACACATGAGCATTCCTGCCTGCCAGATAATTGGCCAGCCATCTTTTGGTGTTATTGTGCATGTCTGTGTTATATATTTTATTTGTTAGGTTGTGGCGGGGGATAGCATCAAAAGCTTTACTAATGTCCAATGTTATAAGAAGTGTTCTGTGGTGGGGCCTATCTGAATTGATGCCATCTAAAATTCTTTGTGTGAGGTTTGTCAGAAGAGTGTTTGTGGAGTGTAGTGGCCTAAAACCGTGTTGTGAGTCAGCAAGGGGAATATATGGTGTGACAAGTTTAAGTATTAGGCGTTCAATGACTTTAGAGGGGGTGCAGAGAAGTGTGATTGGGCGGTGCGATGTTGGGATTGTTGGGTCTTTGTTCGGTTTTGGAATGGTGATTATTTTACCATGCTTCCAGATGTCGGGTATTGTGTTGTGTGAATAGCTGTAGTTTGCAATGTTTGTGAGTGCGTGTATACCTTGTGGTCCAATGTGTTTTAGGTGTATGTTGCTTATGTTATCAGGGCCACAGGCAGATGAGTGCTTGAGACTATGCAATATGAGTTTTGTCTGACTGTCTATGAAGGGTGTATAGTCTGAGTCTGTGGGAAAGTCTTTCTTACGTCGAATGGTGCGTCGGTCGTCAGGGTGAGATGTAAGATGGCTCGTCTGTGCAAAATGACGTATGAGTGCGTTTGCTTGTTGTCTGTTTGAGGGTAGGTTATCTGTTGTTGTGATTATTGCTGCGTGAGAGCGTGTAGTGTTAGTGTTGGATAGTGTGATGCTGTTGAGTGTTTTGTACAATTTGCTGGTGTTTGTTTTGTGATCAAGTGTATTGATAAAGTTTTGCCAATTTTGTGTTTTTTGTTCATGTATTTTATTGGCAATCACAGTGTTTAGTGTTTGTATTTGGTCTGCTATGTTTTGAGGGATAGGTGTCGGGGTATCGTGTTTAAGTGTGTCACGTTGTCTGATGAGGCCTTGGATTTCTGGTGTGAAGTTGGGGTTGTGTGATTTTCTGTTGCCTCTAGGGATGTATCTCTTGTCTGCGTTTTGTATGATTGTATTAAAAGCGTGCACAGCATTGTTTATGTTTGTGATTGGTGTACTGTTAAGTGTTTCAAAATGTTGTTCTGTCTCTTCATTAAAGGCTTCCCAGTTAGCTCTCTTGTAATTGGTGTAAGTGTGTCTGTGGCCAGCTGGGGTGCATCTTGTTTTGGTGGTGATGATGATTGGAAGGTGGTCAGAACCAAGGGCTCCGACCACTCTCCATGATGTTGTTGGGGTTAGGCAGGGGGAGCAAAAGGTGATATCAGGAGAGGAGGGAGTGTAGAGGGCTTGGTATGGGATATGTGTATGATTATGCGTGTTGTTCATGATAGTCAATGAGTCGAATTGAGTCTGTATATCAAGCCCTCTGTCTGTGTCAGGGTTGTCGACAAACCAGGCAGACGACTTGGCGTTGAAGTCACCACCCATGATCAGGTTGGGGATTGAGGTTAGTTGGCTGAGTTGAGGTCTGAAGGTGTTTGGAACTGTGGGGGATGATTGGGGGGGAATGTACATGTTAACTATTGTTAGTGTTGAATTGTTGCCTGTGCGGATACGAATGGATTGGGTTTCTGTTGTGTTATCTGTGGTAGGGAGGAGAATTTTGGTTGTGGCACTTGTGTCCACAAAACAGATGGAATGGTGGATCAGGGTGATGAGTCCACCGCCATTGCCGTCAGTCCGGTCTTGTCTGATGGTGGTGTAATTATGAAATGATGGTGTTTTGTGTGAGTGTCTTAATTTTGTTTCTTGTAGAATTGCAATGTGTATGTTGTGTTGTTTAAGAAAGTGTTCAAGTTCATGTTTTTTAGTGTTTATACCGTCAATGTTGTGTTGTAATATGTTGATGTTGTGTGTTTTGTATGTGTTGTATGTTGCCGTTTGGGGTTGAGGTGGGGAAGGTGTAGGATCTGGGTCAGAGGGGGGGAAAGGAGAGATCGGGGACAAAGGAAGGGGAGTACTAATCGGGGGTAAGGGCAAAGGGAAATTGTGAGTGGGTAAGGGTGTTGGCTGTGGTTGGGGAGGTGGGATTGGGGTTACTGGAGGGCAGGTAGAACATGTCCAAGTGTTTGTGTATTGGTTTGTGTCAGCAAGTGTTGTACAAGTGAGGTGGGCCCAGTTTTTGCACATATTGCACTGAACTGAGCCCTTTGTCTGTCTGCTCGAAGTAATGGGTTTAGAGCATGTTGGGCATGTGTATTTTGTGGTGGGCCCAGGATTGCTCTCTACATCTCCGGCTAAAAGTAGAAGAAGAGGGGTGATCGCCGGAAAATGGCCCCTCAGTGCAGAAAAAACGTAACATTGTGTGTTGGAAAAAAAAGGATTGTGGTACTCCCCCAGGTAGGCGTAGCTCCTCCTTGGGGATCGGTGCCATCTGCGTAGAGCTGATGGCCAGGGGTAGATGCTGCTGTTTGGCCCCCAACTCTTGGGGTTGGGGGGTGGTCCCACGACGTAGACGTTGCAGCTCCAGGACCGAATGTAATAGTTCTTCTCTGTGATTTCTTGTCTTATTATTCATTCAAACTTTTGCAAATTATTTCATCTAATTGGAGAAAATGCTCTCTTTTCTCAGGAGGTTACACCTATCTTGATTAATGAATTTGTTAGACTCGTGATCTTATCTATTTTTCATGACTAACAACAGATGAACACATCCGGATGAGAAAGAACCTGTAACATTTGAAAGAAATTATGAATTGATTGAAATGATAAAAAAAACATTTTTTTTCTATCCGAGTCTTATATAGAACAAATGTAACAAATGAACATCAAAGGCCATGTTATCAAATGGTGCCAAGTCATATCCCTACATTCAGAACAAAAGGAATGAATTTAATTTTCAGACAACAAAGACGTATGTGCAATTAAAGGAGACCTAACGTTGTGAACAACGTTGTAAAGAGGTCAAAGCACCTTAAGCTTCCTGGCAGTAAAAAAGCAAATTTTTCCTATGCGTTACGAGAGAATTCTATTTGATTTCTGATAAATTACTACTGATATATATATATACATATATATATATACATATATATATATATATATATATATATATATTATAACCATTATGTATAAACTTACATATTACAACTTTACCCATGGAAAACTACAATACACACACATATAAATGAACACCCATCCACGCCCCAACGCAAGCGACCATAGCATGATCAAGGCATGATAAGAGCTATTAGCCAATGAACATACATCCAAACACAATATACACTATATTCCCAAATAAACCTGAACAGAAATTAAGTCACAAGTAACCACATAATAAGTCTAATTATGTTATAATATAATAATAAATGTTTAAACCTTCCATTTGTAACAAAATAACTGAAATTATGTAACTGTTAACTCCCCTCTCCGGAAACTGACATCAGCGATTAGACTGCATATAAACCAAGACCGGATCTAGGAGAGGCCGTTAACAATTTTTGTTCCTCAAGGCACATTCTTCTTTCTCTCACTCTATAATTTACCTCCACCTCCACACCACCCTTTCCTGTCATTGACGATCTCAAGTACCTAAAGTTATCCACTTCCTTCACCCTCGCTTCTTGATTCACTTCCAAATTACTTCCATCCTCTACTGCCATCCTCATTACCTTACTGTTACACACATTTACTTTCAACTTCCTCCTACCAAATACCTTCCCAAACTTCGTCACCAACTCCCTTAATCCCCCTTATGACCGTGCCACAAGCGCAGTGTCATCTGCAAACAACAACTGACTTATCTCCGACTTTTCTCGATTTTAATTAACCAACTCTAATCCCTACCAATTACCTTTGTATTTACCTCTAGCTGCACCCAATTCATGTACAGATTGAACGACTATGGCTACATGATTCATTCCTAACCCAGTTCCATCTTTACCTTAAAGCACTCGCTTTCCCCGATACTAATTCTAACATAGGTATTACTACTCTCGTAAAAACTCATGACTGCTCATAATGGCTTTACCCCAATCCCATATATCTACAAAATATCTTACAGTGCCTTCCTGTCCACCCCGTCATAAGCCTTTTCAACTTCATTTAACAAAGTGATTCCTCTGAAACTAATACACTCAAAATTTTCCTTGTTTTCTTTTGTAAACCGGAACTATACAGGTATGCCTACAGTCCTCTGGGATTTTACTCTACTTTAGACACACAATAAAGAACCTCACTAGTCAATCCACTATTACTGTCTCTTCCCTCTTCAGACATTCCGCATAACAACCATTTAACCCAGGTGCCTTACCTACTCTCATAATTTTGATAATTACTTGCATCTCATCTTTTCTTATTTCTTCTCTATATTCCTCTCCCATCACTGTCCTTGTGTTAGTGTCTCCAACTACTGCCACAACTCCTTCACTATCCTCCTTCACATTATGCAGCTCCCTAAAATACTCTGTCCATCATTCCCATGCCGCTTCCTCCTCAGTTATCATCTTTATATCTGCATCTTTTACCTTTTCTTCTCTACTTTATTCTCCTCCCCTTCCTCTCTTAATTTCATTCCAAAACACCTTCTTATTACTTTTAAACCTTTCTATCATATTTCTCTTCCAGTTAAATAGGCCCCCCTCTTGACCTACTTCACTTTTTTTATATTCTTCTTTTTCTTTGTACTCTTATATGTTTCCCTCGTCCTACTTTGCAACCAGTCCCTGAATGCTCGATTGTTTTTTTTAAAAGCCTTCTTCATTTCATCATCCCATCAATCATTACCCTTCTATTCCCTCCCATCCTCCTTGTCCCTCACACTAACTTTTCACACCATGAAACTCCCTCCTTGAAACACCCCCATTCATCCTCCTCTCCTACCCCTACTCTATCCTTCATCACCTCCCACATTTCTCCCAGCTTTTCCCACCAAGTTTCCCATGTGGGTCGTAAAAAGCAGCTAAAGTGAAACGGAGTGATGGGACTAGGCATCCTGCCCTCCGTAACCCAATTCTACGAGATGTCAAGTCATAAGAGGGGCTGAAAGGATATATAAAAGGTGATTTAGTTTTTCAAAGAAAAACCGAAGAAATAAATCGTGAAACTACATGCGATACATATCTATAAATGGTGTGATTCCGTTTACAGAAATTATACAAAGAATGAAGTTGCGAAAACACACGCAAAACATATGAATGAAAATCGTAAGGCAGGCAGAGTTTATGTGTGGTTCCCAAATCTTGGAACAACGTTCTACCGCGAGGCAGAGATATAAACTCTCTCATTGCTAAGTTTACGTAAATGCCAGATGTCGCTAATGACATCTATAAATAGATTTCTAGAATATCTTCGCGGGACTCATAATAATATTTGTGTTCAAAATACATAATTTGAATTACGGTTTGTGGCTCCAACGGGATCGTTACTACTTCGCATCGGGGTAGAATTTTCCACACGTAATAACGGGATCGGGTTTTATAACGAAGGATTCATCTGTCATTCTTGATATTCCATGGGAACTAAGCTCCAAACGTTGGTCTCAGTCGTGTGCGAATTTTACGACAAGCAGTGATCAACAATCTGTTCTAAAACTGACAAGTGTTTATAAAGAATATATCACATATAGTAATCATGGATAGATGTACAAGTCATTATTTATCAAGAATTTATTCACAATGCCTGCCTTTTTAATAGATTCGTAAGACCTTGACATTCACACGTAATCTATGAGAAACGAACAAACATATAAATACATTTCCTCTCACCTCCTGGGAAAAGTCGTTAGTATATCCTGCAATGCATGATACTTGTCACACCCATTAAACTAAATTAGGTATGCACACCAAAATATCAGAATGAATTATAAGATGTTACCTATATGATGTTAATATTTGGGGGAAAGATGGGATTGCATGTATGTATTTATGTATGTATGTATGTATGTATGTATGTATGTATGTATGTATGTATGTACGTATGTATGTATGCATGCATGTATGTATGCATGTGTGTATGTATGTGTGTATTTATGTATGTATGTATGTATGTATGTATGCATGTATGTATGTATGTATGTATGTATGTATGTATGTATGTATGTATGTATGTATGTATGTATGTATGTATGTATGTATGTATGTATGTATGTATGTATGTATGTATGTATGTACGTATGAATGTATGTATGTATGTATGTATGTATGTATGTATGTATGTATGTATGTATGTATGTATGTATGTATATGAGGCCGGTAAATTGAGGTAGACAATTAGGTAGATGAAGAAGTAGATGGAGAACGAATGCTAATCCAAAATTAGTTGTTATGAAAACAAGAGCCGACAGGCGATAGGGAATAGCTGAGTCAGACTCGCGTTAGCTTGGATTTGACTGGCGTATGATATGGGGATCTCGACAGGGAGAGAGAGAGAGAGACTCTGGGTGTAACGAACACAGTCTAAATTTAGTAAGAAGAAAAAGAAGAAAATTAAATAACTTTACTTAACCTAAGGACTTGACTGAAGTATGAGAAGTACAAGGCATGGGGCCTACTGAATAAGATGAACTAGGAAGTTAGTGCAACTGACGTAACGAAGGCATGGGGCCTTGTGACGAGTGAATTACGAGACTAACATTATAGAAGGAAATTGAAGTGTTATTAGTCGTGGACAAACAGTGGTGGCAGCCTCCAAAGAAATTATAAGACTGGTGCAAGACATACTGGTGCGTGAAGTATGTGTGTATGTATGTTTGTATGTATGTATGTATGTATGTATGTATGTATGTATGTATGTATGTATGTATGTATGTATGTATGTATGTATGTATGTATGCATGCATGTATGTATGTATACATGTATGTATGTATGTATGTATGTATGTATGTATGTATGTATGTATGTATGTATGTATGTATGTATGTATGTATGTATGTATGTATGTATGTATGTATGTATGTATGTATAAGAACATAAGAATGAAGGAGACTGTAAGAGACCTTAAGGCATACACTAGGCAGCTCCGTATCCATCACCACCTGTCATCCCCATCCATAAAGCTGTCTAATCGTTTCTTAAAACAACTGATAGTTTCAGCGCTTACTACATGGTTACTAAGTTTATTCCATTCGTCGACCACCCTATTAGTAAACCAATTCTTACCTATTTCCTTCTTAAATCTAAATTTGTCCAGTTCATAACCATTACTGCGAGTCCTGTCCTGTTGTTTTAATATAATGACCTTGTTTGCAACACCCTTGTTAAAGCCTTTGATCCACTTGAAGACTTCTATTACATCACCCCGCACTCTGCGTCTTTCCAGAGAGTGTAAGTTAAGGTGCCCAAGCCTCTCTTCGTAAGGTAAATTTCTGAGTCCATGTATCATTTTGGCCATTCTTCTCTGTACTGATTCTAGTGAATTGATGTCCATTCTGTAGGACTGAGACCAAAACTATACCACATAGTCAAGGATGAGTCTAACTATCGCTAGATAGAGTTTAATAATTACCTCTGCACTTCTATTCGTTACCGCCCTAGCAATGAAACCTAATACTTTGTTAGCTTTATTCCTGGCGCTAATGCACTGTTTCCTAGTTTTAAGGTCCGGACTGACTAGAACTCCCCAGTCTCTCTCGCACTCAGTTTTCTCTAAAAGCAGCCATAATTTCATAATTACGTTTCGTTGTGCATGTATTCTTTTTAACCAGCTTTGCCATTTCGTTATATCTTGATCTAAGGTGTGTTTCTCCGTTTTTTATTTTTACGTAAAGTCCTCTTTTCATTCCGATCTCATGTTTCAATCTGTCCGTCATTCATTTGGGAGTATTACTCTTTTTCCGTATTAAGTTCAGGGGGATAAATGTATTTTGTGCATTAATAATTAAATCAGTTATATTGCTATACATTTCATCCAAATCGTTGACCTGTCTGTTGAGCCCTCGCCCCAAAATAGCCTGACCCAAGGTGTGAGTATTTCCATCCGTGACCCGACCCCTGGCCATGACCTCACCCCCGGTCACGCACTGTGACTCGACAATATCCGAAACGTCCGCATGACATTTCATATTCAATTTCAAATAGGTTTTTATATTGTCAAAGTTTGCTCTTCGGAAGTTTGGTACTTGGACGTTATTCGTATTTTTTCATTCTTCCCAAATAATATTAAATCTTATTTCTTGATGATCACTAGAGCCTAGACTATCTCCCACTCTTACGTTACTCATTAGGTGCTCATTATTAGTTAAAACTAAGTCCAGAGTACTTTCTCTCTTCGTAAGATCGGTAATCACTTGTTTTAGGAAATAATCCTGCGCCACATCCAGGAATTCCTTTGTTTCCTGATCTCCTATTAAAGTTTCCCAGTCAATGTTTCTATAATTAAAATCTCCCATGATCACAACGTTTTTATATTGGAACGCTCTGTGAATTTCATGAATCAAGGGATCAGTCTGCTTAAGGCTGAGGTTAAGTATATACAAGACGCCAATAATAACTTTCTTATTCTTGCCTATAATCTCTACTAAATAGATTCCGTACAGTCCTCTTCCTTAATCGAATTATTGATAATACAGTTTATTGTATTTTTAACGAAAAGTGCTACACCTCCCCCACTCCTGCCAACCCTATCCTTGCGAAAGACTTATATCTTTCTATTTCGATTTCCGGAAGGAAGTGTTTATCAGCCATGTTGATCCAGGACTCAGTAATAGCTAAAATACCGAAATTCTCTACGCATGCTTTACCTCGCAGCAAATAAATTTTGTTAAATATGCTTATGCTATTTGTATAGTAAACTTTTAATTTATCTTCCCTCCACCTGCTTTGGTAATACTTTTCACAGTCCCTCTATAAGTTGTTTCTATTGCCCAAACTATATTCCGATACTTTGCCCCTACTCCCATGTAATCTACCCGAAAAAACCCTGTAGGATGCCTACTTCTCGCTCAAAGGATTCAGCAAGGAGCCGAAATCTTCTGGGCGACAAGTGCACCCCGACCGTTGCATATAGATGATTTCTATCGTAAAAGCGATCCCACTTGTCGACAAATGCCTATCCATTGGCCTTACAATGTTTTGCTAGCCTGCAATTCATTGCAATAGCCCTGGAATGCAACATGCTTCCAACTCTACGCCTCGAAAGGATTCCACATACAACAGGAACACTTCCTTATTTCTAATCTTGTCTTGCGCATCCCGGAACCTCGCAAACAATTCCTCACTCCCTAACTTACCTATATCATTGCCCCCGGCACGGGAACCTGGGAGGTGCTTATAAGTGAGCGTGTCATAAAAGTTGTTCAACTTCTCTGGTGAACTTATGTATAATTACCCTTTCCAATAGAGTATAATTGCCCACTAAACTGCTTCTGTATGACCTTTTTCCTTCGCAATGGTACAACAATCAAAATAATATGTAAAATAGAACCAGAGATATGGCTTATTAAAGAACAAAAACATTAATTTTTCAGGAGAGGAGGTTTAAATTGGAAGGCTGGAAAGCAATATGCCCCTCCCTCTAACTTTGAAAAGACACTGAGAGGTATAGAGAATCACAGATTGCTTCTGAGTGTTGGGGAAGAGTTCCCAGATAAACAAAACAGAACTGGCTATCGAAATTTTGACTTTATTTCTATATATAATGGGGTTGCCAGAGGCTCCCAATAATTATTCTATTTTATTCTGTATAAAAAAAGAAACGAAATTGAGCTGTAATATTTGGTCGAAGTGTTACCAGCATCATAGAAATTCTTTTGAAATGTTTACCTAAAATTCGTTCATGTGCCAGAATTTTTCGAGTGATCGCGTCCACATGTCCCCTCAAGCAAGCTACAGGGTCCCTACCTTATCCTACTAAACACTTTTTAATCCTATCTCTAACATTTCCTATCCCCGCGCCGGGAAAACACACCTGCGTCTTATGTTTCCTATCTTTATCGCAGACAGCCCTGTCTAAATAGCTCACTTGATTGTCTCCTACAACCAAAATCTTACCTGTGGACAGGGATCCAGTATCTGCCCTTCCATTCTTCTCTTGAAGTTCACTTGTTTCTTCTTCCTGCAGATTCGCTAGTACTTGAAACGAGTTCTTGCAAACGAGTGGGGCTGGTGAGGACTTTTTTACACTATTCTGCATTTTATTTATCGCCATTTTCCATCCAAGCTCATAGCTAGTTTTGTCTTCCGTATATTGGGCCTTCAAGCGGAGAACTCGATTCTCCTCTTTAAGGCACGTTACAGCATCCTCCAAGGCTTCAATTCTACTAAGTAGAGATTGTACCTCATCGGTGCTGAACACGGTAACACAGCCACTCGCCGTATCACGAATTGAAGCAGCTACCCGGTTGACCTGACTTGAATAATGACTACTGCTCAACTGTATGTATGTACGTATGTATGTATGTATGTATGTATGTATGTATGTATGTATGTATGTATGTATGTATGTATGTATGTATGTATGCATGTATGTATGTATGTATGTATGTATGTATGTATGTATGTATGTATGTATGTATGTATGTATGTATGTATGTATGTATGTATGTATGTATGTATGTATGTATGTATTTATGTATGTATGTATGTATGTATGTATGTATGTATGTATATATGTATGTATGTATGTATGTATGTATGTATGTATGTATGTATGTATGTATGTATGTATGTGTGTTTGTACGAATGTATTATGAATACATGCATTCTATGAGTAAATAAGCAGAATGATAGAAGTGTATGTTTGTATTATAGTACGTTGATATATACATTTCATATAATTTCGTTAGCAACAATAATCCTGTTTGTTCCAAGCTCTTCGACCAATACGTTTTTTACATGATTAAATTGTCATCTTTCCTTTCACGTTGATGAAGCTTATCTTATAATAGGCCATTGCTTACATGAAAGCTTTATCGTATATACATATACTGTATATACATGAGAATTCACATGAACTCGTGATTCTAAATATAGAGAAAAACCACCAAGGAAAATAATAAAGATATTGATAATCGTGCACTTTCGTCTCTTCAGACGAAAGCGCTCGGTCATCAATATATAAATATTATTTTACTTGGTGTTTTCCTGCATATACATATACATATACATATACATATACATATACATATACATATACATATACATATACATATACATATACATATACATATACATATACATATACATGTACATGTACATATACTAACATATACATATGCATATACATGTACATGTACATGTACATGTACAGTACATGTACAGGTACATGTACATATACATATACATATACATATACATATACATATACATACTGTATACATATACATATGTATATGCATATACACATATACATATACATATACATATACATATACATATACAGTACATATACATATACATATACATGTACATGTACATGTACATGTACATGTACATGTACATATACATATACATATACATATACATATACATATACATATACATATACATATACATACATGCATACATACATACATATATATATATATATATATATATATATATGTATATATATTTATATATATATATATATATATATATATATATATATATATATATATATCGAAACCTCGGTAGTTGGTGATCATAAAGGTATTTCCTGTACATAATCTGTTTCTTCAAACATGTATAATGTAATTATGGTATTATTGATAACAAGTAGAAATGCATAAGAAGTTCATATATACAAGTCCCCTCTCTCCTGCGTCTTATGTACTTTCCTGAAGAGGGCTACAATTGATAGCTGAAATATAGGATTCTTCTTTATTCGAAGTTTATTTTCTCCGATTGTGGGTTTCCTGTGTGTCATTTACAAATGTGCTACTACATTTCTGGTT
>NC_134815.1:20652937-20655437 GCF_046742065.1 Oratosquilla oratoria
TATCTGCTGAAGAGGACCACAGTAGTGGTCGAAATATACAGTTCGTCTGTTTCTTTTGCTTTGTTTCTCCGACACTGGGTAATTTAAAACAGTATATGTATATGTATATGTATATGTACATGTACATGTACATGTACATGTATATGTACTGTATATGTATATGTATATGTATATGTATATGTATATGTATATGTATATGTATATGTATATGTATATGTATATGTATATGTATATGTATATGTATATGTATATGGAAGTAGGTAGAAACAACTTTGCCAACCGTGTAGTTAATGAATGGAATAAACTTCCTGCACAGGTAGTGCAATGTAGTTCAGTTCGAAGCTTTAAGAATCATTTAGATAAATACCTAAGTAAGATGGTGTAATGATTATAATTTATTTTATATTATTTGTTTTTGTTTTGTTATAATTTGTCTGTCTGATTTTCATTTATTATTAGTTATATGTCAATTTATTATTATTTACTATTTACCTGTTTGTTTATTATTTAACTATACCTATGCATTTATTTATGTATTTTATTTGTTATTTACATTATTATAGTTTTTATTTATTATTTCATTATTAATATGATTTTTTTTTCGCATCCGACCTATACGTACATGCATATGTATATTTATATGTTTATGTATATGTATATGTTTTTGTGTGTGTAGTTTGTGGTTTGCCGCTGTACTCCTTCAAATCTATCAGTGTTATTACTGAGGTCTGAGGACCATACTGAAACAGTATACATCAAGTGTGGGTGATCCAGTAACATATATACAATTGCTGGCTTTTGAAGTCAAAAGTCACCTTTTCAATAACATTATCCTTATGTTTTTTTTTGTTTTGTTTTTATAGGCAGAAATAAAATGTTTATTGATTTTACGATCGTAACTGACAAATACAAAAATCCTTCCCTTTCTTCATATATGACCTTATTTTTCCAGGATACTTATAATCATACTTAGCATTATTTTTATCTCTATACATGTTAATCAGGCCCGGCCATCACGAGCTTTAAACTCGGGTCCCTCGGAGTGAGACGATTCTGATTTCTTGGAATACTTTAATGTTACTAGCGATTTATTCTTTACTGTATACATAATTTTACACTTACTCTTGCAAAATATTGTTAGCCACTTTTATGAACATTGCTAAATTATTTGTCTAAATCTTCTTGAGTTTTTCAATAATCTAAGTGATTAATTGATACCTCGAACAGCTTTGAATCATCAGCGAACTCGGAGACACTAAATTTATGTCCACTCACCTATCACATTCCCGCACCCATTCAAATAACCAGCCGTTGTCTATCTATCTTAATACCTTATGGATGAAGACTATTTTTTTTATCTCTGCCACATTGCTCGGTGGGAGGCAAGACATCATTTACACAGCAAGACCTGGCAGCTGGACCTGGTTACCCTCACCCACAGAGAGGGGGAGATGGTGATCACTATATACTGAAGCCATGTAATATAGATGTATACACTCATTTTAACAACTGCACAGTATCTCAAAGCAATACGTGTGTAAACTTTGTGCAAGGCATTTGTAACCTCTTAGATGAGGTGAATCTCTTTGATTTCAATAAAATTGTCTTGTGTTAACAATAATTGAGAATGCCATCGTGACAAAAACATTGAACACTGACAGTAGGTACTGAGAGAGTAAGAATTTCTAATTAAGCCGATGAAGTCGTCAAGCTTATTTTGAACAGATAATTAATTTCGTGATTGAACTTTTATTCCCAAAAGTCCTGTTGCATTCCTGAATTCAGATGTGCTAGTACAGCTTTCAGATTCCGTTGCATTCATTAAACTTCATACGGAAAATATTCCTTGAATTGAATTATAATTAAAGTAAAGGTATGTATGATGTATGATGTGTCAGCTTAAGAAAAACCTTGACCTGAACCAGCTTTAGCAGGAAAATTTAAACAGGAAAGTTAAATTCAGGAAAGGCCAGAGAGCTTTTGGCAGTGACTTTACACAAGACGTCCCTGTGTTCCCCGCCTTATCCTTCATAAATCATCTTTAGCCCCTTTCGCACGAGGAGGAGACAAAAAAAAAAAAAAAATCTCTGGAATAAGATATGCAAATAAGTCATCAGGCGTACTATTCCGGACACCTGAACCTGACCCCTGATATTTCCAAATTATGTAAATGTGCCCTCATTTGTTGAACATTTGATACTTTCCTACATACAGTAGTTGTTGAATAATTAGTGATATATTTGTAAATATAGTTGTATTAATACAGTATGGGTGAAGGACATAATTATTTGCATTGCCTCATATGTCGTATTTCAAGTAGGAATGTCCTTAGTAGTGCATCCAAACACATGACCCAAACAATGGCGGGCGTTGATCTATGAAAAGCAGAGAAATGTAACAAACAACGAAGAGCATTGATTTTTGCCGCTGAACCCTTGTGTTCCCGTATGCAGATTAGCTGCCATCAGGCACCGGCGGCGTCGTTAGGAGGTGGGAGGAG
>NC_134815.1:20670437-20672937 GCF_046742065.1 Oratosquilla oratoria
TTTTACTTCGTGCAACAGAATATGATTATTATTACCAGTATAAAGAGAATGAGTAAGAGGGAAAGGGCTGTGGAGGTATATGGTAGTACCTCTAGTGTAGGTCAAGTGAGTCCATGTCAAAAGTAGTCGTTGTTTAAGGTGGGTAATTAATGATGTATTTAATTTTGGAGGATGAAGGTTATGTCTCAGTGAATGAGGATATGTTTATCTGACTCTCGCTAAGGTTATATTGGTCGGAAGGAAGTAGAGAAGTTTCAATAGATATGCGGAAAGGAGTTCTTATTGGAAATGGGCCATTTTAACCTCCACTGATAGATACATGACGTCCTGCATCTTCAGGGGCGAGAGCTAGAGTGCATGTTTAGTTGCGTCGACGCAGAGTCATGGGATGAGACTTGCGTTTTGGTGATTGGTGTGTGTCTGTGGTAGGTGGGTTGTGGATGGGAGGTGAGATTGGGTCGAGGTTCAGTTTGACCTTTCTCAACTTCTCTCCATGTATGGTGAAGGTGGTGTGATCGGAAGGATCTGTTAGTAGGAAAACATTGTTAGGGAGTGAACTTGTGACTGTGAAGGGGCTTAGGAATTTGGGTTTGAGTTTGTTTGTCCTACTTGAGTCTTTTACCATGACTGAGTCGCCAAGTGCTATGTCAAGTGGAATTGACCGTTTGTGTTGTTTTGTCTTTGTCTTCTCCTGGGCTTCTTTCAGGTTTGCTCTAACTTGTTTGTAAATGGTTTGCATACCTCTTTTGATGCAGTGTGCGAGGTTATCTAGGTTGTATAAGGGTGGGGGTGGTTGGTTGAATATTTGGTAGGGTAGGCGCATTGGTTGGCCGAAAATTATCTCATGTGGGGACATCTTTGTTGCGGAATTGACTGTGCTATTGATACTGGCTTGTACCTGTGGTAGCCAATCTTCCCAACTGTCCATGAGGTCGTTGACCAAGGGTCTGAGAATCTCTAGGACCTTGCGATTTGTTCGCTTAGTCAGACCGTTTCCCTGTGGGTGGTATGCAGTGGCAAATGTTTGGTCAATGTTGTACAGGTGTGCTATTTCGCGCATCACCTGATTTTTTAATTCTGAGCCATTGTCAGATAACATTGTGTGTGGTATGTTGTATCTACAAAAGATATTGTTGACTAGGGCTTTGGCTACAGTCTCTGCTGTTTTGTCTTGGAGTGGTATTAAGATTGTGTATTTAGAGAAATATTCTACTGCTGTGAGTACATAGTTGGAACCTTGATGGCTCGTTGGCATTTTCAGTAGGTCAATGCCAAGTGTTTCCCATGGCTCAGCAGGGAGTGGGATATCTTTTATGTTGATTTCCCTCGGGTCAGGGCCTCTGAATTGGTTACAAGTTATACAAGAATCTATGTGTGTGGTTATATCTCTTTTCATGTTAGGCCAGTAATATGTGTGCCTAGCAGTGTTTAGTGTCTTATCTCTGCCCGAGTGGCCTCCCATTGCACTGTCGTGCAATATGTGTAGGACCTTGGGGACAAGGGCTCTGGGGATAACAGTAACCTCTCTTGTGTTAATGGTTCTTCTTATGACTCCGTCGACCAGTTTGAGTTCCTCAATAGGGACAGGTGGTCGGGAGTGTAAGGGGGTTTGTGAAATGAGATGTTGTTTTATTGGGGACCATATTGGGTCACTGTCTGTTTCATCCCTAAGTTCTCGCATGGGTATGCATGTGGTTTGGGTGACAGGGTTGATGTGGTTTTGTCTGCTCAAGGAATCTGCCACTACATTAGCTTTTCCAGCTAAGTATGTTATCTTGGGATCAAAGTCTAGTAAGGTGGTTTTCCATCTAGCAATTCTCCCGTGGAGGTCTTTTGTGTTGAAAAGGTAAACTAGGGGTTGGTGGTCTGTAAAGATGTTTATATTGTACCCTAGAATGAGATGTTTAAAATGTTTGAGTGCCCAAACGATAGCTAACCCTTCTTTGTGTGTTGTAGAGTAATTACTTTCAGCCTTGTTGAGGACTCTACTTGCGTAGGCTATGGGGTGCTCTTTGCCATTGTCGTCTTTTTGTTGTAAGACTGCGCCTATTCCTACAGAGGAGGCGTCTGTGTAAAGAAGGAATTCCTTCTTCATGTCAGGGAAAACTAGTACAGGGGCTGTGGTGAGTGCGTGTTTGAGAGTGTCGAAACTTTGCTGTTCTGCTTCTGACCATTGAAATGGCTCGCCTTTCCTTGTGAATTTGGTCAGAGGGGAAGCAATATCAGCAAAGTTTCGGATAAAGTGTCTGTAGTATGATGCAAGACCTACGAAGCTTCTAGTTTGGGTTGTGTTTTTGGGTGTTGGGAATTTGTTTATAGCTTCTATCTTGTCTTTGTTGGTATGGATACCTCTGGCATCTACCTTATGTCCTAGGAAGGTGAGTTCCGTCTGTAGGAATTTACACTTTCCTAGTTGGACTTTCAATCCAGTGTTTTTGAGTCGTTTTAGGACAATCTCTAGTGTGTGAAGATGTTCTCTTTGTGTGGGGTTGTAAATGAT
>NC_134815.1:20690437-20700437 GCF_046742065.1 Oratosquilla oratoria
ACATTGACAATTTGAAATTGCTGATTTTTAAAAAACTTTTATCTAAAAACACTAGTAAACAAACATTTAACTTTCATTAAAAAGAGAATTAGTTAGTTTACTCGTTAACTGCCATTTACAACATGTTTTAGCTAGTTTGCAAAAAAAATTTCGTTGGTGTTTTGTTTACAGAACTTTGTTGAAAAGCTTTAGTTTCGAATTGCTTATGGTTTTTAAATAAGTTTGTTCAATCCAAGATAAGACCCATAATGGCACGTGTGATAAAGATTATGGAAATGCCCATGATCAATTAGTATATTTGAAGTCTATCGCATATAACATGCAAATATTTCAAATAAATTTCTAAATATGTAAATACTATTTGAATAATCATTTATCAAATTTTAATTTGATTCTATTTTTGATTATATTATCACTTATTAAATAGACCTTTATATGAATTCAATTTCTAGATATCATAATGCTTTTTAAATAAATCATTAAGTGTCTCTTTAAGTAAAGTTTTTTTTTTTTCAAAACAATTCTTATCCTTAATTTCAACTATAATGCTACAAACATGTGTTGAAAAGAATGGGCAATGTTCCCAGTGGCAATTATCCCACAAGTGTAATGTTCCTAGTGGCAATGTTCCCTGTGGCAATGTTCCCAGTGGCAATGTTCCCACATTGGCAATGTTCCCTGTGGCAATGTTCCCAGTGGCAATGTTCCCAGTGGCAATATTTTTAGCGCATATACATATATATATATATATATATATATATATATATATATATATATATATAGACAGATTTTAAAGGGAATTGACAACATCAAAAGTGACCAAATTTTCACATTGAATGAGAATCAGACAAGAAACAATGGTCTCAAACTGTCCGGAAATAGATTCAATTTGGAAGTAGGTAGAAACAACTTTGCCAACCGTGTAGTTAATGAATGGAATAAACTTCCTGCACAGGTAGTGCAATGTAGTTCAGTTCGAAGCTTTAAGAATCATTTAGATAAATACCTAAGTAAGATGCTGTAATGATTATAATTTATGTTATATTATTTGTTTTTGTTTTGTTATAATTTGTCTCTCTGATTTTCATTTATTATTAGTTATATGTCAATTTATTATCATTTACTATTTACCTGTTTGTTTATTATTTTAACTATACCTATGCATTTATTTATGTATTTTATTTGTTATTTACATTATTATAGTCTTTATTTATTATTTATCATTAATATGATTTTTTTTTTCATCCGACCTAGATATGCATCAAAAGGTCTCCTGTCGGCATGCTCCGCCTTTGTAATATATATATATATATATGTGTGTGTGTGTGTGTGTGTGTGTGTGTGTGTGTGTGTGTGTGTGTGTGTGTGTGTGTGTGTGTGTGTGTGTGTGTGTGTGATAATTTTATGACAGTCACATGTAGGATTCGAACCCACTGCTTTCGTTCACCGTAATATTACCTTCACAGAGCCTTTACCCACTCCACCACAGAGACTATAAAAGTCTCGAAACCTGGAATCAATCTGATTCCCAAAACCAGATTTCGAGGCTTTTATAGTCCCTGTGGTGGAGTGGGTAAAGGCTATGTGAAGGTCATCTTACGGTCACCGAAAGCAGTGGGCTTGAATCCTACATGCAACTGTCATAAAAATTATCAGATTAATGCCATTGTCACTGGCAAAACTCTATCATGGTTACAATGGCAAAAGCGTGAAAGGGACTTATTCTGATCTTTACCCCCTACCTCTGGTGGGTTTGGGCTATGTGTAAAATCAGGAACTGGGGCCGTAGATTAGTGATCTTTCCTATCCTCGGGAATCAGATCGATTCTAGGTTTCAAGGCTTTTATAGTCTCTGTGATGGAGTTGGTAAGGGCTCTGTGAAGGTAGTCTTACGGTGACCGAAAGCTGTGTGTTCGAATTCTACATGCGACTGTCATAGAAATTATCATATTAATGTCGCTGTCACTAGTAAATTTCTCTCTCATATATATAAGAAAAATTGCGCTCAACTTATATCTCTCTTGATAGCCTAGTTGGTAAATTACTACTGCATTTGTCATGTGATTGCCTGGTTCTAGTCCTTGGCAGTACCGCATTTCAATTTCTGCATATCGGCCTTTGATGGCGTAGAATTAAAGTGCATTGTGGTTGTTAAAATGTATCTCTAATCACTGGGACCCATTCAGTGTTATACAAATACATACATACATACATATATATATATATATAAATATATATATATATATATGAGTGTGTGTGTGTGTGTGTGTGTGTGTGTGTGTGTGTGTGTGTGTGTGTGTGTGTGTGTATGTATGTGTGTGTGTGTGTGTGTGTGTGTGTGTGTGTATTGGATGAATGGTATAGACAGATGAGAGTGTGGGTGGAGGAAGAATAAGCAAACTGTTTGTAGACAGCTTACTGAAGAAGACCGATTCGGTTGAAACGTATAAGCAATAAAGGAGTTCTAGCCCATCTTCGCTTATTCTTCCTCCACCCACACTCTCGTATATATATATATATATATCTATATATATATATTTATATATATATATATACATATATATATATTCATGTATATGTATATATATATATATATATATATACAACACAGAATGTGTCACAGTGATTAGAGATACATTTTATGTGCCGTAGTAACTAACCAACTACGCTATATCTCTTGATAGCGTAGTTGGTAAGTTACTACGGCACCTTTCATGTGATTGCCTGGTTCGAGTCCTTGGCATTACCGCATTTCAATTTCTGCTTGTCGGCCTCCATTGGGTCTCCCGATGTTGATGGTTTAGAATTAAAATGCATTGTGGTTGTTAAAATATATATATATATATATGTATATATATATATATATATATATATATATATATGAGTGGAAGGGTGGTGAGATAAACACCGAGTAATGTTGGAGTGTAAATTTACTGACGTTTCGTCCTTAACAGGACTTCTTCAGAGTATGAGTACATAAGCATAAAATCAACATATATATACACGCGTTCATGTCCGCGTTCCTGCTAACCCACGCCACTCGAGTCCGCTTGTTTCCTCATCTCCCGGCGGATGAGTCGTCCGGACATTTGAGACAGTTTGATGAATCCGTCCCTGTGATTAAGGCAAGGCTGAGATGCTGTATATGCTGCCTCAACTAGTTTCCTCTTTTTCTTTTCTAACCCCTGTTGTAAAATCTCTACCCCGCTCCAGTTGGGAAGGTGTCCAAGTTGGTCCAAATGAACCACCAATGCGTTGGAAGTGCGGTGGGCTTTTAGGTCGTTCTTGTGTTCGTATGTTCGCTTGTGTAGACCTCTCCCAGTTTCTCCAAAGTAGCTCAATTCACAGCTGCTACATGGTATTTTGTATACCATGTATTTTGTATACCATCTCCCGGACGACTCATCCGCCGGGAGATGAGGAAACAAGCGGACTCGAGTGGCGTGGGTTAGCAGGAACGCGGACATGAACGCGTGTATATATATGTTGATTTTATGCTTATGTACTCATACTCTGAAGAAGTCCTGTTAAGGACGAAACGTCAGTGAATTTACACTCCAACATTACTCGGTGTTTATCTCACCACCCTTCCACTCATTCTGTCGTCCTTCTGTCCAACATATATATGTATGTATATATATATATATGTATATGTATATTTATATTTATATGTATATGTATATAATTTTATTCACTTATTAAGTGCACATGAGAAAAAATAAGCGAACTTATACAATATGTAGCCCAGAAGAAGAAGAGATCCAATACGTGACTGGCGCAAAACTCTTACCCAAAATATATATAATATTATATTTCATATATGCGCACGCCACATGTCCCCCATCTCAAAAGCCTCAATTTCCCAACGTTTTCACATTATTGTAGTAGGGAAGGGAGAAGGCCACTTTAAAATAGTGGAATTCGCCATAGTAATCTATAGTGGCTGAACGTAGAATATTGTTTACGTTGCAGGTTAATCAAGTAACCTTAGTAAGAATAAATTTACAAATTTTTGTTGCGGAAAGGTTTCTTAGAAACAAAAAATTTACTGATATTTGCCCAGCAATAACAAAATCCTAAAGTGTTCTGCACCCATTGGTTACTTTTCTTCAATTCTGAAAGAGCTGGATCTAGGCTATAACAACAAAAGAAATAAAAAATACAATGAGAAGAATTCTTAAAACAAAAAGGCTCTCGAACACTGGAAATTTTCCTCAGGCCAGGGTTTGTCCTGAACACAATAGTAGAATGTCCAGTCATGAGCCACGACAAAGTATGTAGTTAAACATTTTCATGCTCTATGTTTTGGATGGAGTGGAAGAGGGGGGAGGTAAGCCTACCCACCCCATTTCACAAGCAATATCTGATTGGTTAAAAAATAAATAAATAAGAAATCCAGTGATGTTAAAAGTTAGAGAAATGTTAGTAAAAGTGCAGGACAGGTATCAGTTCAACTTATAATGTGTATTATATTCATTAAATGTTGTTTGGAAATTTTCATTAAATGGACTATCCCGAGGGTAATGTATATTCAAATATGGCTAGAAGGAAGTATAGAGATTATTATATCCTTTTCTAGCACTGAGTTTTTGTTCTTATCTCACTTTTTGAAAAATTAAAACTACAAACTTAGTTTATGATCAGCCTACGCATACACTTCTCACCGCATATACAACGTTTCCAAGGCAGATTAAGCTCCCGTGGCAAGGCATAAAAGCCAATATCAGTTTCCAGACGGCCGGGCAGTCCCGCGATCGACTGATGCTGAACTCCACCGAACTCAATCAGGCAAGAGTTCTCCCCCAAGCAACTTGATAAAATCTTATTGTGCATGTGACAAAAATCCACACACTGCTCTCCTGTAATGAAAATGTTAAATCTATTTTCAAATGGTGTGACAAGGGCGCTCCTACCTCCTTGAATCAGTGTTAAGAGGAAAACAAAATATTTGCTCTTCGAACCTTCCTCCTTCTCTGCAGTGTTTACTCAATTTGAATATTTCAAGTCTCCTCCTCCCACGATCGTCTCTTTGTTGACTGAAAGACTATGTTCCCAAACGCTTGTTTTGTCTCGAATATTTCGAGACTCCACCAACCAAAATCGTCTCTTTGTTGACCGATAGTCTGTGTTGCGAAGTAGGATTTTGTCCTCCCGCTTTTAAAATTTCTTTGTAGTTCATGCACCAAGTTTGTTTGTCTGTTTCAGAGGAGCTATAGCTGTTGTTCGTATATGAAAATATAATACTATAAGGCATTACCACTCCTTTTTTGTAAAAGGATTATTTGTTATGATAAAAGTGTCTGGTGTGAAAATAAATAGATTGGTTGATATATAAATGAATGAACAAATGAACAAATAAAAAATACATAAATAGCTAAATGAATAGATGGATATATACATGATTAAACAAATAAAAAAACATACATAGATAGACAAATATAAATAAATAGCTAAATGAATATATAGATACACATATAGATAAATTAATTAGATAACAGATGAATAGATAAGATGATAAAAAATGAACAAATAAATTATTAAACATATACATAAGCAGATAAATAGAAGATCAAATACATATATCAATTAACAAATAGATAAGTAATTAGATAAAAAGTAAATAAATAAATAGACAAGTAAATGAATCAATTATTAATCAATAAATTAATTAACTACTTAATCAACTTTAATGTGTTTACTTATTTATTCATTAATTTATTGTATAATTATATATACATATATATGTATATGTATATAGATATATATACATATATATATATATATATGCATATATATATATATATGCATATATATATATACATATTAGATATATATATGACATTTTTCTAGATGTAGAAAGAGAAAAACACCTTGATGACATAAAAAACAAAATGGAAGAACATTCTTGTCTACGCTTTACGGTGGAAAGGAGCGTCAATAATCAAATTTCCTTTTTAGACGTTTGGGTAGAGGGAACAAAAGGCGTTTTCACCACAACTGTCTATAGAAAACCCACTAACTCTGGAAGGTGTCTAAATGGTTCTAGTGAATGTCCCTCCAAATATAAGATAAGCGTAATACGTGCCTATGTCACAAGAGCTTTTAAAATTTGTTCTAGTTGGCAACTACTACACCAAGAACTTGTTACAGTCAAGCAAATTTTAACTAACATTGGCTTTGCAATGAGGGACATCGACAAAGAAAATAGAAATAATATGGAGAAAGCCAACACTAAGAATAAAGAATTAGAGAGTAAGAAAAATAATATGAACATTTATTATCAGAATACAATGTCATCAGCATGTAAAAAAGATGAAAACGTCTTAAAAGACAATACCCATAAAAATTGTAAGCCTAGAAACGAAGAGGAGAAAATAAACTTTATAATTTATTACCGTAACCCTAGAACATCATCACTGGTGATGAAAAACAATATGACATCTACCACAGATAAACTTAAAAAAAAAATAATGTGTTATATAAATACTCATGTGATTTATACAAAGATGGTGCGCTTTGCCAAGAAGAGTATATGGGCCATACCACACAAACTATAACTCAAAGGCTCACACAACATATGTAAAATGGCGCGATAAAAACCCACGTAAAAAATCCCACAATACAGCATTACACGGGGCCAGCTAAATAAAAGCACCTCAATTTTGTTTAAGGATAATAACAGAAAGAAACTGAAATATTTAGAGGCTGTTTTTATTAGAGACCATATGAAATTAATCAATATTCAACAAAATATGTGTGGTACTTTAGAACTCTTCGGAGCATCCTGCGTCACCAATAGAACATGACTCGTGTTACCATTGACCTCTCCTTTGTCTTTTTCTGTATTTATATTCTTGTAAGAAATGTCCTCAATAGAATTACCAGAAGATTCCTAATGTGTAGGCAAAACGTCGTTAAATGTTGGTTTTTATTTTCAAGCATGGACTCGTTCGGAAATGTTATATTTTCTCTCCCTACTTCAGAGAAGAAAATACACAGGAGAATAGAAAGTCTTAAGAAAAAGGTCACCAACGCAGTATGCAGTGATTTTTACAAGAAAATGTACATATATATGTATATGTATATATATATATATATATATATATATATATATATATATATATGTAACTATATATATATATATATGTATATGTATATATATATATATATATATATAGATATAGATATACATATATATACACACACATATATATATATACATATACACAAACACACAAACACACACACACACACACACACACACACACACACACACACACACACACACACACACACACACACACACACACACACACACACACACACACACACACACACCACACCACACACACACACGCAGGCACGCACACACACACACACACACACACACACACACACACACACACACACACACACACACACACACACACACACACACACACACACACACACACACACGCTTATTTTCCTGTTCATAGACTAGTTTTATGATTACAAATAAAGTAAGTTAGAAATATTCTTTCCATAAATAAATATTTTTCCTTGCAATCAAAGGTATCAAAGCTATAATAAAAAAGAGTTAGATTATTTTTTTGACGATGTATACATATTTCTTCTCTTTTCTTCCTCTGAGTGGTCAAGATTCTTTACTAGAACTGAGTAACGAAACGACTATTAGCATTACTAAACATTTCTGTAATTCATTCTGTTTTCTGTCTACATTTGGTGAAACATTTATCTCTATTGGTGTACATAATCACACACATAGACACAAACACGTAGTCACACACACATATACACACTAGCATCTAACTAGTAGGAAATGAATATTATTATTCCTAAAGCGTCGAATATGTTTATATCTAAATTTAGAGATTCAAATGGGTTATAAAGCAAAAATTAGAAATCCTAATTACGAAGTTATTGGCTTGAATGAATATAAAGAATTTGTTTCTCGTAAAGTTTTTACAAACATGACTTGTGTAAATATAAAAGATATAAGGCCTCTTACGACTTTGAGATAAACTGCTCCTTGTGTAAATGTATAAGATTTTATTGTTTGGAAATTATCAACAAACGTTTAGTGTCAACAAAGCATGGTCTATAATTTGGACCTACGTTAAATTATTCTGTTTAGATTACAAAAGCAAGTAATTGTGGAGTTGTCGTAATTATGTTACATGTTGAAATGTGTGTTTACATGCAATATATATTATATAAATTAAGCTAAAAGAACAAACCAGCTCCAATCAGTAAGGAATTACCCTATTGCTAACAAAGGGATGTGACTTAAATGAAAAAGATAGACTGACAGCAGACAGAAATATAAGTAAAATGCTATTTGAATCTGCACGGTTTAATTAAGAAAAGGAAACACCAAAGACTTGGAGATAACCAAGCAGAATGTTCATTTACACACAATTTCTGTCTATGTCTTTCTATCTATCTATCTATCTATCTATCGGTCTGTCTGTCTGTCTGTCTGTCTGTCTGTCTGTCTGTCTGTCTCTCTCTGTCTGTCTGTCTGTCTGTCTCTCTCTCTGTCTGTCTCTCTCTCTCTCTCTCTCTCTCTCTCTCTCTCTCTCTCTCTCTCTCTCTCTCTCTCTCTCTCTCTCTCTATGTATATATATATATATATATATATATATACTGTATATATACATATATATATAAATATATATATATATATATATATATATACATATATGTATGTATATTTATGTATGTATGTATATTTATATATGTATGTATATATATATATATATATATATATATATATATATATATTTATTGTATGTATGTATATATATATATATATATATATATATATATATATATATATATATCACTCTATCTATCTTTTCCATCTCTATTTACCTACCTATCTGTGCATGTATGTACATATGTGTGTGTGTGTGTGTGTGTGTGTGTGTGTGTGTGTGTGTGTGTGTGTGTGTGTGTGTGTGTGTGTGTGTGTGTGTGTGTGTGTGTGTGTGAGAGAGAGAGAGAGAGAGAGAGAGAGAGAGTGTGTGTGTGTGTGTGTGTGTGTGTGTGTGTGTGTGTGTGTGTGTGTGTGTGTGTGTATTCACCTTGGTCTTTGGATCACGTGCTGGACTCGTGATCGACAGCTATTTCCCTCCAGCAAGAGAGCTCAGAGCTCGTAGTTGCGAGCTATGTGTGTAATGCTATGACCTTGCACACACACACACCCCCCACGAGAGCTGGAGTCACACCCCTCAGCGCCGCGAGACTGATAGTATCTCAGCCCCGGGCGAGGATCGAACCCGGACCTCCGTAGTGGCAGGCCAGAGCTCTAACCACAGCGCCATGAGAGGTGTGTGTGTGTGTGTGTGTGTGTGTGTGTGTGTGTGTGTGTGTGTGTGTGTGTGTGTGTGTGTGTGTGTGTGTGTGTGTGTTTCTATTTATATGTGTGTATGTGTCTCCTTACATCATATATGGAACTCGAAATCATTCGAGTTATTCTCTGCATCTGTGTAAATATTTGGTTGCACGTGTTCTACGGATAGGCAGGTATATTGTATAAACTATTCTAATTAGTAAATTCCAGCATCTAAATTAAACAGAATGTTTATTCAATGTTTCTAATTTAAGTATTTGAATTGAAATTCACCATACATGCGCACAAATGCTTTCTCGTCATTTTCTCTTTTCATTATTTTTCATAATTTTACGCTCTCTCTCTCTCTCTCTCTCTCTCTCTCTCTCTATATATATATATATATATATATATATATATATATATATATATATATATCCATCTATCCATCTATCTATCTATCTATCTATCTATCTATCTATCTATCTATCTATCTATCTATCTATCTATCTATCTATCTATCTATCTTCACATTCATATTTATCTACTTTTCCATTAGCATTTTATTTTATTTTTATTTTTTACATTTTCCTCTTCTTTTCTTTGTGCTTCTTTCCTTTTCTAATTTCTTTGTTTATTTTGTTCCTCCTCTTTATTTCATCC
>NC_134815.1:20705437-20707937 GCF_046742065.1 Oratosquilla oratoria
TGTAAGCCACATCACAACGACCTTAAGAATACGGCTTTCATCAACTAACATTTTATCGATGCCTATCAAAAGGAGCATCACTTACAAGACCTCATTAGGGACAAAGGAATCATCTAACTTGACAACAATTATAAGCAATAAATAACTGCTCAGGTGGTGAGCATCAATCTGCAAGAGACTTTATCTAATGTCCGGTTATCTTCGTATTATATTCCTCCCTCTAGTATGAAAAACAAATCCATGGGACAAAAATTCCACAGGGGAGAAAGTAATTGGGATATGAGATCACCGATTTAGGAAATAAAGATGCATAATGTCATTATCAGCTGGGTGACCTCAGCATGTGCCCACGAACACCGAACTCTGCTCTACTTATAATATGTAATCTACAATTTCATTAATTTTCTTTACAACTATGTCTCCTACCCATTGCCCCACTTTGCTGTTATATATAGATGCGAGTCTCGATACCCCTACCTCCTGAGCTGCAAAATAATTAAAAAAATCTATAATCCCTCCCACTGGCAAAACCTCACTTTTGTACAAAAATCATCATTTCATTTTGTTACTTCTCTTCTACCACAAAAACTGACCTCGCTAAAGCGAGTGGACATCTAGGTGATCAATGAGTCTAGAAGTTTATGTACAAAGACAACAAATGCCAGTATAAATTGTATAACAATTCTGAAACCTTTCTTATTTCTCTACAGAGTTTGAACCTTGCAGAAATGTGTAGATACAGAAAGATAGATAAATGTTTAGAAAAAATAATTACTACACAGTTAAGATATATTGTTTGGCAGAAAGGTCATGCCCAAAAAATGTATATACGAGGGGTTACCCAAAAGTAACCAGAGTAGTTTTCTGTGGGACAAACCCGTAATAGTTCAGGCTTCCGCCGCTAAATGTCGCATGAGACAACCGTTGGGCATTAATCTGCTCACTGGGGTCGTCGTGGGAAGACTTACGACTCGTGGTTTGCAATTGTTTTGAAGTGGTTCGCGCTATTTTGTATAATTTTACGATGAATGAAAGGAAGGAGTATCGTACTGCTATGATTTTTATTATTTTTATTCATTAATTTTTATATTTTTGCTGATGAACGAGGCAGCCGAAACGAGTTATGTTTCAAATAGTTTACAAAGATACTGCCATGAACAAAACACAAGTGTACGAGTGGTTTGCATGCTTTAAAAATTATAAATTTTCAGTGGAACCAACCTCGTTCAGGGCGATCATCAACTTCCCGAACAGATGAAAACATCATGAAAATTTATTAACTGATATAGGAGGACCATCGCCATACAATTAACGAACTTGTTGATTTTACTGGTGTGTCCTGGAGCTCCTACCAACGAATTTTGACTGAGAAACTGGGGATGAAATGAGTTTTAGCGAAACTGGTGCCTCGCTTGCTCACGGATCATAAAAAGCAGTCACGAATTAATGCGTTCTAAGAACTGAAAGGAGACGAAAGTTGGTGCTACGGTCACGGCCCAAAAACAAAGCAGCAGTCTAGTTAATGGAAGCATCCAACGTCACCACCACAAAAAAAAAAAGTGCATCAAGTAAAATCTAATGTCAACACCCCGTCTCCTACCAAATTGCTGAACCATCAATAGATCTTCCCTAACCACCTCGTTGCTTCCTCGACGTACTACCGCCATTCAAACGACCGAACCACTGAGCCATCGCTAGGTTTCCCCTAACCATCCCGTAGCACGCTAAATATCTACTTGAAGCCAATTGAAGCCAATTGCAGATATTCAAACCCCATCTGACTTCAAAAGCATATAACTACCACACGCTCCCAGGCGGAAAGTAGTCTCAAGTTATCTACAATTGGAAACTATCCTTCCTCCCAAAGTGATTGGAAAAACTATGCTCCTCCAGGACGGTAACAAAGATCATGATGTCGTGTGTTGTACGAATATATTGACCTGTAACTCTCACTATGGATATTTTGTATCTTACATCATTTGGTACTCGTTCATTGGTTAAGGAATGTTAATTGCTTTACGTATTTAGTCTATATTGTATTGTGTTGGTATTTTATTAATAGATGTAAAGATTAAGCTAAAAATAAATGGCATAAAATATATATTGTCTTACATATAAAAAGGGGTAGAAACAACATGCACGCACAACAAAAGTCCCGCCATAAAAATACAACAAAACTTTTATATCAATTCTCCTGTCAGATAGATGATTCCAAGCAGCAACCCAAAGAGCTCCAAAGGCTGCATGAGGCATTATCACCTGAGAGCGACCTCACCTCGCGCTATGCGGTGCAGATACATCAAATCGCTCAAATATCGAGTTACCCGTTATATCTCTGATTTACATCTGAAGATGGACGAGTAATTCCGAAAGTTGTTTTGAACTAACAAAATTATGGGTTTTGGAAATCTACTGGGAACACTAAGCTACGAAAATCGAGAAAAACAATTACAAAATAGAAAATATTGTAACTACTGTCCACTTCAATGGAATATACATT
>NC_134815.1:20712937-20717937 GCF_046742065.1 Oratosquilla oratoria
GGAAGTCAATGGAGGTGTTCATACACAACCATGCAGTTATTCCTTGACTATGTGCTACCACCACGGTGTCCGCGTGGTTCAAATCTCTAGTGTGAACTAGTGTGAACAGGCCTTGAGAGAATGGAGATAGAGGGATCAGGTAATATAATGCACAATAAATGACTGCATCTGCATTAAAATAGACTTAATACCTCTTTTGTCAACGATGGCTGCCTTCAAGTTTATATAATTTTGGGCAGTCAGCAACTACATGATGACTGCGCTTTCTATACAGCAGCTGATGACATCAGAATTCAGACAGAGGACGGCAATCCAACGACCCGTTACAAAAATTATAAGATGAAACAGGATTTCATAGAATACTTTCGGAATAGGGTTTGCTACCGTTTCCTATATTACAAAAAACGTAAACGAATAAAGTAGCCATGCACAAAATATTTGACAATTATTATATAATAATAAGAACAGTTCACGTATTTTGTGTCTGGGCAATTTATTTTTACTGCATATTGTATATATTCAATTTGCTTTTGCAAATATGGTTTTGTCAATATATTCATTACTGGTAAAATAGTATCATAAACCATAAATAAAGAAAAAAATTAAACCAAACGTTACGTTGGGAGTGCATAGTATGCGTAAATGGTTGTGTGTGTGAATTAGATAAAGAGAATGTAATACTAATGCATGATAGTGACCAGGGGAGTGTAAGTTAAACGTATGATAATGATTGAGGACTGCATCATCAGCATATCTAACGTTCCTCTGGTATAATGAGATTCTCTGGACAAAGGAAATTAGAATGTTTCCATGTCTACTATCTAAGCTAATGATTTATTCATACCAGTGAGTCTGTTTACAATATTGTTTTCTGTTATACTAGATAATTCATTCGGCAGAGGAAAAGCCATAAGCCAAAGTAATGTTTTTTCCTTCAACGAATCTTTGATAAGTAAGTTTTGATTAATACCAGATGGTTTTAATCATCAAAAGGTACACACTAGTAACAAATAGGGTAGAGATGAATACAGATAGACGAACAATATGACATCTGTCCCAATCTGTAGACAAAGTTCAGACAAGTAAAAGTGCCAAAGAGTTACAGCAGAAGTCTTTGCATATTTTACGGATCCGAGAAAATATCAAAACTTTCTGCCGTTCGTGCAACGCGAGTTCGACAGACAAGTTGTAAGACCCTGTACGGATCTGAAATACGACTTTACTTTATAATGCGTTTTTCTTTCTTTAAGTATGTTGCTTAAACCAGCGACAACTATTTTATTCGTTTCGCGAAATGAAACCCTCAATCCTTTAATGAGTTAGACGCTTAAAATATTGATAAAATAACTTAAAACGAACTCTGTCTTTTAGCACATTTTGCTTACTTCAAATATTTTGTTCTTGGAAACCCTAGACACTTCCATTCAGTACAAGAGCGCCATTATAACGCATTCAGATAACCTTTCTCAAGCCTGAACAAAGCTTTTAAAGTGTACACTTCGGGGATATGACATTATTTTGAGGCTTTCTGGATAAATTCTTATGATAAACAAACAATGAAATAACTGTGCGGATCTCATTACCAACTGAATTTGATTCTTTATTGACAGAGCTTGGAATTGTTTTGATAATCTTATATCTCTGCCTATCCAGTTCTGTACTATGAATGCCTCCCTACAAGGAACCACATCTCATCTGAAACTTTGTTATTTTTCATGAAACATTTGTGTAACACTATAAAAAATAATTAGTTTACTCTGCTTTCTGTTTAACAGTTTTTGTTCCAAAGCTGGATCTGCATACGTGTGCATACATTATCTAATATCATTCTTCTTTTATATAGTTCAGATTTGTTCATCTATCACCTATCTCTGACAGCTACTCATAATTCTTTGGCTATCTAAGCTCTAGAGTCTAGAGTAAAACATCAGATATAATTCTTCTTTCTCTGAATTTTTCATCTCTAGGGAGAGCAGAGCCCCAGATACCTCTGTCTAATGTATTTTGTCACTATCTGACATTTATCCAAAATTTAATCCTGCAGACGACAGTGGATCAAAAGCTTTAACAAGGGTGATGCAAACTAGGTCATCATATTAAAACAACAAAGCAGGACTCGCAGTAATCGTTATAAACTAGACAAATTTAGATTGAAAAAGGAAATAGGCAAGAATTAGTTTACTAATAGGGTGGTCAACGAATGGAATAAACTTGATAACCATGTAGTAAGCGCTGAAACTATCAGTTGTTTTAAGAAACGATTAGACAACTTTATGGATGGGGATGACAGGGGGTGATGGATACGGAGCTGCCTAGTGTAGGCCTTATGGTCTCTTGCAGTCTCCTTCATTCTTATATTCTTATGTTCAGAGCAGTTTGATTTTCTCTCAGAGACATATCTTATATAATTTCCCACCTTATTACACATAACACTCTTCGTTTAGTTAAACCCAATGGAGTACTCACAAATACCATCAGGATCTCTTATTGAGAGGGAATTGTAATCATCTCTACTATAGCTCAATCTTTGGTTGATAAACCAAAGAAGTGTCTTGATCCTTCATATAATCTTTTTTCTATTCATTTCTGTAATATTCGCAAATTTCATTCAAATTTCTTGTCTGTGGAACACCACTTTTTCTATGAATTTAATTTTCTTTTAGGACTGAAGTATAGGTGTCTATGTATAAAGACAGCAATCTATATTATACCTCCTCCTTCTTTCTCTATATCAATACACATTCTTAAGTTGGATGTTTCTGTCTCTAATGTTTCTGACTTTTGAATATTTGGCTAAAAAAAAAAATTAATTCATACGCTGGATATATCCAAACACTATCTAGATTATTCGAATACCTAGCTTCCTTAGTGGGACACAGATCATTTCTTTTTTCTTTTCCCGAAGCTCATGTATTAGATTTGTGTTTATCATCGGTTTTAACTCTTCTCGTCGTTTACAGATCCAGACGATGAACTAGTCCCGAACATCTAGTTCAGTATCTACCTCTACCCGTATCCCTCACCGTCTTAATCTCTTCTTTATTATTCATCCTTCTTATTCTATGAAAAAACTCGCTTTGTTTGGGCTCCTACAACCAATACCTTATCTTTGTTTTTCTCTCCAATCTCTTTAACCCATTCAACTCCGATGACAAGATGTCTTGTCATTTGGTCAAATAAAACAAAAAATCATAAAACACCAAAATGTTTGATCAAACACCAGAAAAATATGACGTCAGTCCTCGCTTCGCTCGCAGCGAAGCGAGGACTGACGTCATATTTTTCTGGTGTTTGATCAAACATTTTGGTGTTTTTATGATTTTTTGTTTTATTTGACCAAATGACAAGACATCTTGTCATCGGAGTTGAATGGGTTAATATTACCTCAAAATTCCCCTTTGTGCAAGCACCTACGGCACTTTGCGCCATTGAACAGAAGTCTTTGAGACAGCAACTCTTTGATTTTCCGTAGATTTAATCGGAAAAAATACTCCTTTCATATTGGTTATCACACATCTATTGCAGAATGTATCACAAAGGTGATCAATTTAGATACGAAACCAAACATTCTGCACACATTTCCTAATCTTAAATTCATAAAACTTTGGTTTAATCCCAATTATTCTCGTGCTTGCTAAGGAAAGCATGAGGATTACAAATGGCACCATACTCTCCAGATTCCAGAGAATCGTAAGTTATTTATTTCAGCCCCGAAATCGTGTAAAATCTATTTTCCACCATGCTAAACATTCTTATATCAATAAGCAGTGCCAAAATCTTGCCTCCTCTAGTTCTTCACGCGATTTCTGTCACCTAGCCAACAACCTCTCTGTCTCTTCCATCTTGTGGTGGCGGCAGTGTTGTATTAAATATTACGATTACAAAGGAGGAGCATGCCGACAGACCATTTGGTCAATAAGTAGGTCGGATGCGGAAAATAATTATAATAATGATAAATGAATAAAAGAGAAAAAAATACAATAACATATATAATCAAATAGATAAATGCATAGATATAATTAAATAATGAATAGACGAAAACGTTCGGTCACCTTTCATTTTATTTTCCAAGTAGTTTTATTACACATTTTGTGAATCACGTGTTTTCGTGATTTATTCGCATATACATACATATATATATATATGTATATATATATATATATATATATATATATATATATATATATATATATATATATATATATATATATATATATATATATATATATATATATATATCCGGCACTACTCCCTATAGCTTACGTTTTCCATCTAAGTTTCTTCCAATTTTTTTTTTTCTTCTCTATCTGGCCTTGATATTGAGAAGACTTATGCTCAGAATCAAATGCCTCTATCATTCTTAAAAACTATGCCTATGTGCCGGCTCCCTTCCTTAAAAGGGAATCTCAAGCAGTACAACGCATTAAAACAAACCCCAAATTTTTTATTTAAGTGTGCTTCAACGAAGTCTAAGGTATAATGTGGTGCCAGACCACTGACATAGTCGTATCACCAAGCAACCTAAAGAAATAGATATACTAAGGAAACGGTATGAAGAGGTAATTAGTGCTACCAACGGTAACTCTATAATATACGCACCGAAAGACTTACTCAATGATGGTAATGATAAAGAGCCAGAACCCATTCATGACGTATATCGAATTCACACCAAGTGACATACAAGAGGCTATAAAAGAAATTCCAAACAATGCTGCAGCCGGCCAAGACGAATACTCAGCATAGTTACTTAAGTATTGGCCCGAGGAAATAAGCAAGCCTTTGTACATATATTACAGAACCTCACTCGACTCGGGTATAATCGCAGAGAAATTCAAACATACAAATATTACATCAGTTTAAAAAGGATTGTCAAGAGTGGAAAAAAAAAAAAAGAAAAAAAAAAAAAAAAAAAAATATATATATATATATATATATATATATATATATATATATATATATATATATATATATATATATCCTTCAGAACTAAGTAGATATCC
>NC_134815.1:20722937-20730437 GCF_046742065.1 Oratosquilla oratoria
ACATCAAGAGAGACACAAGTTGAGCGCAACTATTATTACATATTTGTATGCTCGAGCTACATACACATACACGAAAGTTTGCGTTCAACCCATCTCCACTATGATAGTACATTGTTAAGTATACGAACGCGGGAAAGTATTTGTACAACACTGAATGGGTCCCAGTGACTAGAGATACATTTTTATCAACCACAATGCACTTTAATTCTAAGCCATCAACATCGGACGAACCGTGGAGGCATATACAGAAATTGAAACGTGGTACGCCCAAGGACTCGAACCAACGCGGTGAGAACGTGACCAGTGCCGTATTGACTATTATACCAATACACCATCGAGAGAGATAAAAGTTGAGCGCAACTTTTCTTATATATTTGTATACTCGAGTTACATACACATACACGAAAGTTTGCGTTCAACCCATCTCCACTATGATAGTACATTGGTAAGTATACGAACGCGGGAAAGTATTTGTATAACACTGAATGGGTCCCAGTGACTAGAGATACATTTTCATCAAACACAATGCACTTTAATTCTAAGCCATCAACATCGGACGAACTGTGGAGGCACATACATTTACATATATATATATATATATATATATATATATATATATATATATATATTGCTATAGTTGGGCAGCAGATCCTCTTTAAGGCAAATGTCATTAAAATTTGCAGCAGCTTCTGCGTTCACGAGTTTTTTGCTGACATTCTCAACTTTTCTAATGCTGGCGCGCTGAGTCGTGCTAAGTTCTTTAATTACCTGACCAAATAGCATTGGAGGTATAAGTAAAGGCATCGGAATTATCTTCTCTAATTTTATGCAGAGCTTTCGCCTAACTGTTAGGCATCTTCAGTGCTAATGAGTACAGTGTGTGGGAAATGATCTTATATACACAATTCACAGATCACAGACACATGCGTGCTGATCCGGTTGACCAATCAGGAGGCAGGAACACTAAGTTCGGCCCCAGGCCTAGCGGCTGATCCTTAAGGTGACCTCGATGTCGGGAATGATAAATGGATCCGGAGTCTGTCTGTTCATCGTGGCTTTTTTTTTATCTTTTATGTATAAGGCTTCTAGGATATGAAGGCGTGTGTGGTTTGTTTCTGTCTGTAAAATAGTGATGCCCTCCTCCAAATTCTTTCTTGTCAGTGGGGTCTGATGTACGTCTTCGTGGTGTCGCTTGATAGCGCCATTGGAGAGATGAAGGGTGAGACGCCTCGTGAGCTTCGTCGTAGTCATCCCTATGTATGTTTCATTGAGGGCTTCACAGTTCCCTTTTCTGCAGGAGTATTCATACACGAGATGACTACGCTGAAGTTCCGGTGTCCTCTGGCAGGGGTTGTTCTTTATAAGGAGTTGGGATGTCTTCATGTTTTTATAGAAAATAACAAGATCTATTTTGTCGTTGTCGTTGGTGGGTTTCACGTCTTTGTGGATGATTTTTCTAAGGGCTTCCTCATCGGCTCTATAATGCGATATCACCCTTTGGCATCGACACCTTTGAGGATGGACAGAAAGTCAGCGGTAGACTCAATGCTGTAGTCCTTAGGAATGAAGGGTGTTAGGAGGGCGTTCAATCTTTTAGCTAAATGATAGGAAGGAGTCGGAAACTGAGAGATGATGAACAACCCACTGCGACCCATCATCTCTCAGATTCCGACTCCTTCCTATCATTTAGCTAAAAGATTGAACGCCCTCCTAACACCCTTCATTCCTAAGGACTACAGCATTGAGTCTACCGCTGACTTTCTGTCCATCCTCAAAGGTGTCGATGCCAAAGGTGATATCGCATCCCTCGACGCGGAGTCTCTCTTCACCCACGTCCCCGTGGACAGGACCATAGATTACATCCTACAGGTAGTCTACCCTGAGGATGGCCCTGCAAAGATAAAGATCCCCAAAAATCTCCTACGCCAACTACTGGAGATTTGTACCAAGGAAGCTCCTTTCTATGGTCCCAATAAACAACTCTACAGGCAAGTTGATGGTGTGGCTATGGGCTCGCCCCTTGGAGTCCTCTTCGCCAATTTTTTCATGGGGATGGTGGAGAGAGAGGTCTTCAGTACTACCAGAAAGCCTCCCATATACGTTCGTTACGTAGACGATATTTTCGTCCTCGTGAGGGACCGTAGGGAGCTTGAAGACCTGAGGAGCAACCTACAGCGCGTCTCCGGCCTAAACTTTACTTCAGAGAACAGTATCAGTAAGCAGCTCCCTTTCCTAGATGTAAAGGTTGAAGCGAGTTCTCAAGGTTTTAGGACCGGAGTATATACAAAGCCCACCAACCCAGGACTCTGCCTCAACGGCAACAGTGAATGCCCTCAACGCTACCGGAGGTCCACAATCGATGCTTATGTCAGAAGGGCACTGACGCACTGTAGCGACTGGGCCCGAACCCACGCAGAGCTCGACAGAACGACGCAGGTCCTGGTAAACAATGGCTTCTCTAATAGAGAGGTGCAATTTGCCATTAACAAGCACCTTGATAGATGGTATTCAACCCCAGCAGAAAAACCAGTAGGAGAAGCCAGGATTAAAATTTTCTACCAAAACACCATGTCCACCCATTATAGAGCCGATGAGGAAGCCCTTAGAAAAATCATCCACAAAGACGTGAAACCCACCAACGACAACGACAAAATAGATCTTGTTATTTTCTATAAAAACATGAAGACATCCCAACTCCTTATAAAGAACAACCCCTGCCAGAGGACACCGGAACTTCAGCGTAGTCATCTCGTGTATGAATACTCCTGCAGAAAAGGGAACTGTGAAGCCCTCAATGAAACATACATAGGGATGACTACGACGAAGCTCACGAGGCGTCTCACCCTTCATCTCTCCAATGGCGCTATCAAGCGACACCACGAAGACGTACATCAGACCCCACTGACAAGAAAGAATTTGGAGGAGGGCATCACTATTTTACAGACAGAAACAAACCACACACGCCTTCATATCCTAGAAGCCTTATACATAAAAGATAAAAAACCCACGATGAACAGACAGACTCCGGATCCATTTATCATTCCCGACATCGAGGTCACCTTAAGGATCAGCCGCTAGGCCTGGGGCCGAACTTAGTGTTCCTGCCTCCTGATTGGTCAACCGGATCAGCACGCATGTGTCTGTGATCTGTGAATTGTGTATATAAGATCATTTCCCACACACTGTACTCATTAGCACTGAAGATGCCTAACAGTTAGGCGAAAGCTCTGCATAAAATTAGAGAAGATAATTCCGATGCCTTTACTTATACCTCCAATGCTATTTGGTCAGGTAATTAAAGAACTTAGCACGACTCAGCGCGCCAGCATTAGAAAAGTTGAGAATGTCAGCAAAAAACTCGTGAACGCAGAAGCTGCTGCAAATTTTAATGATATATATATATATATATATACATATACATGCATATATATTTACATATACATACATATATATATATACATATACATATATGTATATGTAAATATATATATATATGTATATATATATGTATATATATATATATATATATGTGTGTGTGTGTGTGTGTGTGTGTGTGTGTGTGTGTGCGTGTGTGTGTGTGTGTGTGTGTGTGTGTGTGTGTGTGTGTGTGTGTGTGTGTGTGTGTGTGTGTGTGTGTGTGTGTGTGTGTGTGTATTCACCTCGGATCTGCTGCAGCCTCTGTTCGAGACAGCCAGACACCACCCTACGGCAGTGAGCTCAGAGCTCATTATTTGCCGATCTCTGGGTAGGTCTGAGACCACTCACACACCACACACCGGGACAGCAAGGTCACAACTCCTTGACTAACATCCCGTACCTACTCACTGCTAGGTGAACAGGGGCTACACGTGATAGGAGACAAACCCAACTTATCTCCGCCTGGCCGGGGAATCGAACCCCGGTTCTCCGGCTTGTGAGGCCAGTGCCTTACCAATCCGCCACCGAGCCGTGTGTGTGTGTGTGTGTGTGTGTGTGTGTGTGTGTGTGTGTGTGTGTGTGTGTGTGTGTGTGTGTGTGTGTGTGTGTGTGTGTGTGTGTGTGTGTGCGTGCGTGCGTGTGTGTGTACAATAAAATCGTTTGAAATATTGGACTAAGTCAGTCTGCCCCCCCCCTATCTTAATTCATAGATCTGTAGTTAAATTAAACTTTTGGTAATAGTCAAAATAATAAAAGAAAAATTAATGACGAATAGATTTAAGAAGCTCATAAAAGTCCCAGATATATAACCTTATGATAGGAAAGTAGCTAATTTTACTAAGCATGAATCAAGTACACGTTCTCTTCCATGAAAAAATTTCATGAGCTTAATGGAAGAGGTCGACTAGCTCTGACAAGAGCCGTTACTTTTCCCCAGTGTGACCAGAAAGTCGAGGCAAATGGCGATTGATAGTTGTCGTTGGGGATGGAACCCAGATCTCTGTAGTCACATGACCCATACATCGAAAAGATGAAAGCATATATTCCTTGTAAATTAATAAAGTATACTTCTACACACAATAAATTACTTATAACTGAGTTTAGTTAATTGTATTGATGCAAAAACCACGGAATACTCGTATACATAAATCTGATGTATTACAAATCAAGAACGAGTATCCGCAACACTGAGGACCCACTGAGAACAACTGGGCAAGGAGACTGTCCGACAATTGAGCGGAAAATGTATTAAGAACACGAGTTGGATCAGGAACCTTATATTACTGTAGGAAAACACAGGCTGGATAAGGAACATTATATAACACTATCATAAGTAATACAGTGTTCCTGATCCAACTCTAAGTTTCCCTCTACGTTCTCCACTTAACTGTCTCACCTTTAAACAACTGTCCGACAAATTGACGGTGTATGGATATTGCTCTATTACGACTGATTTATTTGGCTGTGGACAGAACACTGCCTCCTGTTAGTCAGAACAAAATCATTCATTTAACTGTCTCACTGCAAAGGAGTTAACTGTTCCGTTCAAAGCTCAAACCAATTAAGAGGACTTGGCGCGATGCAATTGCGCGAGCTATTTTTTTTTAGAACGTAATGAGAACACAAAAAAAAATCCTCACAATACTTTTTTTTTCTTTTTCTTATAAAGGTCTTTTATGCCACAGGTGTGTCAGATCAACCATATCTGTATGAAAAGGTCAAAATGAGTTGGATGTCTACCTGAGAGTGCGTTTCACACAGATGTGTAAGATGAATCATGTTTGACAGATGATTCCCGGGATAGGACGGGAATCTGGCTTTTTTTTTCTTCTTTATTTAAGAATGATTACTAGACTAGAGGAAAGGAATAGACCTCTGTTTTGTCAAGCAATTTGTCTCTATTTTGGCTCAATAAAATATATCAACATATAAAAATGGAAATCGTTTTTAAATGAAACGCTCTGTAGCATTAACGTTTTATGGAGTATCGAGCGGCATTTGTTAAGCTTAATGGTTTGGGACTTGCTAAAACCGGGGATTTCTGTTCCATACCGGGTTAAACAACTATGTCGATTAAACTGCCTAGATTGACCCTTTACGTGATCACGTTTTGAAAATATGAACACACACACACACACACACACACACACACACACACACACACACACACACACACACACACACACACACACACACACACACACACACACACACACACACACACACACTCACACACACACACACACACACACACACACACACACACACACACACACACACACACACACACACACACACACACACACACACACACACACACACACACAAACACACAGGAGGGAAATAGCTGTCGATCACGAGTCCAACACGTGATCCAAAGACCAAGTGAATACACACACACACGCACACAAACACACACACACACACACACACACACACACACACACGCGCGCGCGCGCGCTTCGAATCGTTACTCCAACTCTCGTGGGCGGGGAGTTGGGGGTGTGTGTGCGTGTAAGGTCAAAGCATTACCCATAGATCGGTCATGCGAGCTCTGAGCTCTCTTCCGGGAGGGAAATAGCTGTAGATCACGAGTCCAACACGTGATCCAAAGACCAAGGTGAATCACACATACACACACACACATACTGAGGAAATGGTACATAAGGGAAAAGGAAATGCAGGAGAAAGAAGAAAAGGAAGAAAAAAAAAATAAAGATAACTTATACCAACATGGACGGATTGGTATCAGGAATAGATAAACTGAATGACTATCTGGAACAAGATAAACAAGATATAATGAGGATTGTGGAGACAAAATTAAAAGGATCATTACCACCAAATAATATAGGCCAAGGATTATATATTGTTGGTACAGAAATAGAGAAACAAAGCCGGGTGGAGGAGTGATGTTGCTATCCAAGAAAGGCCTAAATGTGACAAATTTCACAGAAGGAAAGAACAATGTTGAGTTGATTACGATAAGAGTGTAGGATAGATATATGAAAAATAGAAAGTATGCAGTGATTTATGTCCCACCTAAAACTCACGCATGGAATGAAAGTGAACACTCCAAAATGCTGGAAGACACAAGAAAAACACTAAATGAAATACTAAAGAAAGAAAGAAATCTGGTAATTATGGTGATTTTAACTCAAAAGAAATATTTTGGGAAGAAATGACTGTGAAAGGTGGTGAAGATCACTGGGGAAACATATTACTGGAAATGACCATTGATTAAACATTGACGCAATGGGTCAAGGAAAACACCAGATATAGAAATAACAATGAACCCTCAATATTGGATTTGATATTCACATCAGAACCCGAGATTATGAATAAAATCGAATACAAGACACTGATTGGAAGAAGTGATCACATACTAATAGAACTAGAATTAAATGAAGAAACAGATATAGAAATTAACGAAAAACACAGAAAAGGAAGACTAATGTATAACAAAACAGATTTTGAGAAACTTAGAAAATTCTTTCGAGAAGCAAATTGGGAAAAAATTAATAATGAAGAAACAAAGGTGGAAGAGAAATGGACAATTTGGAAGGAAATCTATAATGAAGGAGTGGATAAGTATGTACCTAGACAAAAACAGGAAAGGGTATATATAAAATCCTGGTATAATAAAAAGTGCAGTGTGGCAAAGTACAGAAGAAGTAAAGCCTAGAAATGGTGGAAAAAGGAAAAAAATACGAAATAGAAAATATACACCAAACTAAGAAATGAGTATGTAAAAATACGTAGAGAAGAAAAGAGAAATTATGAAAAGGATATGATAGACAAATGTAAAGATCAACCCAAGTTACTTTATAGATATGTAAACGGCAAGATTGAAAATAAACAGAAAATACTTAAATTACGTCCAGGTAACAAAGAATAAACAGAATATATAGAAATGGCAGATATCATGAACAAACATTTCAAATCTGTATTCACCAAAGAGGAAAAATCTACAAAACTGTGACGAAAGAATTGAAGTAAGATTTCCTCCATTGAATAAATTAAGTATTACTCAAAATGAAATCAGGAATCAAATATTAAAGTTTGACGTTAACAAGCCACATGGCC
>NC_134815.1:20735437-20740437 GCF_046742065.1 Oratosquilla oratoria
CCGCATAGATTAATTGTATCTCTCCGGCTTTCCATGGGTTCTATAACTAGCAACAGTACTTTAATATCGGGAGTACCAGCAATTTGTATAGGGTCAACATGGGTAACTTGTAATGTAATTTGAATGAACGGAGAATCCAGCCAAATTGAATATGATTTTTTTTAGCACATTGATTATATATATTAAAATTTACCATCACAGATTAATGTCACACCAAAATCTTCAGCATTTCCTTTCGTTTCTATATTAGTACCGTCAGTTCCCGTAAATATTCATGTAATGCTAGTGCTAACATTTGAGTCGTGCATATCATGATATGGTCGAATTTTGATATGTCTTCTTGTAACTGCCCGGCCTCCAATTGAATTGACACAATCCTAAATTTACGAGTATCGTCTTACAAAAAGTAGTCGCCTTCGAATGTGTATTTTATATATATATATTTACATTGATGTTCATTATGTGAATGAGAAAAAGTATAGGGCCGAGTGCCGAGCCTTATGACACTCCATTGGTGACAAAGGAAGAGTCCGGCACCACGCCTTCGGCTGCCACTTGTTCACGGTCAGAGAGATTATTGTGAGGCCACACTCCTACATTTCCTATTATCCCCATCTCATTCACTTTCTGAGGGAGAATTCCGTGGTCTACTTTGTCGAAAACTTTAGATATGTTAAGGTGAATGACATCTATATATATATTTTTTTAATTCTGTTTTCATAGTAGGCCAACTGTTGTGCGAGGCATGATCGACCTGCACGGATCCCATATTGCTCTTTGTTCAATTTGCCGTTGTCTTTGAGGTATGCCGACATTTTTTTTTACCAGTATTTTCTATCAGGAATTTGATGATATTGGACATTAACACTATTGATCTGTAAATCTACGCTTCAGCTTTCAAACCTCCTTTAAAAACCGTTCTGATTTTTGTGGACTTGAACCGTTATGGTATTAATTCTGTATCCAATGAATTTCAGTAGAAAATTGTATTGGATGACTTTACTCTTTAACACATATCTAAAGGAGGATTGCAGGGAATTGGTCAGAGGCTACTACTGAAATGCTGCCAATTTCTTTGATTGCATTTTGAAAAGCTGTCGGGGTAAAGTCGATACCAGTTAAGCTTGTAGTGTGATGGACATTCTGATAAAAGAATTCTTCAAGCAAATGGATAATGTTGTCATGATAAGGGATGCTAAATATTCCTTCATATTTTAATTTCAGGACATTTGCTATCTCCTTAGGATCTCAAGTAATGTGATCTTGTAAGTTTGCTAACGATCCAATATCTGCTTTTATCTTTGACTTGGGACAACGTATCTATAAAAGTATTTATTGTTATTCTCAATTCATGATATGGTTTGTTCTTCATTCAGTTCTAATTTTCTTTCCAATGACTTTTGAAACTTTCATTAATCTTGATTACTCTGTTCCCAACTTGGTGTTTGGTTGACATATTGGTGGTGTTTTTTAGTGTCTTTCGAAGATTGGCTCGTTTACTTATCAATATCTTGCAACCATGTGGTATCTTTCTCTTTGGTATTGACGGACCTTTAAGTAGATTTTTTTTTTGGGGGGGGGGGTCAATAGAAGCACTGGCTTCGCCTTCATGGCTTTGCCTCCATGGCTTCGCCTCCATGGCCTCGCCATGTGCGCTTGGTCTGCGGCGCTGCTCGTTTCGCGAGTGGGTGATTTGCCATTCCCTTCGCGCCCAGCCCTTTGCTTGCGGCCAATCAATCGTCTCCGTTGCCGTGACGTCAGCATTCTCGGCCAATCAGTCGTCTCCGTTGCCGTGACGTCACCACTGTCGGCCAATCAGTTGTCTCCATTGCCGTGACGTTATCACTTATCGGTAGTCGGTATTGTATAGCCACTCACCCTTACGAAAGTGTCCTCCAAACACTGCCACCGCTGAGGTAATTTCAGAATCATTTTGAGCGAGTTATATTTTTATTTATATAATGATGCAAATATTTCAATCGTAATTGATGGTATTGGGATTGGAGATCAGAATCCTTCAATAATTCTTCTCAATGTAATTAGTTGAGGTCAGATTTAAAATTTTCTCAGCACACTGATTTACTGAAAAAATAGCTAGTTGATATTTAGTCTTGTTTTCTGGATTTCAAGTAAACTCATACCCTGGCTAACTATTACCTAGGTCAATTTGTAACCTGCCCAAGTCAACTCGTACCGAAACCACGAGTCAACTCGGAACCAAACGTCCTTACAACAAGGAGTGGACGTTTGGGCCCTAGACGTTTGGGCCATGGGCCTGCAACCTTGGACGTTTGGGGCACGGAATAAACTATTTTATATTTGTTTTATATTTTGGGGGGGATATATGATGTTTGAGCACCTAGTGATACACATTTTTTGTTCCATCTTTTCGGGGCCACGGAACATATATATATACATACATACATATATATATATATATGGAAATTGGTATGTTATTTATAATACATTTGTAAAAGTTCACTATAAACCCACTGTCGGAGAAATAATAACGGAAGTACAGGGAAACTGTATATTTCGACTGCTATCTGTAGTCATCTTCAGCAGAATGCTTACTAGAAGTTAAGGTACAAGTATATATGAGGAAGTGAGGGGTACATAAAAGGGGATGGGGTAAGTGGGGGGACTCAGGTTTTGTGAGTAAAATGAAAAGACAAATCATACCTACAAATAACAAACTACTAAGTCTCGATATAGTTTCCTTATTCACAAATGTTAACACGAAAGATATCTTAAGTTTTTTGGAAACCAAACTGCACCCATATCAATACAAACTCCCACTTTCAGTATCAAAGATAATTAGCTTGACCCGTTTATGCATCAATACCAATGTTTTTACTTTCAATGATTCTTATTTTAGACAAAGATATGGTTGCAGTATGGGTTCTAACCTTTTACCCGTGTTAGCTAACCTATACATAGAATATTTTGAAAGTACTTTATTACCTAAGATTAAACCACCTGACAAGTTTTGGTTTAGGTATGTTTATGATATTTTTACACTATGAATTCTTTGTTAAATTAAATGAATTAGCTAAGAATATTAATTTTAAGGTCGAATGGGAAGAAGGAGGTAGGATCCCATTCCTGGACATTTCGGTCATAAGAGACCCGGGTCAATTGTCCTTTACTGTGTATAGGAAGCCTACCCACACAGGAAATTACCTACACTTTTTTAGCCACCATCCGGATAATATTAAATCTAGTGTTCCATCGGGCCTATATCTCAGAGCCCTTAGGATTTGTAGTCCACAATTCTTGCAAATAGAATTTGACATCATCAATAAACTACTCTCTAACGTAGGTTATTCCGGAATGGTTTTTAAAGAAAGCCCTACATAAAGCCAAATCCAACTTTCATAAACCAAATAACTCCAGGGAGAAGTTTAGATGGGTTAACAATAACATCATTGTACCATTTAATGAATCTACCGACTCGGTCTCCAAACTTCTACCTAATAACCAAATCAAATTTATTTACAATTATCCAAATAGCATTTTTAGAAAGGTAGTAAATATACACCGGAGGGATGATGTGGACCAAAACTCCGGGGTATATAAATTGCCTTGTAAAGACTGTGATGATGTCTACTGGGAGATTAAAGGAACATAAAAACTCCATATAATATGGACAAGTTAACTCCACTGTGTTCCTTCATGCTAGCCAAAAATACCATAGATTAGATTGGGATAATGCATCAATTATTTTTAAATCACACTGTAGCTATCAAAGGAAAATTGTAGAATCTTCTCTAATAAAACATTATCCTAACTTTAATACCTCAAAAGGTCAGTGGCCCCCAGATTGTATTACTAAGTTAGCGGTCAATAAAATAATGTTAAGGGCGGTCGGACAAAATACCACCAACTGTCCTTCTTTGACCCAACCATTTTAAGGGCATGTAACCTGAGTCCCCCCACTTTCCCCATCCCCTTTTATGTACCCCTCACTTCCTCATATATACTTGGTACCTTAACTTCTAGTAAGCATTCTGCTGAAGATGACTACAGATAGTAGTCGAAATATACAGTTTCCCTGTACTTCCGTTATTATTTCTCCGACACACACACACACACACACACACACACACACACACACACACACACACACACACACACACACACACACACACACACACACACACACATATATATATATATATATATATATATATACATATATACATATATATATATATATTTATATATATATATTTATATATATACATATATATATATAATCTCTTGGGGAAATATATCATGCTTAGACAACGGGGGAATATTTTTGTTTATATTTTGGGAGATATACCATGTTTGATCAAGGCATTCGAGAATGGAACAAGAATTACGAATTTCCCTTCAAAGAGAATTTAGAAAGCGACAAGAAGGCAACAGGTGTTTTGAGTTTAGTACTGTCAGTTTCCAATTCGACAGCAGACAGCTTACATCATAATCATGGTTCCTTAAAGACAAACTACTCTAGAGTTTCCATGCGGAACTTGTTCCAAAGAATGAAAAGAGTTTTTTTTTCGTGAAGATTGCAAGGTGTTGTTTCACAAGTGTTGTGAACGACTATCTGACTATGACTTGGCAAAACTAAAGAACAGCTCCTGGGATTACTTTTTTATAACGTGGGTGCAGAATTCGGTGTAACCAGTTTCCTTGTGGTGTGTATTCATGCAGCCAGTCCGCACAAACAACGATGTAGAAGGGCACCGTCGCATGAATGAACGTACAGTAAACGGCAACCTCCCTTTCTATGTATTAGTACTACTTCTATAGCAAGAAGCTAAGCACATAAAAATCCAGCATAATATTCTAGGTGACGGCAAGCATCGACGATTCCAAAGAAGACAGTACAGGGCTCTTCAGGTGCGATTGTTCAATGTATGGAGTGACTACATTAGTGGTAGAAAACAAGTGCACTGCTGAAACAATCCTCTGGAATTTATGGCGGAGTTTAACTGAGTTAGCGTGCAGAT
>NC_134815.1:20750437-20752937 GCF_046742065.1 Oratosquilla oratoria
ATTTTCTTTTAAACTTCGAAAGTTCCTTCGGGTTCAACATTTCCTTCAGAAGGTGCAGCTTTTTTATTCTTGGAACTATCTAAAGTATTTTAGTATAGATTTTTGTTTTCTTTACCTCCTTGGAACCAACTCACTCCTTTGAGATTTCAATGATGATTAATGATATTTTTCTAAACTATAATAATCTCTCCCACTCAACACAACTTTTATCCATTTCCTTTGAAATGATCATTACAAGATTCTATCCTAAGCTGATTAAAATCGCGGGGGTGAATCGGTAAAGACATCGTTGTAGCAAAATATCAAAATATTGGAAAACTTTTCGTTGATCTCTCCCATTCAACACAACTTTTATCTACTTCCTTTGAAATGATCATTACAAGATTCTAGCTTAAGCTGAATAAAATCGTCTGGCCAACTCGGTAAAGACATCGTTGTAGCAAAATATTATAAATATTGGAAAACTTTTCGTTGATCTCTACATATCTAGCACATTGATTTCTTAAATCTTTTACCAACCAGAATAGAATTGCCTGTTGGCATCCAGAACAAAACTTATAAGTCGTTCGTGGCAATTAAAGGGTTAATCAAGAGAGTCGTTAACCCTCTTATTGCTGGATATTTTTATCAGCTAAAGAACGAAATCGATTGATAGGACGACGGTAGCAGTCAAGGCTGCTTGTATCAAGAGCTGTTGCTTTTCCCACTCTCTGCCATGTGCGCTTTCCCTACTTTCTACAGTTTCATTTCCCGCCTGCACGGGGATCTCTTCAGGGCACTAATAAAAGTAGCAAATGTTCCCTCTAATTTAACTGACAAGAAATTCACAGCACTACAGTAGGAATGTTGGCTACGTTGTATGTGCGAAAATGTTTCTGTAATCTATTAGTATTAGAGGGAGGAAGGGAACAGTCGCCGGCTGTCAGCTTTCCTTGGGTTAAAAGAAAATAATAGTTTAAGATGTTGGAATCGGCCCGGTGAGCAATTTATCAATCCTTAGTTCCTACATCTCAAGAGGTGGGAATAAAGATGGATGACGTGGAGGTGAATCTGCTTCACCCCGTCTAGTAGAACCAACACATGCAGGCCCTCACCACTGGTTACATATTGGGTCTTGATCATACAAGAACTGGTCTCCTACCTTGTTCTACCCAGATAGTATCGCCTTCCACGGGAAGGGACAAAAATCTATAGAGCGTGTTAACACATTGAAGAATGAAGTGTAATTCTATATTAGACTGCCAAAACCAGAGAGTAATTGAATTGTACCTTTTAGTTTTCCATTGTAAGCCTTTACAGAGCCAGTCTTTTACTATGTCGTGTTTCAAGGTAATACAAAGCACACAGAGTAGATAATGGAGATATTGGAGGCATAAGTATCTTCATTATCGTCAAGAAAAGATCACATTTAGCATTTGCAATATATTTCCCACCTTTTGGTATGAATAGTATTTTTTCTAAATCTCATTCCTTTCTCTTTGCAGAAAACATGTTTTTTAAATAGAAAGATCAGGATTTTGTAACAATTTAATTTGTGATTGACATCCAAAATTATGAAAATTAGATAGATGAGGAAGGTCTAAAGTTACCGGACGAGATTCCTCGCGTCAAAACGTGTAATAACTTAGAGGCAATTTCTCGAGTAGGGACCTGTGGAGGTGACATGCAGTATCCTCCCCTAAGCTCCCCGAGAAATGTGCAAGATGACCACTCAGTGGACGGAGTGGTTAAAGGGGAGAGTGTAGAGATCGAGGTATTGAAGAAGAGGCATGACACCGTGAATAGGATTACTAAGTTACAAGACAGACAGAAAGCAAAATCAATTGAAGGAATGGTATAATTGAAAATAATTTCTTTACATGTAACAAAAAAAGGTAAAATAATTATGGATAGATTACAAATTACATTGACAATAAAATGTGACTAGGATAAATAAAGAGTAATTTTTTCCGCATTAAATGAATAAAACGTAACAATGAACAGGCATGAACAGAAAATTATATGCATGCTGTAAGTTCATGTAGCATCTTATTGGCTGTTGTACATTGGGGTAGGAAGTTTAATGAGGAGAAAGAATTCGGGGAAACGCAAAACGAAGTCTCGATGAGCAGCAAGAAAAAGTGGTTCGCACGGTAAACCCACCACATAACTGTTCATACCTTTGGTTTATTCTGTCTGAGACTTGACTATTTTGTTAACTTTTGTGATTCCCCTTTATTAGCAAAGGAGATCTGGCCTACCTCCGTTAATCAGTAAGTTTACGATCAAGTAAGCAATACCATGTTTCAAGCATGCAAGCGACCACGTTTGAGGGCATGACGTATACGAAATGACAACTGGGCAGTATTTCAAGAATAAGGCACACGTAATAATATATGAATATATATATATATATATATATGTACATATATATATATATATATATATATATATATATATACGTATATATATATATATATATATATATATACATATATATTCATATGTATGTGTATATATG
>NC_134815.1:20797937-20800437 GCF_046742065.1 Oratosquilla oratoria
TGAGTACGTTTAGTGAGAAGCAGATGACAAGAGTTTTATTTCTAGATTAAACAATAATGTCTAGTATGATCTGGTGAAAGCAGAGAGAAAGCTTCACATGACCTGAGCCCACTCTTTAGCTGCTTAACACTGATTAACACAGGGATGAGTAACCCTTGGCATGTGTGTAAAACCCGGCACACTAATGACTTTTTTCCTGCACGAGAAACCCAAAGCTCACTTTAGAAATACAACTATTTAATCTCCAATTTCTTGGGTATGACCCTTAGTAATCACATGCTGCACAAAGTGGCGGACTGGGGCCTTAGTTGTATGTAGGCTTATAATTTTGCTTCGATAGCACGCGAGAAATTTTTGTATCAAAGATTAGGCTGATTTTGGCACCAATATATAAAAAGGTTGCTCATCCTTTGTCTAACTTATTCTAAGTAACCTTAAGCCGTTATATTTGGATGATCGAGAAATTCAAAGAACAAACGCATTAAACTTATTTCGTTCATTCCATTTTCAACCATTTTGTACGATAAGAATTTTATTTTAGTTAATAGAAGACGATTTCATTCTGCTGGTGGTACAGGTAACATACTTTAACTCGTTTGTGGTCATGTTGCACACAAGCAGTTTCATTGTAACTAATGTTAAACAATGTTTAAAGGCTTTAGACATAAGAGGGCTATAGTTGTTTAGTTAACATATTTAGGCCCATGTTACACTCAAGAGATCATAGTTAATGGCAGAGAATTTGAATATTTTGGGAGGGAACTTCTATCATGAAGAGGGTATCAGCCTTTGGGGCTGCACCTTCAGATGGAGGGGAGGATACTAACGTCTTTCAAAAATAGACAAAAGGGTAAATGGTTCTTTCTGCGTCTGCCCCGCAGGATCACCAAATGAAGTTACTCGTCTTTAGTCTCATGAGACTATACACAATGATAAACCGAGAAATAAAAAACAAAAACAAAATACAGGCCGTTCCGAACTGAAAGATTTTTCCATTGATCGAAAACGCTTTTTGTCTGGGGTTTGTCTATCACCAATATAAAGTTGTCTGGCGTTGACAGTGACAAAATTACATTGTCTAAACCTTCAAGGTAAGTCTTTTCTGGTATTAGATAGAACCAAGTTTATAATGATTTATGTATGAACAAAATATTCTAACAAAAGCAGCACGCTTGGCGACATTAAACGCTGATATAGACATTCAGCATCAGACGATTATATAAAATTCTAGTCTCAGATACACACATAGTCATCTGCTATAAGATTACGAAAAAGGCTTCCCAAATCAAGACGTGCATTAACAAAAGAAGATTTGTAAAGACAGGCTCAGCAATAAATAGGAATATGGGAAAACCAGATATTGAGAGAGTGGGCCTCTCGTCTTCGAGGAGCGAGGAGAGAAAAAATGGTAATGGAATATGTCAAAGCGAACAGAATACAGCGAGAGATGTAGACAAACACATCATAGGACAAATGTATTCCAAAAGAAACGGGAAATGCTCCTAGAGGTCTCGACAACTCAATGAAGACAGGAATTTGTAGTGGCAAGAATCAATAACCTGAAAAATGAAAAAGAACATTTAATTTTGCATGCAATGCAGTAATCTGCTTTAGGAATATATATATATATATATATATATATATATATATATATATATATATATATATATATATATGTATATATATATATATGTATATATATATATATATATATATATATATCGAAGCGAACAGAATACAGCGAGAGATGTAGACAAACACATCATAAGACAAATATTCCAAAAGAAACGCGAAATGCTCCTAGAGGTCTCGACAACTCAATGAAGACGGGAATTAGTATTGGCAAGAATCACGAACCTGAAGAAGAACATTTAATTTTGCATGCAATGCAGTAATCTGTTTTAGGAATACATATGTATATATATATATATATATATATATATATATATATATATATATATATATATATATATATATATATATATATGCTTAAAAAGTGGCAGTCTGGTGTTTATCTAGTCATATATATATATATATATATACATACATATATATGTATGTGTATATATATATATATACTTATATATACATACATATATATGTATGTATATATATATATGTATATATACATATATATATATATATATATATATATATATATCTATATATATATATATATATATCAAAGCGAACGGAATACAGCGAGAGATGTAGACAAACACATCATAGGACAAATGTATTCCAAAAGAAAAGGGAAATTATCCTAGAGGTCTCGACAACTCAATGAAGACGGGAATTTGTAGTGGCAAGAATCAAGAACCTGAAAAACATTTAAGTAATCAGCTTTAGGAATACATATATACATATATATATATATATATATATATATATATAATATATATATATATATATGTATACATATTTATATATATATATATATTTATACATATATATATATACATATATTCATATATATATATAAATATATACAAATATATAC
>NC_134815.1:20807937-20810437 GCF_046742065.1 Oratosquilla oratoria
TTCTTCTTCTTCCTCTTCCTCTTCCTCTTCCTCTTCCTCTTCCTCTTCCTCTTATTCTTATTCTTATTCTTATTCTAATTCTTATTCTTATTCTCCTTTTTTTTTGGGGGGGGGAAGCAGTAACATCATCATATTCCTTCACTTTATGCCCATTTCTGATGTTTTGAACTGGACACATGCCTCAGACTTACATATTTATCTTTTATTTTTATGAAACAATAGAGCTGATAGATTTGTGTGATTACGTCTGTCAGTTAACGTGCGTTAGTGGCATCATCGGAAGCGTGCTGGTTTTGGATTTGAATCCTGCACTGCTCTCCGATTCCAAAGCGCATAAACAAAAGTGATGGCTTTGGACGTAACTACGTCCCTCCTGGCATTGGTCCTCATCTTTTTAAGTTAATTAACAATACTTATCCCGTGTATCTGACCAGTTTCATTATATCAGTACCGAATAAGCCACAAATCCAGTTATTGCCTTCACGTTTATGTAAACCACAGAGCAGCATTGATCCTTGTGATTACATCTATTTATAGAAAATATTCTGTCTCAACGCTGACCAGTTCCAGGGTTAAAGAATTAAATAATTACTGAAATAACACGAACGTAAAAAAATATTGTGTAATTCTCGCGAAAATTAGGTATCGTATATTTATCAACATGACACAAGAAATGATAAGGTCAAGTTGAAAATACATGCCCTGTGGTCATCTGCAAAAAACGTGACGCACTAATCATATATCTTAGTTTATTGATACTCCAATATCACTGCCATTAAAGAAATATGGCAGATTCATACTTTAAATGTATGTAATAAGGCCCTTCATAAAAATAGATATTATTAATCGGATATTAAGTATTTTATGATTTGGCTCTACGAAAGATTGCAAAGGATTAAAAGGGAAGAGCATACTGACAGGAGACCTTTTGGTTCATAACTAGGCCGGATGCAAAATGAAAATAAATAAATAGAAAAAAAATGAATATGTATATATATATATATATATATATATATATATATATATATATATATATATATATACATATATATAAATATATATATATATATACATATAATAGAATAAATAAATAGATAGATAAATCAATAAATAGATCAATAAATAAAAAATAAATGAATAAAATAAATAAATATATAATGATAAATAATAAACAAACAGATAAGTAATGATAATATATATTGAATAATTAATAAAAAGGAAAAATAAACATGAATAATGAACAGATAAATAGTAATGAATAAATAAATGAAACAAATTAAATGGCAGACAATACAGCATACTGCTTAGGTGTTTATCTAAATGAATCTTAAATTTTCGTACAGTTCTTCAATTCACTGCTTTTGTATATGTTGCAGTCTTGAAGAACTTTATGTAAATTAGTAGAGTGTTATTCCAAATGGGCACAATACGATCCTTTATAACGTCGAAAACAAAGCAATCGTGTATCCAGCACCTTTGATTTGTATATGTTGCAGTCTTGAAGAACTTTATGTAAATTAGTAGAGTGAATTTCCAAATGGGCACAGTACGATCCTTTATAACGTCGAAAACAAAGTAATTGTGTATCCAGCACCTTTGATGGATATGCCGATTCCTTAAAGAGTCTTACATATGCAAGAGCACGGGTAAGACGCGGGCAATGGTTAGGGTGTATGGTACTCAAGACGGGGATGAGTCCATGACCATAGTCGTCTTTATGTTTACAACCGAAGGACTGTGAATACGACGGCAGTTCTTGATTGTCAAACAAAGAAGGTTTAGATTTAGTGCTGGCTCTCAAATCCGACGTAACTCAGCTTCAGTACTCATTTCTTTGTTCAGGATTTTATCATCTACTACTCCATGAATAAATTTATATTTTTTATTTTTTTTTACCAGCGTTTCTCAACCAGGGTTCCCCGGAACCCTAAGCTTCAGCAAAAGGTTATTGTAAAAATATAATATAGACATCATCCTATCTAACCTATTATCACGATGAAAATAAAATGAGTCAAATTGAAAAAGAATTTATTACGTCAAAATACATATTTTTGATTTACAACACAATATCCTCTTGTGGAGGTCATACAATGCAATTCTAATAGAAAATACCAATATGTTGCTGTTGACATTCATAAGAAATGGATATTCTTCTGAAGAAGGCATTTTCAAACTTGCTGAAACTTTCAGACATTAGAATGGTTTTATATTTAGAAGAGATTACTGAAAAAGTTTGCTTAGCAAAGTTGATTCCTATCATGTATCTCTTTTAAACTTATGCTAAGGCCATTTATACTTATTCATGGATAATTACAAACATTTTATATATATATATATATATATATATATATATATATATATATATATATTTATATATATATACATACGCACACGCACACACACACACACACACACACACACACACACACACACACACACACACACACACACACACACACACACACACACACACACACACACACACACACACACACACACA
>NC_134815.1:20882937-20892937 GCF_046742065.1 Oratosquilla oratoria
TATCTTGCAAGCCTTCTGCTCATTCTTTTCCCAACTCAACCTTCTGAAAATATCTTCCAAACATACTGTAAATAATTTGGGTGAAATTGCATCGCCTTGTTGTACTCCTTTCTCGATCCTGATCTTTTCTGTATCTACCGAGTCAAAGGCCTTCTCGTATCCTACAAAAGCTGAACACAGAGGTATATTGTATTCTGTCGTTTTCTTGATTAATTGGTTTATCGCCTGCAAATGATCTAGAGTCGAATATACAGTACGCTCCTAAAGCCTGCCTGTTCTCTTGGTTGGTTTCCATCTAAAACTTTATTTAGTCTATTTGCAAAGATCTTGGAGAATATTTTGTATACGTTTGATAGAAAGCTAATCGGTCGATAGTTACTAAGGTCCTGGTCTCCTTTTTTATGAAGCAAAATCATCATAGCATTGTACCACGCATCAGGGACGCTTTCTTGACGTAAGAACTGGGTGTACAACTGAGCTAATTTGATATGAATTAATTTCCCTGCGTCTTTCAACAGATCTATTGATATACCGTCTTCCCCAGGTGCGTTCATTCGTTTCATAGTTTTTAGAGCAAATTATAATTCTTCCTTTGTAACTTCTGGTACACTACTAACGTCTACACATAAATTTACTGACTCAACTACGGTCTTCGACGAGTAAAGCTCTGGGAAATATTCTTCTACTCTTTTTACCATTTTGTCTCTACATTTAATTATTTCTCCATCTCTATCTTTCAAACATATCATTTGCTGTCTTCCTAAAGCATGTTTACGCTCTGTCACTTTAATACTTTTACCTTTCCTAATAGTTTCCTCTATTTCATCTATGTTTCTCTTTCTTTTCTCTAATATCTGCCTTTTGTTGATAAGCTTGTTTAGTTCTACACTTTCTATTTCGTCTTTCCTGCTTTTAATCTGCATGGTCCTTCTTCTCTTAATTAGGTCATTTGTAGCTTTGGAGTATTTGTTCGCTCCTAGGTTTTTTGTACTTCCTACTTTCTCTGCCGATTCCCTTATTGTATTCATTAAATTCAAATTAATATATTCCACGCTGTCCTCGTTAGTTCTTAGAGCTTCTAATCTATTTTTAATTTCTAACTGAAATTTCTTATTATTATCCTTAACCTTTGCAAGGCTTATTTTCTTTTTTAAAACTAGTTTATTTCTCTCGGCTCTGAAATTGAATTTAGCTGTGCAACATACCATTCTATGGACTCTACCTATGTTGACTTTATTTATGACCGTAACATTGCTGACGCTTTTGCTCTCATCTCCTAATATGAAGTCTATTTCGTACTTTGTTGTTCCATTTGGAATTCTCCACGTCCATTTACGATCTACATACTTTTGAAAGAAAGTGTTCATTATCCTTATGTTGTAGTTCTCTGTCATTTCTTTTACCTACTCGAAACATACCAATGCCCGTCTCATCTCCCATCTTCTTCCCCACTTTAGCATTAAAGTCGCCTATTACCAACGTGTACTTTTTTCATGATCCATTACCTGACTTAAATCACCATAGAACGACTCAATTTCATCGTCTGAACTCTGTGAAGTTGGTGCATAAACCTGAACTATTTTTAGAGTGTATCTTTTGCACAACCTAATCACAATCCAAGCTATCCTGTATGATAAACTACTGAATTTGACTACGTTATCAGCAACTGCATTGAATAAGTCAATAGTTGATATATTTGTCCTATATACAATGTTAGGTTTCTAGTTTTGATATATTTGTCCAATATAAAATGTTAGGTTACAAAGAAAGCAATGGCCTCCGCTAGCGGATCCAGGAATCTGGGTGCGCACGTCCTGTGTAACAGTAGTCCTTGATATATATATATATATATATATATATATATATATATATATATATATATATATATATATAATATATATATATAATACATATACACACACACACACACACACACACACACACACACACACACACACACACACACACACACACACACACACACACACATATATATATATATATATATATATATATATATATATATATATATATATATGGGAAAGGTGGAGGGGGAAACACGGGTCTTTATCTGATTATCGAGTTTATTCCTCACCGGTTTCGCTTACAATAGATTCTTCAGAAGAAGCTATTGTAAGCGAAACCGGTCAGGAATAAACTCGATAATCAGATAAAGACCCGTGTTTCCCCCTCCACCTTTCCCATAATTTGTCCCAATGTCTCTACATATATATATATATATATATATATATATATATATATATATATGTGTGTGTGTGTGTGTGTGTGTGTGTGTGTGTGTGTGTGCATGTGTGTGCACATATACATTTATATACATATAAATATATATATATATATATATATATATATATATATATATATATATTCGATGGACATTTTATTATTATCAATATATGTGACCATCTTTTTGTTGACCTGCCGTTATTTGTGATCATCAGTCATCCAGTTCCTAGTCTTATCTTCTTCATAGGATGATTTTTTTTTCTAGGTATTTCATTGATCCTCGTGGTAACACGATGGTAGAATGGTTGTAGTTGATTTCAACGGATTTCTTTCTATCTGTATCTATATTATCATTGCTGTCATGATTTTATTAATGTGTTTTATTCTTTTCCGCGGCGCTTATTTGGTAGCCAAGAGGTTAAAGGTGCCCTCCTGGAGAACGTTGGGCAAAGCGTCAAGTGAGAAGAGCAGAAGTAATTTCAGAGTTCGTAAAACAAGACCCGGTTCCTCTTTTTGACAGGTGTCTTGATTTATGAGTGTCTTTGCCAACAAGATGGTCAGTAAGAGGATGCTATCATAAGAAGTCGATTTTTTTTATACCGAGAAAAAGTTATGCAATATATAAAACTGTCAGGGTAGCATGAGTAGTAATGTTTTTCATAACATATGCGTTTGTTCTGGATTAGCAACCATATAATGTCTAAAGTTATTTCAAGCGTTCTTGTTTGGATTCTCATGTTTACAGTTCAGGTTGTCCTGGATGTTTTTCTTCTTTTCTCGAATCATCACTTAACAGAATCCGATCGATATCAGTAGTAAGTGAATGAAAGTAAAAGTGAGAATGAAAGAGTACAGCTCTGACAGAGTGAGAATAAATGAAAGGGTAAAAACAAATGAATATTTCACTGACCTTAGCACTGTGCTGACTCGATAGATACCGGAAAATCAGAGAGAGGGTCATGCTATAGATGTTTAACGAAGTAAAATTTCCTTACAATGACTTATTTGGTGTCCCTTTGATTACTTCAAGAAGTACCTTATCGAAAAAATTGAGACCTAAAAAATCTGAAACATTTTGTTTTCTATATTCATCTGTGCTATTTACATAACAAAACTGTAATGGTAAATATTTTCCTTATCAATTTAGGCGTTTAAAGACAAAATTTCTTTCGATTTCTAGATGAATATATATTATATATATATATATATGTATATATATATATATATATATGTATATGTATATATATATTTATATTATATTATATATACACATATATATACATTATATATATATGTATATATATATGTGTATATACATTATATATATGTATATATATATATATATATATATATATATATACATATAATATATAATTACTTCTATAAAACGTTTCCGTCTATTTTCCATAGAAAAATATTTCTATAAAACGTTTCCGTCTATTTTCCCGAAAAAAAAATCACTAGTCGTTAAGGCATTTTTCTAACATTCCTTCGACAAACATTTCACGTCGACACGTTTAGTCGACACGTTTATATGTCAAACATTCCCACGGTCAAACATCACTTCAAAGAAGTTTGAGAAACATGTTTGACAAACGGTTTGTCAAACATTTCCACGGTTAAACATCACTTTACATATGCTTGACAAACACGTTTGACAACCATTCACACGGTCAAGCATCACTTCAAACACGTTTGATAAACAGTTTGACAACCATTCATACGGTCAAACAAACAGTTTGTCAAACATTCTCATCACTTCAAACACGTTTGACAAATGGTTTGTCAAAGATTCCCACGGTCAAACATCACATCAAACATGTTTGACAAACCGTTTCTCAAACATTCCCACGGTCAAACATCACTTCAAACACGTTTGACAAACATGTTTGACAACCATTCCCGCGGTCAAAAGTCACTTCAAACACGTTTGACAAACATGTTTGACAACCATCCACACGTCAAATGTCACTTCAAACACGTTTGTTGAACGTGTTTGTCGAACGTGTTTGACACACCGTTTGACAAAGAGTTTGAGCGTGTGAATGGTTCTTCGACATGTCGATTTGTACACAAACATTTCACATCGGTACGTTTAAACGACACGCTTAGTGAAACGGTTTGCCAAACGGTTTGTCAAACACGTTCGACAAACGCGTTTAACAAACGTGTTTGAAGTGATGTTTGCGCCTGTGAATGTTTGTCAAACATGCGAGCGAATCGAGCAAGCGCCGCAGGCCAAGCAACCCGGCGTAACCGGGTGCGGCGGAGCCGCTGCTTGTAATATATAATTATTTCTATAAAACAGTTTCCGTCTATTTTCCCGAAAAAAATGTTTTTATAAAACGTTTCCTCTATTTTCCCGAAAAGAAAGAAATTCATCATTCGTTAAGGCATTTTTCTAACATCCCTTCGACAAACATTTCACGTCGACATGTTTAGTCGACACGTTTATATGTCAAACATTCCCACGGTCGAACATCACTTCAAAGAAGTTTGAGAAACATGTTTGACAAACGGTTTTTCAAACATTTCCACGGTTAAACATCACTTCAAATATGTTTGACAAACACGTTTGACAACCATTCACACGGTCAAACATCACTTCAAATACGTTTGATAAACCGTTTGACAACCATTCACACGGTCAAACGTCACTTCAAACAAACAGTTTGTCAGACATTCTCATCACTTCAAACACGTTTGACAAATGGTTTGTCAAAGATTCCCACGGTCAAACATCACTTCAAACATGTTTGACAAACTGTTTGTCACCAATCACAAGGTCAAACATCACATTAAACATGTTTCACAAACCGTTTGTCAAACATTCCCACGGTCAAACATCACTTCAAACACGTTTGGCAAACATATCTGACAACCATTCCCACGGTCAAACGTCACTTCAAACATGTTTGACAAACATGTTTGACAACCATTCACACGGTCAAACGTCACTTCAAACACATTTGTTGAACGTGTTTGTCGAACGTGCTTGACACACCGCTTGACAAAGAGTTTGAGCGTGTGAATGGTTCTTCGACATGTCGATTTGTACACAATTCACATCGATACGTTTAAACGACACGTTTAGTGAAACGGTTTGTCAAACACGTTCGACAAACACATTCAACAAACGTGTTTGAAATGACGTTTGCCCGTGTGAATGTTTGTCAAACATGCGAGCGAAGCGAGGAAGCGCTGCAGGCCAAGCAGCCCGGTGTAGCCGGTTGCGGCGAAGCCGCTGCTTGTAATAGATAATTATTTCTATACAAGCCGCGGGCTTCGCCCTCCCCGACTTCGCCGGCGGCTTGGCTGCGCAAATAGCGGCCTTCGGCCGCAGCGCTCCTAGCTCTAATCTCACGCACGATAAGGATCCCGTGCTGGGGATCCCGTGTTAGGGTTCCGCCCCGAGACCGAGGCCGAGGCCGGACCCAAGGAACATTTTTTCCTGGTCAGTTTAAGTGAACGTGGCGACCATTGAGGACTTGCGACCACTGAGGACTTACGACCACTGAGGACTTGCGACTACTGAGGACTTGCGACCACTGAGGACTTGCGACCTTTGAGGACTTGTTACCTTGGAGGACTTGTTACCTTTGAGGACTTGTTGCCTTGGAGGATTTGTTACCTTGGAGGACTTGTTATCTTGGAGGACTTATTACCTTGGAGGACTTATTACCTTGGAGGATTTACAACCTCGTAGGACTTGCAACTTCAGAGGACTTGCACCCTCGTAGGACTTTCGACCTCGGAGGACTTTCAGCCTCGAAGGGCTTACAACTTCGAAGGACTTGCACAATTCGGAGGAATGGCACCCTCGGAGGACTTGCACCCTCGGAGGACTGGCACCCTCGGAGGACTGGCACCCTCGGAGGATTTGCACCCTGGGAGGACTTGCACCCTCGGAGAACTTGCAGATTTGGAGAACTTACAGCCTCGAATGGCTCACTGCCTCGGAGAACTTACGACCTCGGAGGACTTACAGAACTTCCTCTCCAAGACATGTAACATTTTTAAAGTATGTCACCTTTGAAATGGTTTAATTTAATTTATTATTAGTAACGATGATCGTCCATGGCTCACCGATGATCGTCCACGGCTCAACGATGATCGTCCACGGCTCAACAATGATCGTTCTTGACTCAACAATGTTCATTCTTGACTCAACGATGATCGTCCATTGATCAACGATAATCGTTCACGGTTCAACGATCATCATCCACGGCTCAACGATGATCATCCACGGCCCAACGATGATCGTCCACGGCTCAACGATGATCGTCCACGGCTCAACGATGATCGTCCACGGCTCAAGCATGATCATTCTTGATTCAACGATGATCGTCTACGTCTTAACGATGATCGTCCACGGCTCAAAGATGATCGTCCACGGCTCAACGATGATCGTCCATGGCCTAACGATGATCGTCCACGGCTCAACGATGATCGTCCACGGCATAACTATGATCGTCCATGGCTCAACGATGATCATTCTTGATTCAACAACGTCCATGCCTCAACGATGATCGTTCTTCACTCATCGATGATTGTCCACGGCTTAACGATGATCGTCCATAGCTCAACGATAATTGTTCACGGCTCAACGATCATCATCCACGGCTCAGCGATGATCGTCCACAGCTCAACGATGATCGTCCACGGCTTAACAATGATCGTCCACGGCTCAACGATGATCGTCCACGGCTCAACGATGATCTTTCTTGACTCAACGATGATCGTCCACGGCTTAACGATGATCGTCCACGGCTCAACGATGATCGTCCATGGCTCAACGATGATCGTCCATGGCTCAACGATGATCGTCCATAGCTCAACGATGATCGTCCACGGCTCAACTAAGATCGTCCATGGCTAAACTATGATCATTCTTGACTCAAAGATAATCGTCCACGGCTCAACGATGAGGGTCCACAGCTCAACGATGATCGTTCTTGGTCTTCTTGACTCAACCATGATCGTCCACGGCTCAACGATGATCGTCCATGGCATGTAACATTTTTAAGATGTGTTACTTTTGAACTGGTTTAATTTTGATTGTCGTCTAAGGCTTAACGATGATCGTCCACGGCTCAACGATGGTCGTCCACGACTCAACGATGATTGTTCATGGCCTGACGATGATCGTCCACGGATCAACGATGATCGTCCACGGATCAACGATGATCGTCCACGGCTCAACTATGATTGTCCACGGCTCAACGTTGATCGTCCATGGCTCATCGATGATCGTCCACGGCTCAATGATGATCATTTATGACTCAACGATGATCGTCCACGGCTCAAGAAGGATCGTTCTTGACCTTGACTCAACCATCGTCCATGGCTCAACGAGATTTTTTTTGACTAAACGAATGTCGTCCACGGCTCAACGATGATCGTCCATTGCAAAACGATGATCGTTCAGGGCTCAACGATGATCGTCCATGGCTCAACGATGAGCGTCCATGGCTCAACGATGATCGTCCACGGCTCAACGATGATCGTGCACGGCTCAACGATGATCGTCCACGGCTCAACGATGATCATTCTTGACCCAACAAAGTCCATGGCTCAACAATGATCGTTCTTGACTCAACGATGATCCTCTACGACTCAACGATGATCGTCCATTGCTCAACGATGATCGTCCATTGATCAAAGAAGATCGTCCATTGCTCAACGATCATCATCTACTGCTCAGCGATTATCGTCCACGGCCCAACGATGATCTATGGTTCAACGATGATCGTCCATGGCTCAACGATGATCGTCCATGGCTCAACGATGGTCGTTCTTGACTCAACGATGAACGTCCATGGCTCAACGATGATCGTCCACGGCTCAACGATGATGTCCATGGCCTAACGATGATCGTTCTTGACTCAACGATGATCGTCCATGGCTCAACGATGATCATTGCTAAACGATGATCGTTCACGGCTCAACAATCATCATCAACGGCTCAACGATGATCGTCCACGGCCCAACGATGATCGTCCATGGCTAAACGATGATCGTCCACGGCTCAACGATTATCGTCCATGGCTCTACGATGATCGTTCTTGACTCAACGATGATCGTCCAAGGCTCAACGATGATCGTCCACGGCTCAACGATGATCGTTCATGGCTCAACGATGATCGTCCACGGCTCAACGATGATCATCCACGGCTCAACGATGATCATTCTTGACTCAACGATGATCGTCCACGGCTCAACGATGATCGTCCACGGCTCAACGATGATCATCCACAGCCCATCGATGATAGTCAACGGATCAACGATGATCGTCCATGGCATGTAACATTTTTAAAGAGTGTCACTTTTGAAATGTTTTAATTTTGTATATATATAGAAAACGTTTCCGTCTATTTTCCCGAAAAAAAAAGAAATTCATCAGTCGTTAAGGCATTTTTCTAACATCCCTTCGACAAACATTTCACGTCGACACGTTTAGTCGACACGTTTATATGTCAAACATTCCCACGGTCGAACATCACTTCAAAGAAGTTTGAGAAACATGTTTGACAAACGGTTTTTCAAACATTTCCACGGTTAAACATCACTTCAAACATGTTTGACAAACACGTTTGACAACCATTCACACGGTCAAGCATCACTTCAAATACGTTTGGTAAACCGTTTGACAACCATTCACACGGTCAAACGTCACTTCAAACACTTTGTCAAACATTCTCATCACTTCACACACGTTTGACAAATGGTTTGTCAGATTCCCACGGTCAAATATCACTTCAAACATGTTTGACAAACCGTTTGTCACATGGTCAAATATCACTTCAAACACGTTTAACAAACATGTTTTGCAACCAATCACACGGTCAAACATCACATCAAACATTTCACAAACCGTTTGTCAAACGTTCCCACGGTCAAACATCACTTAAAACATGTTTGACAAACATGTTTGACAACCATTCCCACGGTCAAACGTCACTTCAAACACATTTGACAAACATGTTTGACAACCATTCACACGGTCAAACGTCACTTCAAACACGTTTGCTGAACATCTTTGTCGAATGTGTTTGACACACCGTTTGACAAAGAGTTTGAGCGTGTGAATGGTTCTTCGACATGTCGATTTGTACACAAACATTTCACATCTATACGTTTAAACGACACGCTTAGTCAAACAGTTTGCCAAACGGTTTGTCAAACACGTTCGACAAACACGTTCAACAAACGTGTTTGAAGTTGACCGTCAGCAGATAATAGTGGACCAGTGTGATTCCTAACAACCTTTTTATCTCTAATGTAACTATAAAATTCTTTGGGATTCTCTTTGGATTTATCAGCGATGTTCATTTCGTATTGTCGTTTTCTTTATTTTTATTGTCCTTTTTAAATCTCTCTGTATTGATAAATAACTTTCATAGTCATTTGATGCACCTGAGCACTTATATTTCTTATAAGCCTGTCTCTTTTTAGCAATATTTTTTCAGTTTCTTTGTCGAGCCACTTTGGGCGAGCCTGATTTGGGGTGCGTCTGTCCCCGCAAGGAATGTAAGTATGAATCATCTTAGTGAACGTATTTTGAAATATTTCCCACATCTGATCTACAGGTTTTTTGCTTAGTTTTGCCTCCCAATCTGTAAGCTGAAGCTCGTGACGTAGTCCTATGAACTGAGCTTGACTGAAATCTGGTATTTTAGAAACACATGTATCTATTCTAAAAAAAAAGAAAAAAAAATAGGAGTTTGAATCTAACTAAGTTGTGATCGCTATTTGC
>NC_134815.1:20897937-20902937 GCF_046742065.1 Oratosquilla oratoria
AGGAATACGGGGATCAGAATACGAGACGAAATGAGGAAAAGTTTGAGCAGAACAGGGAATACTCAAGAGGTTTCGACTTGTGGTGAGAATGAGAAATGAGTCTCGGCCGAAATTGTAGAAAACATGAGATGTACCAAATGAGATCAAAAGAATTGTTTGTGCATGGGTATATATATATAATATATACATACATATACACATATATGTATATGTATATATATATATATATATATATATATATATATGTGTGTGTATGTGTGTGTGTGTGTGTGTTTGTTTGTGATTCATCACACACACACACATACACACACACACACACACACACACACACACACACACACACACACACACACACACACACACACACACACACACACACACACACACACACACACACACACACACACACACACACACACACACACACACACACACACACACACACACACACACACACACACACACACACACACACACACACACACACACCTTCCTGCTTACCAGAGCTTGAGTGTCGACTTGCAGTGCAGCGATAATTAGTTATTTTTTTCTTATTCCACTGAATTAGTGGTCGATAACGGTGTGTGTGTGCGTGCGTGTGTGTGTGTGTGTGTGTGTGTGTGTGTGTGTGTGTGTGTGTGTGTGTGTGTGTGTGTGTGTGTGTGTGTGTGTGTGTGTGTGTGTGTGTGTACGTGTGTGTGTACGTGTGTGTACGTGAGTGTGTGCGTGTGCGTGCGCGTGCCCCTACGCTTTACAAATTACATACTATGCAGATGCTCATTAGTGAAGCAATTTGTTTTCCATTTTCTTTCCTATATTATCTTCATTATTCACTTTTATTTTTTCATATTTCTCCATAAGTATGATTACATATGCATTCAGTCTCAGTTCTTTGATTTATATTAAGTATGTAGAGACACAAACGTATCGTGAAGGTGGCTTCCGATGATTTTGCTTAATGATCTTTATGGCAACAGATGCAAATGGATAGCTGCTCTGTTTCGATTCTGTGCCGTATGTTTCCGTATTACCTGCGTTCCATATTACCGCCATTATATTATCAACGCCATTACATTAATTATGTAAACACTAATCTCATTACGCATATTCCATTATCTTTCGCCCGGTGCTTCATATTGTTTATACAAAATCCAAGCGACATTGTTTTAAGTTGTATATACACCCAGATCATTATTGCCCGTTCGGACTATAGTATTCTGCCGAAATGTCTGTTTCACGCTTTCAGTATAATACTCTGTTCCCGAAACAAAGATCTACTTAACTGTGACATTATGCTGAATACTTCTCATACCTCTCGGGATCTATGATGACGAATATGACCCATTTTAAGATTTTCTTCTCGCATACACAATATGCATAGGCCCTGTTCACACTAGCGGTTTCAACCGCACGGAAACAGCGACGGTAGCGCATAGTCAAGAGAAAGCTTCGCGGTTGTGTGTAAACGCCTCCACTGACTTACATTGTCATTGAAACCATTAGTGTGAACAGGGCCTATACGCGTGTGGCTTACTGAGCTTCGAGCTCGCATCGTAATTGCCCGCATCCCAGTTTGATCTCAGCATCTAGTGGTGACGGGCATTTACGCAGGCTGACTGAGCATGAAGGAAGACAGGAGACGAATTTGGGTGACGTAAGTTTCACACATGACCATATTACACAACGCCGAGCGATTGTTTTGATACAAAGAAACATCTTGTTCGTGAGGGTTAACATTACCAACTGAGGCACACAGTTGAAAACTCGTTTAGTTATTTTCTAATTACGTTTACAGAGAGCTTAAAACTATTCTGAACAATTGTAAAACAACCATTAAGTTGTGTGGCACCAATCACTCTATTCTAAACTTTGCATCACAATATGTGGGACATACTGTATATCCTTCTACACAAAGGGTATCAGACAGACCGACCGGGAGCTTTCGTTTTGTTACTTTTATACATACAAATTACACATAGTTCATTACCATGACTGCTTGGAGCTTATTTATTAAGCTGTAACACTCCCCAACGCCTTTTCTTTGACGCAAAAAGGAATATTCAAAATGTTCATTAACTTGAAGTTCTTGGTAAACTTTTCAAACTGATACATGTTGCCTAAGAACTCCCCTTATTAGTTTTCTGTTCTGATCCTTTACGACACATATGTCACTTAGTCCGACACTTTTTTCATTCCTTCTGTGTTCCTTTTTTCTTTTAGTTTTTTCGTATTCCAATAATTTACCATCTCAGACAAATTATTCTATAGTCTACTTTCTTTGCTATCTTCTTTTCCTTATACATATATAAAACACAGAAAAAATGCATGAATATACCTAGCGTGAGATTCTCGTGAAAGAAAATAATATGGAAGATTTATTTGAAAAATGCACTGCCCTCTGGGAGAATCATTTAACAATTACGAGAACTAAATAATGATATATACAATCAAATTAATCCCGAGAACTACTAATCAATTATAATGCACTCTAGGTGAGAATTTTCTAGCCAAGCTAAATCAATAAGGAATTGAAGTGTGAGGCCCATACGTCAACAAACATCGTAGAACTAATTTATTCATTTATATGAATTATCACTGAAAATAAGTAAAGCATTTCCCTCTGCTAGACCAAACTCAACTATTCCTTGAAATCTCTCAGATTTTATTTGATTGCTATCTAAACGTTGGGCAGATGGGTAAACTTCATGTATCAAAATCATGTATCTCAATCTCGCTTGCATTAATTTCATTTTCAAAAGTAAAGAGGAAAATAATTACATGGGAATAGTCTTAGCTTTCCTACAATTTCCACATTGAAAATCTAAAATATCATTGTGACTAGCAAAATGAATTTCAGCTTTTCCATTGAATTCTGCCTTTAGTATAACTTTTTCTAAGTTTCATATATCATATAATTCCCCGTTTCAATATTGTGGCGAATATAGTCTATTGTACTTGTATTTACTAGTACAAAGAATTCAAAGCAGTTCATTTTGCAACTTTCATTAAGATTATATTTTAGAATTTACATAACCTAGCTAACAAAAGAATAGAAAGCATGAATCATAATGTAAATAGATATGTACAAATACTATAACAAAAAATACAGGTGTACAAAATCATGCACTAATTATTTAAAGAATTCTCTTGTTTTATCAAAACTTTTATCTTCATACATCAATCTTTCCTTTCTATATTGTTCGTTTTTTCATGTATTTTTCCTCATTTAGTTCCAGTTCAACCAATACGTGGTCACTTTTACTTATTGGTGTCTTATATTCAATCTTGTCCACTATTTAAGATTCTGATGTGATTATCAGGTCCAGTCTCGAGAGTTCTTTCTCATTTCTATACCTAGTATTCTCTTGAATCCATTGCGTCATTGTACGTTCTATAATCATATCAAGTAGTACATTTCCCCATAGGTCGTCTCCACCCTTCACTGTCATCTCTTCCCAGCAGATTTCTTTACAATTAAAGTCACCCATTATAACTTTCTGCTCTTCCCATCCTTGTCCTCCACTTCCATCATAATCGTCTCTACTCTATTCTATTCATATGTGACATTCCTCACATTTACATTCTTCTTAGTCAGGAACATAACTCCACCCCCTTGTTTTACCTCTCTGTTTCTAATCCAATAATTATATGCACCATGTCCTACACTGTTGGGTGGTAGTGGACCTTTCAATTTTATCTTTACAATTCCCATTATGTCCGGTTCTTATTCCTTCAGGTAATCATTCAATTTGTTCAACTTGTTGTTAAGCAATATATATTTGTGTACGACACTTTTAATTTTCTGGTACTTCCATTGTGTTTTCTGTTTCCCTTCTGTTTTTCTCTTCTATGAACCATTTCCTCACTTTCATATTCACTACTCTCCATTAGAATTTCTCTTTTTCTGATTCTGTTCTTTTCTCGTTTTTTCCTTAGCTTCTAGTCTTTTTGTTTTCTCCTTTCATTCTTCCTTATTCATTTCTCTTTTTATCCATACCTGTTTATATTGTTCACTGTCTGCTAGTTTCCCTGTTTTTGCTGAGATATTCTCTGCTGTTGTTTGTGACCTGAATTTAACCTTAATTGGTCTGGTCTTATCTATATTGTATTTCCCTAGCCTATATATTTCTTCTATTTCTTTCCCTATTTCTGGTTCATCTTCTTGAACTACTTCTAATATCTTATTAACTTTTTCCTTTTCTTCCTTTATTATTGTAGTCCTATTTAGATTATGCTTCTCTTCCATCCCTAATATAATTATACATTTCTTTTTATCCGCTAAGTCTCTTATTATATTCTCCTTCTCCCTCTTCACTTAAATAACTGTGTCCTTAGTTTTTTCTTTCATCTGCTGTTCCATTATACCTCTAAAACCCATTTTATTGTTCTGTACTTTTTCCAACCACTTACTTCTTTTGCTATGGACTCTTTATTCTCTTTATTACTCCTCTTCAATTCCTCATTCTCATCCTTTACTCCTCTTAACTGTCTTTTTAATTCTATTATTTCTTTAGGTTTTGATTCTCCTTTTTTAGTTCTTCCAGTTTATCAATATATATATGTATATATGTATATATAAACATAAATATATATATATATATACATACATATATATATATATATATATATATATATATATATATATATATATATATATTCATTTAATATGGATGAACTATTTGTTTTATGCGTAACATATACAAAGTTTTTAATCGTTTTTTGAGGGAAGATGGCAGAGTCAAACTTCATATCATCATAGATAAATAAACAAATATACAAATAAAACTTATTTACTATAGCAGGATGCAACAGACAATGTTGATTAACCTTCAGTGCTTAATCCTATGACGGTCTTCCTCCGCTCCTAATAATAATACTATAAAGTAAAGAAGAACATGATTTCTTAACACGCATCCTTACATTCACTCCTAAATGTTGTGCTTTTTTTTAACTTGATGAAGAACATAATACATGCATATAAAGACACTTTTACTTCATTC
>NC_134815.1:20907937-20910437 GCF_046742065.1 Oratosquilla oratoria
CTGAAGCCAACATTTTTGCCTTATGCTCTTGGACTGTTGAGGTAGGTAACAGTCACTGCTGGGAATATCACTACACAGTCCACTTATGCCCTCTCAACCAACCCCTCCGCCATCCTTTTCCATGTATAGTTATGGTTGTCGTTAATGTTTTCAGGGGAAAAAGTAGGTAATTGTCAGATACCGTAAACAAGAAATTGAGATTGAAAGACTACTGCAGAAGGAGGAAAAGGGAGAGAGGTATAGATAGGGATTTGGGAGATAGGGTTGATGAAAGAGTATTGGGATGGTTTGGACATTTGGAAAGAATGAGTAAAGAAAGATTAGTAGAACAGGTGTGGAAGGCAGAGGTAGAGGGAGTGAACATGAGGAAACGACCAAGGAAGAGATGGATGGATGGGGTAAAAGGGGCATTGGAAAACACGGAGATGTCTGTTGAGGAAGGAAGGGATAAGACAGAAAATGGGGATTAATGGAAAATGGTTGTGTATGGATGATGCTGTAATGCATAAAAAGGAGTGGATGGGTATCAGAAGTGAGGGAAAATGTGTGAAAAATAAATTGACGCACACCAAAGGAATCTCTCCCCATCTTCTCCATTTCTGCATTGAGGGGACGGAGAGGTGGGGTCGCCGATTTAATGAAACAGCCTTGCTGTGGATGTTCTATGTCTTGCGACACAGCTTCTGATCCAGGGCAGTGGGCGAGATACACGGATAACCCGTCATCAAGGATGAGCCGAGATAAAAGGGAGAGAGGGATGGATGGGGATGGAGTATGGGAGTGGAGTATGACGGAATGGAATGGGTGGGAGTGGATTTTTTTTTTTTTTTTTTTTTGCTACTTCCCTTGTAAGGGGCAAAGACCTTTGGTGAATATATATATATATATATATATATATATATATATATATATATATATATATATATATATATATATATATATATATATATATATATATATATATATATATGTTCGTAAAGAGCTGGAGTCCAGGAGCCATGTTATCAGAAAATTTCGAAATACTGGACTCAGAGTAACAGAATTTATTACCGACGTAAGAAATTATCGACAAGAGTTAGAGAACATAAACGAGCTGTAAATCGTAAAGATGGTAGTTCGGCTATATTCAGGAATTGCCAGGAGGAGCAGCACGAGATGGATTGGGACAACGTTGGTGTGATTTACAGAAACAACAAGAAAGGAGAGAGGCTATTTTTGGAAGCTTGGGCCAGTGACAGCAACAGCGTCAACAGATGCATCAATCTAAATCCAATTTACAAGGGAGCGAAAGACAGACAGGACAGAAGAAGCAGTCAGCGGAGGCCAGTGTAGTGTTTTTATGTCGGGACTTTGATGTTTGGCATTTGTGTGTTTTTTGCGTTTTTTTTTTTGTAGTCCCATTGTGATGTTACTATATTTAACTTTGTCATCATTTTCCTTTTCTTTTATCATCCAGAATGGGTTTTGTTTTGTTTACTATTGGTTTGCTGCTGTTGAGTTAATTGTCATTTTGTTGGGTTTGTCTTCTATTGCTTTTTGTCCCCCCCCCTTTTTTTTCAGCGGACACTTTTTAACACTTTGCAATTTCTTTTTGTCATTCAGTTTTGGTGTTGTTTAATAGTTTTGATTTGTAATGATGAAGGGAGCTAAGCACAAGCAGAACAGGAAGAGCGGCGATAGGCGACCCGTGTGGTGCTTTTGGGTCCGGACTGTGATTTTTTTATATTTTCATTATGTCGGTTTGTCAATTATTTGCTTTTTGTTATTTTTGTGGACACTTTGGGCTAACTTTGTAATTAAATTTCTTTTTGTCTTTTAGTGTTGTTTTTGTTTTTGTTTTATTTTATAGTCTGATTTGTACTGATAAGGACACACAGGACAGTTAGAGCGGTGACATACGACTTGTGTGGTGCTTTTATGTCTGGTCTGTGACATTTGATATTTTTCTTTTTGCCCTTTTATTTTATTTCTTATTTTCGGTGGTTCCATTTGGTGACACTTTGTACTTACTATGTTATTAATTTCTGGGTGTCGTTTAGAATTTGTATTGTTCCGTTTGTTATGACATGGGTTATGTGGTTTTATCAATTCTTTTCATTTGAGTGACGCTTTATACAAATTTGAAATTAATTTCCTTTTGTCATTCGTAATAGGTTTTGATTTTGTTCAAATTCGTTCAATCCGATGGGACCTGTCCCAGAGAACATTGATATAATATATAATTGAATCCTTTTTTTTACTATGTATAACCCTGAGGACGAACCCCGGACAGGGTTCGAAACGTCGGTAATAAATTCTGTTACTCTGAGTCCAGTGTTTCGAAATTTTCCGATAATATATATATTTATATATATATATATATATATATATATATGTATATACATATACATATATATATACGTACATATGTACATACATACACGTCCATACATATAGCAAAGGCTCTTTCCCCCTTATAATGGAAGTAGCTAAAACACACACACACACACACACACACGTA
>NC_134815.1:20920437-20930437 GCF_046742065.1 Oratosquilla oratoria
TCTGTACGAAATATTTCGTGTAGCAAATGGGAGGATTTGGATGCCATTCTTTATTATACAGTATTTCTATATCTTAAAATTGTTGATAAGAACTTGCTTCAGGATTAAGCTTTATCGCTGTCTTATTTCATGTCTTGCTTCATGTCTAGTTTCATGTCTTGTTTCATGCCTTGTGTACAACACATTTCGTGTACGACATGGAAGGATTTGGATGCCATTTTTCATTAAACAATATCTGTATATCTTAAAATTGTTTATGAAAACTTGCTTCAGGATTAAGCTTTATCGCTGTCTTATGTCATGTCTTGTTTCATGTCTAGTTTTATGTCTTGTGTACAACACATTTCGTGTACGACATGGAAGGATTTGGATGCCATTTTTCATTAAACAATATCTGTATATCTTAAAATTGTTGATGAAAACTTGCTTCAGGATTGAGTTTCATTGCTGTCTTGTTTCATGTCTTGTTTTATGTCTAATTTTCTGTCTTGTGTACAGCACATTTTGTGTAGTAAATGGGAAGATTTGGATACCATTTCTTATGATATTCCCCATTGTATTCTGTCTAAATTTAAACCTTTATTTTTTCCTGTCTAGATTAGAGGCATGAAAATGTAGGTTATTGCGATTATCCACCTAAACTTGTATATTATAGTTTTGCAATATATTTCTACCTTCTACAAGGATTTTTTATTGGAATCAGCATAAACTTTACAATCCACCATTACATCAATTCACAGCAACTTTACACGGAAGCATACTTTATAATTTTTGCTCTGAAAAATAAAAATAGTTGAAGGCCGTGTACAGAGTAGCTGGAATTGATTGCACATTATTTTTGCTCTGCTATTTTTATAGTAAATTGTATTGGTGGCCATGCATTTCCTTTCTGATTGGCAGTTCAAAGCCAATAAAGATAATTTTTTCAGTCGCTCTCCTTCTCATCTTCGGACAGTTTTAGAATTTTGAGTTTTGTTCATCTACTTTCGATTATTAGTTGTTTTCAATTATGATAATTTATGTTATAAATTTTGTTATATTATTGAATGATATGTTCTTGAATACAAGAGTTATTAAGCAATTAAATAACTGAATTATTATGTACAGTAGATAGACCATTAAAAAAGAGGGCATAATTTTTATTATAAGTATAGAAAACCTGATAATCAAGTAAAAAGCTAAAAAGATGAACAGATAAGTAAACAATTAAATTAATTTGACGGTGATAATGAATGTACGAAAATAAATACAATGTCCAAAGAGGTTTCATCTTCCCCTGCTCCAGCCTAAAGTGGTGCATTCAAAGTCTACATTTGTATGCATAGACATTTACATATATATACATGTATACAAAAAGTCAAGAAAGATGGGCCCAATTAAGATCGACAAAGGTGACTTGATAAATTCCGATGAAAACATGAGAGAGGCGTTAGATAACTATTTTTTCACGAAATTTATAAAGGATAGGTTACATATGGTATCTGACTGCCACTCGATCTTCAGTGAGGATGGGCAAAGTAGATTAACTAATATCAGCATTAACAAAGAAGTAGTCAAACAGCTTCATAGACTTTAAGCTTCAAAATCACAGGATCCAGAGGGAACTATTTCAAGAGTGCTTAAGGAATGTAAATTAGAAATCTGCGACCAGTTAACGGAAACATTTATTAAGTCGTTAGACACTAGATTCATGCCTATTTCGTAGGGACAAGCAAATGTTGTTTCTGTTTTTAAAAAGGAAGATAAATTGTCTTTGCACAACTACCAGCCAATCAGTTTGACGTCGGTTATAGATAAAATGCTAATAACAGCTAATAGAATTAGAGATCAGATCGAGAGACGTAATTTGATTCGTGACTATGATTTGATTTGATTTGTGATTTTATTCGCATGGGATCATGAAGGGTTGGTCATGCGTAACTTATCTTTCTACACTAATGTCTACAAGGTGTCAGATAACAGCGGTAGTTACAAAGTCATTTACCTTGATTTGAACAAAGCGTTCGATATGGTGTCCCTCCATAGATTTAAATAAAGTCAAGGCCCATAAAGAAAGGTGTTTGAATGTATTAAAACAAGGATCAGTGAAAGAAAACAGTGGGTCACTGTAAACGGTGTAATATCCAAATGAGGGAATGTTACTAGAGGAGTTCCTCAGAGCTCCGTTTTGGGCCACTTATTGTTCATTGTATACATAAACGACTTGGGCAGTAGAGTTATTATTAATGATAGTATGTTTGTGGATAACACTAAAATAAGACGCCAAATTAGTTCAGAGGTAGGAAGACGTCGGGATAATGCAGGAAGATCTTAAATTGTTCACATGGTCGGTGAGATGGCAAATGAGCTTCAATATCCCAGATGTGCAGTGTGTTAAATGTAGGTTTACATTACCCAGTAAGCAGATATGACTTATATAACACCTTTTAGGGAATACTGAATACTCGAAAGACTTGAGAATGATGGTGAGTCTTGAATTTAATTCCAGGAAACGGTTACAAATAAAAATGCAAAGGTAGTTATCAAACTCTGGCGTTAGTTGGACCCATCCTTGTCTATGTGGCAAAGTTTTGGTGTCCGTCATATAGAATGAGAATCAATTCATTGGAAATAGTACAGAGCAGAATGACCAAAACTACATAGGCTCAGAAATTTACCTTACGAGGACAGGCTCAAGCACCTAAATGTACACTTTCTGGAAAGTAATAGAATGCGGGTTGATCTAGAAGAGATGTTTGAGTGAGTCAAGAGCTTTAAAAAGGTGATTCAGACAAGATTATTACACTCATATTAAGACAACAGTGCAAGTCTCGCAATAATGAATCTAAATTGGACAAATTAAATTTAAAGATGAAGTAGGCAAGAACTAGTTTACCATTAGAGTGGCTACCGAATGGAAAGGAGTTGGTATCCATGTAGTGATCGCTGAGAAAATCAGTTGCTTTAGGAATTGTCAATTTAATACAAGGGGATAATAGATGGTAATGGACATGGAATTGCTTAGTGTAGTCCTTATGGTCTCTTGCAGTCTCCTTTATTCTTCTGTAAGGGGGACAAAGCCTTGGTATATGTATGTATATACATATACATACACACACACACACACACACACACACACACACACACACACACACACACACACACACACACACACACATATATAATATACGTATATATATATATATATATATATTATATATATATACATATGTATATATATGCATATATATATATATGTATACATATATATATATATATATATATATATATATATATTCATTGTATATATGGGCAGGAGATTTTCTCTCAAGCATGTATGGTTAAACTTAATGGCAAGATTATTATTGCAGAGTTTTTTATCTGCCTTTTCTCTTTCTCTGAGAATCTTTTTCCCTTCCACGGGAAGTTGTCTTATAATGTCACCATATGACATTGTTTTGTCAGTTACTTTGGGCATGGCTTTACCAAAGTGAAAAACTGGCCAGAACGCGTTTTCACACTACCTGATGAAGCACTAAGTAGTGTGAAAACGCGTTCTGGCAACACAAAGCCATGCCCAAAGTAACTGACAAAAAAATGTCATATGGTGACATATAAGACAACTTCCGTGGAAGGGAAAAAGATTCTCAGAGAAAGAGAAAAGGCAGATAAAAACTCTGCAATAATAATCTTGCCATTAAGTTTAACCATATATATATATATATATATATATATATGTGTGTGTGTGTGTATGTGTGTGTGTATGTGTATGTGTGTGTGTGTGTGTGTGTGTGTGTGTGTGTGTGTGTGTGTGTGTGTGTGTGTGTGTGTGTGTGTGTGTGTGTGTGTGTGTGTGTGTGGAAATAAGTTTCACCACAAGAAATCTAACCTTTGCTTTAGCGACTGCTTATTGTGAAGCAAAAACGATAGCTTTGAACCAAACAGACCGTACAAAAGGAACGACCTGAACTACGACCTGGCAGTTCTCCGACGACACTAGGCTAGCTCAGTCTCTCTTCTAATTTCACCGATTCCTTATTATGGTGTGTCATTGTGATAAATGGTAATAAGTTCTACCACAAGGACTCGAACATTTGCCTTAGCGACTTCTTATTATGAAACAAAGACGATAGTTTTGAGCCAACCAAACCGTACAAGAGGAACGACCTAGACTACAACCTGGTAGTTCCTTGACGTCACTTGGTTAGCTCGTCTCTTTTCTAATTTCACAGTTTTATTAAGGCGAGCCTTCCCACAAGTTTTGTGTCATTATGACAAATGGAAATAAGCTTCACCGCGAGGACTCGAACCTTTGCCTTAGCAACTGATTATTATGAAACAAAGATGATAGCTTTGAGCCAACTTGACCGTTCAAAAGGAACGACCTGAACGACGACCTGGTATTTCCACGACGGCACTAGGTTAGGTCAGTCTCTATTCTAATTTTACCGAGTCATTACGTTGCATGATACTCCTGATGGCTTTCTCCTTTTGTTGATAAGCAGAATGCATAATGTTTTTATTTTTTCATATGGCTCAATCGAAGAAATGATATTTACACAACACCCTGAACTCAAGCCCTCCATTTATACAAGATATGTTGATGATATCTTTATCAGCGCTAATACAGAAAGAGCTTTTTTCAGATTGTTGAGATGTTCAGGGAAAACTCTTCACTCAATTTCACACATGAACTTGAGATTGACCATAAAGTCCCCTTCTTCGACACTGTTGTACACAGAGACACACACAGTTTTTTTCACGGAAGTGTACGTCAGATCGATCAATTTAGGATTTTGTATAAAATTGGCGGCAGCAAATATCCTGAGAGATATCGACGCAGTGTCATAAATTCTTTTGTCAAGCGTGGGTTCACACACTGCTCTATATGGACTCCTACCAACGCTGAATTAAAAAGCATTTCTCAACTCCTTACCAACTACGGCTACAAGAAAGAAAAGATAGACGAAGTCATAAGAAGACGATTGGACACTTTCATGGCCCAAGAGACACATGTAGACAACCACACGACAATCAATTTGTACTATAAAAACGTCATGTTTTCTGTTTACAAATAAGACGAGAAAGCCATGACGAATATCATCCAACGTAATGTTCAACCCACCGATCCCGAAGCACGCACCAAACTCACAATTTATTACAAGTCCAGACGAACCTCCAAACTAGTAATGAAGAACAGCTTTCTCCAACCTAGTATACCAATATATCTGCAATATTGATGACTGCAATTGCCTACTTACCAGGCATATAGGTTTCACTACCACCACACTGTTCAAAAAACCCTCAACGCACTTACAGGATGTAGCGATACGCCGCCGCCAAAACAGCAGGATACACGGGGAAACACTGAGGAGAAAACAGATGGAAGAAAATACAGTAATCCCACACAGAGAACATGGCACCAGGAGATTAAGAATGACAAAAGGTGTATACATTCATAACCTGCCATCAACATTCAACAAATACCCGATTCCACTCTTCCCTCAGTTAGAAGCTCGCACAACGACTTGGACAAACAGCACCCAACGGAGTGCCACCTTTCGCACAAAAGTTTACCTTCGCTAATGTCAACATAAACCATATAAAATAACCATTTAAACTCAACACAACTATACCTATACTTTCAACATTAAACTATGCTCCTGAAGATGGCCAAATGATGGCCGAAAGACGTCTCGAGTTAACATGGATTTTAGTAATTTACTTAGTATCCTCGCCAATAAAGACCGGAACGTTGTCAGAAAAACTGAAAAAGCAGACTGCAAGTAGAATAATGCCGTAACTGCTGCCGATTTGAATAGAACATGTATTCTGATTAGCCTTTACCCCAAATATATATATATATATATATATATATATATATATATATATGCATATATATATGTATATATATATGTATGTATATATATGTGTGTGTATATATATATATACAATCTAAATAACCGTCGCGCAGAGGATTCGAACCACCGCCAGAGACTCAAGAGAGTCCGTAAGCACCCGCCTTAGACCACTCAACCATAGACGATCTAAAAGTGTATGAACTCGTAATCTATCTGATTACCGAGATGGGGAGGGTGCTAACTGCCCCCCATATAAACCCCCTTTTTACCATACACCTAATCGCACCAATGGGAATGGTAAGGACTAGATCGAATCCCCCTCACGCTTCTCGTCATCGTAACTATGTGAATAAATTCGCTAGTGGACAGCGACATCAATCATACAATCTAAATAACCGTCGCGCAGAGGATTCGACCCACCCCGCCTTAGACCACTCAACCATAGACGATCTAAAAGTGTATGAACTCGTAATCTATCTGATTACCGAGATGGGGAGGGTGCTAACTGCCCCCCATATAAACCCCCTTTTTACCATACACCTAATCGCACCAATGGGAATGGTAAGGACTAGATCGAATCCCCCTCACGCTTCTCGTCATCGTAACTATGTGAATAAATTCGCTAGTGGACAGCGACATCAATCATACAAAAACTAGCGAATTTATTCACATAGTTACGATGACGAGAAGCGTGAGGGGGATTCGATCTAGTCCTTACCATTCCCATTGGTGCGATTAGGTGTATGGTAAAAAGGGGGTTTATATGGGGGGCAGTTAGCACCCTCCCCATCTCGGTAATCAGATAGATTACGAGTTCATACACTTTTAGATCGTCTATGGTTGAGTGGTCTAAGGCGGGTGCTTACGGACTCTCTTGAGTCTCTGGCGGTGGTTCGAATCCTCTGCGCGACGGTTATTTAGATTGTATGATTGATGTCGCTGTCCACTAGCGAATTTATTCACATAGTTACGATGACGAGAAGCGTGAGGGGGATTCGATCTAGTCCTTACCATTCCCATTGGTGCGATTAGGTGTATGGTAAAAAGGGGGTTTATATGGGGGGCAGTTAGCACCCTCCCCATCTCGGTAATCAGATAGATTACGAGTTCATACACTTTTAGATCGTCTATGGTTGAGTGGTCTAAGGTGGGTGCTTACGGACTCTCTTGAGTCTCTGGCGGTGGTTCGAATCCTCTGCGCGACGGTTATTTAGATTGTATGATTGATGTCGCTGTCCACTAGCGAATTTATTCATATATATATGTATATATGTATATATATATGTATATATATATATGTGTGTATATACATATATATATATGTATATATATATATTGATATAGGCAGATATACATATATGTAATTATATATAAACATAAGAGTTTAGCGTGTTCAACAACTAAAACAAAACAAAAAAATGAGTTTTCTTTATATTATGGAACTAGTTAACCTTTCTTTGATCATATAAGTTTCGTGAAGAACCATTGGTTTAAAAATTTTCGCCTTTCCATCACGGAGAATGGAAATTAGGAAAGTCGTTTGTTTGTTCCACTTGCGATTACGTCCGGGTTATTTCCAAAGGTGAACAAGGGCCTCAGACCATTTTCTAGGGAAGGGAGACTTCAGTTCATTGCGTAACTCACAGAAATGAAAAATAAATTGTCGAAATGCACGGATAAGACGGCGTGAATTTAATACGCAACCAAAATAAATCTCCAGTTTTAATGGAATTCTAAACATGCAATTGGCGAAAGTTGTTGTTCTTGTGTTCTTTTATTGCCGTTCATTTCCCATATGGAGGCTAATCCGGCATCGGTAAATGGCTCACTTGAGAAAGAGGAAAAATCGGAGTACTTAAATTCTTTTCTTTCGTTGATTGCAGCCAGTATCATTTTCTTTTTGAATATGCCCTTCTCATTGTTTCATGAAAAAAAAAATTAAAATATTTCTCGTGTATTACAGTCTCATGCTTGAGGGTAACAACCCGGTATGGGCAAGCTGCCAAAATCGTTGTCAGGGTGACTGAGAAAAAGTAAAAGGGAAATAGAAAAGAAAACAAAAACGTGTTTGTGTAATGTCTGCTCCCCAGACGTCTTCCAACTTTGTTGCCACCAATAGGCCTTCACAGAAATGAATAAGAGAGTCTGGCAACAGCACGTGAAGATGAAACGTACCAATCCTGAAAGGCTGTAGCTTTTCAGAGACTAAGATGGTACCAAAAAAATAAATAAGATAGCCCCCCCCCCAATAAAAAAAAAAAAGCATCGCTCGGTACAAATGTGGTCATTCTTGATAGTAGTTACTAAGGATATAAAGGGTAATAGATATAGAATACCTTCCTCTGGAGAATGAATAACTCAGAAAATTATAAATATATCTAGTAACTGTCATATTTCACTACAATGGTAAATTGCAGGACGCTTCTTTAGCTTAATATAATCGTCTGGATTCACAAAACTCCCTTGAACTAAGTAACAGCGTCTGAAATTAAACAAAAACTACCTTTTCTGTGACCGTGTATGAAAATGCATCTAGATTGATTTTTAGAAGACTTTTTCATAACAAAAATATAAAAATAATTTTCAAAGATATGATATTCATATACTGTGGCTACCAAATATTTTACCCTGGTAGAGATACATATGCCAATCATGTTATTAGCAAATAGAATAAACTTTCCATTAGCTTAACTTTGTTTAACACAGTTACCAAGCTTTTACAACTTTGTTAGGCAAACACCTAAACGAAGTGTTTTAACCCCATACGTGTGGACATATATTCTATATATATTTTTGGTTGGCTGCAAACAACTTTGCTTAATTGATGGCGCTTCTGAAGAATTCGGATTCTTTTGGCTATCTCCCTTAATGTAGCGACATTCTTTTAACGTTTTACAATAAAAATTCTAGGGATAGCCCAGTAAAGTAAATACAGAGTCGAACTCATGTACTAGTGGTCTTGAGATCGATTTCCAGGACCCTCTGTGAGCTTCCAGCGTTGGTTCTCGGCAACCATGGCCAGGCGGGGAGACGACTCAAAATCGCCGACCCCCCCCCCCAAAAAAAATATATATACATATACATATATACATATATATATATATATATATATATATATATATATATATATATATATATATATATATATATATAATAACGGCATATCACTTCCCACAGCATGGGGATGGAATGGGAAATTTAAGTTAAGTTTTAAAAACTCCAGTTGATTGATTTACCCTTTGGAACGTCACTATTATGATGTGCTATCAACTAATTTTTACGTCTATAATAACCGTTTCAAAGAAAAGATGCCAAATGCTTCAAGCATCACAATTCTAATCGACATAATTTTCTCTCCCATTTGTTTTTCCAAAGTGTTTTGTGAAGATGAATAAAATCAAGTTGTTGGCCAGAAGAACTAACCAATTTGCTATTAAACCTTGCTTTGGGTAGCACGACTTTTCATTTCTTAATGCTGCCATCACCAAACTGTTCTATTCATGTGTGAGGTATGTTATCGAGGAATAAGCTTCTCTTAATCAGAAAGTATTAGGCAGTATCTGTATTAGTACATTTCTATCACTGACGAATTTTTTCAGCTCTGAAATGCGTTCTGCTTGATGAAGGATATTTCTATTTCCAACACTTGATTGAGGAGGAACCTGAGTTTTTTAAATTTGTTGTAGAGGTTTCCCTTTCCCCTTGAAAAGAGGTTAAACCATCTTACAACAGGTCTAACCATTTAATGTCGAACCATCTTTGACTATTTTTTTCTGTTATATAACAGCATATATTTTAACCCTTTAACCTCTATATCTCTTGTTTATTTTTGCTGCTACAAAACGATTATAATCATTTGAGTGAAGCCTCTTACTGGCTTCACAAGTTTAAACCCATCTTTGGTGTCTACATTCGACTACTCTTTATTTTGGCTACTGTAAGCTGACTTTATTCAATTGGGGTAAACTTCTACAAGCTTCAAAGGAACAAAGTAGATAACGATAGGAGCAGGATACGTTTGACCAATAACAAAACCTGGTAAACAAACACGGAAAATGGATATGTTTAGTAGAACATGAGATTCTGCGCCATATTTTTGCCAAGAGTAGTTATATGATATGATAATTTGACCAGACTAAAGGGTAGCCAGGCCACTAACA
>NC_134815.1:20942937-20945437 GCF_046742065.1 Oratosquilla oratoria
CTCCACTTTTTTAGCAATCACCCTGACAATGTTAAGAAAAGTGTTGCCTCTGTCCTTTTCTTGAGGGCTTACGGGATTTGCAGTCCTCAATTTCTGGACCATGAGATTGAGGGGATCAAATGTCAACTTGAGAAGTTGGCTTATCCACCTTGGTTTCTTGATCAAGTCCTCAGTAAGGCTAGGGCCAACCATTTTAAAACTTCCTCCCCCTCAAGTTTTCACCGTTCCTTTAAGGACATTTTAAAAATTCCATTCAATAATACCATCAGTTCTTCTACTAAATGTTTTCCTCATGAACGTCTCACTATTGCCTATCACTATCCTAACACCGTGCGTAAGCAAATTGTGAACGTTCAACAAAAACCGAAGGAAGTTGAGTCACCTGGTGTTTATTGTTTGCCCTGCAAAGATTGTGATTTGGTTTACTTGGGTCAAACCGGGAGAGACCTGAACACTAGATTGGCAGAACATAAAAGGTCAATTAGGTATGGACAAGAAAATTCGGCTGTATTTCTTCATGTCAAAAATAAGAATCATTCTTTCGACTGGGGTAAGGCCAGATTAGTGTTCAAGTCCCACTGCGGTTTCAGGAGGAAAATAGTCGAATCAGCATTAATTGAGGAATGCCCTAATATTAATATTTCTAAAGGGCAGTGGACACCTGACATAATCTCACGCGCAGCAGTAGCCAAGTTGGTGCGGACGCTACATCCTCCCCTCTCCTCACCTCCTCCCTCCTCCGCCACCCCAGTTTGCCCCGCGCCTGAGTGAGGTCAACTGTCCACATCTCTTCTTACTGTAGTTTATAAGTCCCCTCTGTTCTCTATCTTATGTACTTTCCTGAAGAGGGCTACAGTTGATAGCCAAAATGTAGGATTTTGTTTTCTTTATTCGAAGTTTATTCTTTCTCCGACTGTGGGTTCCTGTGTGTAATGTACATATATATATATATACATATATATGTATATATAAATATATATATATATACATATATATACATATATATATATGCACACACATATACATACATATATGTATATATATATGCATATATATATATATATGTATATATATGTATATATATATATATATATATGTATATGTATATATATATATGTATATATATTATATATATACATATCTATATATCTATATCTATCTATATATATATATATATATATGTATGCATGCATATATGTACATTATATTTATATATATATATATATATATATTTATATATATATTTATATATACGTATATATATATATATATTTATACAAACATATATACATGTACATATATATATAAACATATATGTATATATATGTGTATATATATGTATATATACATATATATATGTACATATGTATATATATATATATATATATATATATACATATATATATATGATGTAAGCGGAATAGGAAACACAGGAGTCTTAGTCTTGAGTTTATTCCTGACTAGTTTCGCAGGTATGCTTTTTCAAAGGAATATGTGTACAAACGGGCTGTGGGCATTATATACATGGGGTGGACCTCACCACCTCTCCGAGTTGCCATAGTTGGTGGCGAATGTGAACATCACATTGTGGCTCACGTAACAATGAAGACATTTTTACAATTAAATATGATAACACTAATACCAAAGAAATTATTAATAGAAAATGTAACAATAGTAGTGAAAACGATGAAGATAAATATTTAATAATATTAACAATAATAACAAAATTGATAGTAGCAATACAGGAAATAATAACAATAAAATAAAAGTAATAATAATAAAAACTATAATAAAAATGATAATACTAATAAACAATAAATAGTTATTAATAGTAATTATTACAATAATAGTTAAAACAATGATAATAAAAACGAAAAATTAAATAAATATTTAAATAGTAACAATAATAATAACAATAATAATGATAATGAAAGTAATAATAATAAAGATGGTAATAATAAAAATAAAAATAAAAATGTAATGATTATAAAGATAGAAATAATAAATAATAGTTATAATAACAATGATAATAATGATAATAGTGTTGAAAATAAATAGTAACAAATAGCATTAAAAGAATAAATCATGATAAAAAGTTGGGGCAAGGTAGCATGGAGGAACTTCAGAGTGAAAGGAAGAAAGCTGGGGAGGGTAGGCCGAAGTGGGAAAAAGGTATCTACTTAGGGTCGGGGGGTCTGGGAAGCCATTCTTGGAGGGCAAGTGTCGCGGTAGATTTTGTCCATTTCGAGTCACCAGTTCTCTTGTTTGTGTTTTTGTGGTTGGCAATGTAAAGTGATTCAATTATTTTCCGTTGTTTCTTGTGTAGTCCTTTAGCTAGAATGGTGGAACCCTCCCAGTTAGGCAAATGTCCCTCTGTGTCAATGTGGTTAACTAGAGCGTTGGTTTCTCGGTGGTGTCTAATGTCCGCTTTGTGTTCCTTGAGTCCTCTGTATGTCTCTCCGTAGTATGCATAGTCACATCCTTTACAGGGAATTTTGTA
>NC_134815.1:20990437-21005437 GCF_046742065.1 Oratosquilla oratoria
CGATGAGTAAAGCTCTTGGTAAAATTCTTCTACTCTTTTTAACATTCTGTCTCTTCATTTAATTATTTCTCCATTTCTATCTTTCAAATATATCCGAGAGTAGATACCTATCCGAGAGTTGACACCTTGACGTGGTGGATAGGCTTGAGGATCTTAATTATTACAAAAGCTATGTCAATAGAGAGGAAAGCTCTGCAGGGTCACCCATATCAAACAGGTTTTGTAGGAAAGATCAGACAAACAGCGGCTCAAACACACAGTCGTAGGACCCACTGCTAACTGGCACGTCCCTGATGGCAAACGGAAATTCCTCATAGATATATGGGGTACCGTCATAATGACGGCGTGGACCATTGCGCACCCTATAGATATAGGGCTTCACCGAATATAATGAATAAGGTGACACCAGAGAAATATCTCACCAGAAAGCAGTTGGCAAGGAGGTGAGATTACTGCTAACCCCCTTTCATAGCCAACATGAATATGAATAGCACAATCAAAACAAAACCGGGCGTTCCTGTTGAATCAACGTCTCCTAAAGGTCCAACCGCATTGCCTCGTGTACTTACGGACAGTGTGCCACCGAATGTGAGTAAGCACTGTCCAAGCAGATCCAAGTCTTGGACATTAAACAACATGAAGAAAATGAAGATCTATACTTACAACGTAAGAAGTCTCTCAGAAGACCACAGACTGGAGAGTTTAATGAAAGAACTACACAACATCAAGTGAGACATCGTAGGACTGAGCAAAGTCCGAAGAACGGAAGAAAAGCTGATACAATTACAAGATGGTCACCACCTGTTCTACTATAGAGTTAAGGACAAAGAAAGATCTAGTGGAGTAGGATTCTTGATCAACCGAGAGGTTGTTGATAACATAGTTAAATTCAGTAGTTTATCGGACAGGGTAGCTTGAATTATGATTAGGCTGTGCAAAAGGTACACTCTAAAAATAGTTCATGTTTATGCATCAACTTCACAGAGTTCAGACGAAGGAATGCTAAAGTAGAAAAGAAGATGGGAGATGAAATTTGCATTGGGAAGTTTGGAGTAGGTGAAATATATGACAGAGGTGAGATGTTAGTAAATTTTACAGAGAACTACAATATGAGGATAATGAACACTTTTTTAAAAACGTGTAGGTCGTAAATGGACGTGGAGAAGTCCAAATGGAACAACAAAGAACGAAATAGACTTCATATTAGGAGATGAGAGCAAAAGCGTTAGCATTGTTACGGTAATAAATAAAGTCAACACAGGTAGTGACCATAGAATGGTAGGTTGCACAGCTAAATTCAATTTCAGAGCCGAGAGAAATAAACTAGTTTTAAAAAAGAAAATAAGCCTTGCAAAGGTTAAGGATAATAATAAGAAATTTCAGTTAGGAATTGAAAATAGATTCGAAGCTCTAAGAACTAACGAGAACAGCGTGGAAGATATTAATTTGAATTTAGTGAATATCATTAAGGAATCAGCAGAGAAAGTAGGAATAAAAAATAAAAAAACATTAGAGAAAAGAAATACTCCAAAGCTACGAATAACCTAATTAAAAGAAGGAGGACCATGCAGATTAAAAGCAGGAGAGACGAAATAGAAAAAGTAGAACTAAACAAGCTTATCAACAAAAGACAGAGATCAGAGAAAAGAAAGAGAAACATGGATGAAATCAAGGAAACTATTCGGAAAGGTAAAAATATTAAAGTGACCGAGCGCAGACATACTTTAGGAAGACATCAAATGATGTTATATATATATATTTTTTTATATATATATATATATATATATATATATATATATATATATATATGTGTGTGTGTGTGTGTGTGTGTGTGTGTGTGTGTGTGTGTGTGTGTGATTGTATATACGTATATAAGCAAACGTGGATCAGCGTCCAATCTTGAATGCGGGACGTCATTGTTCATTTCACTGATTGTCCAATGCAAGTTTTTAATCGCACTCTCAAGGTTTCCTGATGCCACTCTGCAATATCGAACTTCAAAGGTTTTTACACCAGGATTGTATTGCAATGCTTATAGATATTCAGTATGATTGAGCTGATTACAGTGGCTTCAGACATCATTCGGAGCCTCAGCTATTCTAGCGCTTGACACCTAACTTGCACGTGGCATCACCTATAAATGTTTAATAAGTCAGATAAAGCCGCCTTAGTGAGGTACAAATACTCTATCGTCCCACAGGGTATAGGTCGGGAGTTCTGCAGCATAGATCTTTGATACTAAAAACATACACACGCATACACACACACACAAACACACAAACACACAAACACACAAACACACACACACACACACACACGCGCGCGCGCGCGCGCGCGCCAAGGGTGGTCCGTCGATGATCAACGACAACAGTGTTCCGGTGAGGTGAGATTGGTTGAGGGAAGTTGGGTGGTAATGGTGACGTCTTTGTCCCTGGTACAAGAGAAGGTGACTGTGAAGCCCAAATTTTAACCCACATATCCTTCTATACTCCGAGTAAGTCAGATCCGGATCAGGTAGATAAACTCTATTGTTGACATGAAGTCTTTTTATTCGCCGGTTATCTTGTGCTTGACTGCGACCAGACTCAATATGTTTGGCCACTTACGAGCACTCTGTGCGCCATGAAGCGCGATCACTGTCGACGGTTTCGAGAGCAGTTGGTGTGATGTTACGCCTCTTGAGTGTGGTTGTTTAGCTGATGTTTATAGCGCTTTTTCTGACCTCCTGCATTATCATGTATACCAGGTAGTTGCCCGTAAAGAGTTTGCAGGGAAAGACGGTTCTCAGACATACGGATGACGTGACTTACCTATTGCAGCTCTCGCTTTGCTAGCGATGCTTCAATGCTTGAGATTTGTGCACGTTGCAAGAATTCAATGGGTGGCCCTTTGTCATGCCATGTTGTGCCCAGGATTCTTTGAATTCACCAAATGTGGAATCCCCCAAGAACTTTTATGTGACGTCTGTAGTTGGTTCAGGTTTCTGAGCTGTAAAGTAGGGTGGGGCTACAGATGGCTCTGTAGACGGATATTTTGATTTCGGTTCGAAGGTTTTCCTTATGAAACACCCAATAGCGTAGACTGCCAAAAGATATGGATGCAATGTGGATTCTTGATTGAACTTAATTGTCTACATTATGCTTTGGTGTTATTATTCTGCCGAGGTATGTGAATTGTTTCCCTTGCTTGAGCTATACACCATTGGCTTGAATAAAATGGGGGAGAACTGGGGCTGTTCTCTGTTGTGCAAGTATAAATATCATCTTTATTTTAACATGCAGACCCATATATTGGCAGACTGTAGAGATCACCATGTAAATGTGTTGTAGGGTTTCTGCGTAGTGAGCCAGCAGAGCGCAATCTTCATCGTACTGCAGTCCCATGTTGTGAGCAGTAGAAAGTTTGGTGCGGGTCGGGAGGCGGTGGAAGTTAGAGGTTCCCATATAGGCGGTAGCGTATCAACAATCAGTCGTCATCATTGAGTTTATTGTGGCTAAGAGGGGAGATAGCAGTAAGAAACAGGTCGAATACCACAGGTGCCAGGACACAGCTTTGCTTAACTCCCACTTCAAAGGCCCTGATTTTTGCCCACACGCTAGCACAAAGGCATTCATTCCGTTATGGAATCTTTTGAGGATGTTGAGAAATTGTAGATGGGTACCAAACTCTCTCTCTTTCTCTCTCTCTCTCTCTCTCTCTCTCTCTCTCTCTCTCTCTCTCTCTCTCTCTCTCTCTCTCTCTCTCTCTCTCTCTCTCTCTCTATGTAGCTATTCGCGTGTATATAGGTGTGCAACAGTGAGGGTATGCACCTGCACAGATGCGTGTGTCTATATATGTGTGACTGTCTAGAGTGTAAACAATGACTGACCGCAAACCCTCCCTACCTCCACAAGAATCTTTCCCCCTCCCACCATCTCTCTCTCTCTCTCTCTCTCTCTCTCTCTCTCTCTCTCTCTCTCTCTCTCTCTCTCTCTCTCTCTCTCTCTCTCTCTCTCTCTCTCTCTCAATGTGTGGGTACGTGTGTATGTGTATGTACAGTATGTGTGTGCGTGCGTGAGCGTGGATATGATTAAGCACATATGTTTGTAAGCGTATGTGTGCGTATGTGTGCCTGCCTAGAGTGTAAACGTTGGTTGACCACAAACCCTTCCTAACCCCATTAAGGGACGGTAAAGTTCTACGAGGGATAATCTCCTCCGTAACTCTTCTTCTTTTTCTCCTTCTGTCTCTCTCTCTCTCTCTCTCTCTCTCTCTCTCTCTATATATATATATATATATATATATATATATATATATATACATATGTATATATATATGTATATATATGTAGGTACATGTGTACATATGTACATAAAGGTATATATTATCTATCTCTCCCTCCTCCCTCTCTCCCTCTTACTCCATCTCCTTATCTCTCTCTCCGTCTCCCATATCCTTGATATCCTACAGAGCCACCATGTGAGTATACACGGTACCCCCACCTCTCACCCCGCTGCCTTCTTGGCAAGTATAGAAAGACATAAGTCTAAAAGTCCATGATACAAAGCCATCATTGGAGGCCTGTGAGACCCAGGATCTAACAGAATGGATACCTGGCAGTTTCCTGCATCCTCGATTAGCAGAACGTCGTCTGGAGTCCCATCCTGCCACTGGAAGATGGTAGTTGAGGCTAAGATGGTAGAGGAAGGGACTACGCAACCCTCCTTCACCTAAAATTCATTCAGCTGTGCTTTTGCTCCTCTCACTTTATCACTTTCACCATCATTATTAAGTTTAGGCACTAAAGCCCTGTGATGATAGGACAGGGTGACGGAGACAGGTGGCGTATGCGGATGGAAGTCTCCAACCCTATTCTTACACGCAGGCGGTTTAAGAGTGGTTGTCGCTAGAGAAAAGGAATAGGAACAATTCTCTCCTTCGGCAGCTTCCTATATGACTGAGCAGCCCTCTTCAGAGATCTCCATTACTTACCCTGAACGGGGGGAGGTCTAGAAAAGGTAACCTAAACACTGGCTGTTTCCAGCCCCTTTGAGTTATTCAATGCGACCATCTAGGCTACCCTTATGCGGTCGGCCTGCCACTGAATAAACCCATATACCACATATTCCTTTCACGATTATGATATGGAACGTCCGAAGTATCCTACTGTAGATTACAAAAGAACTATAATCCGGCCACACAGACACAAAACACCTATTGCTCATGAACTGAAGAAATACAGCATAGACAAAGCAGCACCCAGTGAGACTCGCCTTTCTGGTGAGGACTCGCTGACAGGAGCCGGCGAAGGATACTTTATCTGGAAGGGCTATCATGAAGATGCTCGACTATAACATGGCGTTGGTTTTGCAGCTCACAGTGCACTAACCCAAAAGATCTCCAAACACCAAATCAACTTAAGATGAAGACTGGACCTGGCGAAGACCACTCACAAATGGGCCTATGCATCTACTTCCAAAACTGAAAATTCGACAGTATTATCCATGTACACATTGAGTAGCCATGGTGACGCAAGAGAACCTAGAGCAACCTCGACTTCACCTCAAACAACTTACCCTTGCTATTTCCAACCCTATTATAAGATTTATTACTCATGTAAAAGCTTTCGAATGCTCTTAACAGCTTTCCCTCATCCCACATATCTGCAATACTTCTGACAATGCCTTCCTATCTTCCCTGCCATAAAATTTCTCAAGATCCATAAATGCCAAAGAAACATCACCTAGTCTTTACCAGAAAGATCTCATGAATTAGCATTACCACTAAGTTTCCATCCATGCATTCTCTACCTTTCCTGAAGCCATACTGTTCCTCACTAATAACTTCCTCTGTTACTTATCTAATGTTCTCACTTAACACCCTGCCACATGTTTTCTAACTACACTCAACAAATTAACCATCCTAAAACTACTACATTTGCATTTGTCTCCTTTTCCTTTGTAAAGTGGAATTACACAGGCAGTTTCAGTCCTCCGGTACGGTTCCGTCCCTTAAGTACAACCTCACCAGCCAATCTACTATATTCTTTCCTCCCATTGTTACCCACTATACCTTACACCCATCAAACTCAGGTGCCTTATTATCTCTCATATATTTCAATGCTCTTTGCGTGTCATCTTTTCCTGTATCCTTGTTATTTTCCTTTCCCATCATAGTCATCTTCATAGCTCCTCACACTACTAAGATAAACCAATCCTTAACAGAGTGTAAATTGAACAGTTCGCTGTTATATACTACCAATGTTCCCCTTAACACCTCTATTCCATTGATATCTGTCCCTCTATACCTTTTACTTTTTCTCTCAACCTGACTGATTCTATCTTAGTCTCTTTACTTCCTTTCATTTTACATATGCTCTCGTTTCCTTTTCATATACGCCGTACATAGTTTAACCCAGGAATCTGTGCACATATGCTCGTTTTTTTTTCTTTCTATTACAACCTTCACATCTTCACCCCACCATTCACTACCCTTCTTTCTATTCCCTCCTATTCTTCTGTTTCCAGATACAATCTACACATTTTGTAATTTCCTTCTTAAAACATATTCATTCTTCTTCTACTCATACCTCCTTTCTAGTCTTCATCAGTTCCCATACGTCATTCAGCTTCTCCTGATATTCCTTCTATTCTTTACTTTTCACTCAAATTAGTAACTCTTATCACCTGTGTAACCCCCATCTTTTTACTCCTCCACTTTTTCTTTACTCTTAACTTCCTCTTTCCCAAAATATTGTCTGACACTGTCGCACTTTTTCATCTGAAAACTTGGACACCCAGAATTCTTCCTATCCTTCCGTTAGATACCACATCATAATTCATTAACACTATCAATTACCGTTCCATCCATCACCCTTAACTATGTCTACTCATAATACGCTCTCTTCTTAAACAATACATTTGCTATCATCACTTTTCTTTCCAAACGCATCTCCAACATCACCTCTCCACTAAAATTCTTATCTGGTACTCCAAATGTTATATATTACTACATATATTCCCATTCCTTTCAAAAATCTCAAAATACTCGTTTAAATATTTTCTGACACTGTCGCACTTTTTCATCTGAAAACTTGGACACCCAGAATTCTTCCTATCCTTCCGTTAGATACCACATCATAATTCATTAACACTATCAATTACCGTTCCATCCATCACCCTTAACTATGTATACTCATAATACGCTCTCTTCTTCAACAATACATTTGCTATCATCACTTTTCTTTCCAAACGCATCTCCAACATCACCTCTCCACTAAAATTCTTATCTGGTACTCCAAATGTTATATATTACTACATATATTCCCATTCCTTTCAAAAATCTCAAAATACCCGTTTAAATATTTAAAAAAAAATCCAATTCTTATTCATTTTTTACACCATCAGGTTCACATAAAAAAATCTCCCATCCCAGTTTCACCTTCATTCACATTAACCTTGAAGTCACTTCCCTCCACCTAGTACGCGCTCTCCTATCTCATCACTTACCAGCAAAACCACACCTTTCTTTCCTTGCCACTTTATACCTCCTGAAGCTCCTCACCACACATTTAAACTCAAATCACCCCCTCCTTTTAACTTGTTTCACTTAACGTTAATGCATCAATCTTCCTTTTCACAAACATACTACAATCTTTTCCCATATATTCTCATGTGTATGACATCTACACGCATCTAAAGGCCTGTATTTCAGGGTTTCATTTGAAATTCTCCATCCAGACCTCCCTATGCCTTGACTTCTCGTACGATGAACAAGCATATATTAGAAAACGTAGTCCCACCAATCCGTTCATCTTTTGCTCGTTTCATGTTTTTTAGATCAAATAATACTTCTTCCTTTGTAATCTCTGGTACACTACTAACGTGTACAGATGAATTTACTGACTCAACTACGGTCTTCGACGGGTAAAGTTCTTGGTAAAATTCTTCTACTCTTTTTACCATTCTGTCTTGGTTGTAGGAGACAGTCAAGTGAGGTACTTAGACAGGGCTTTCTGTGATAAAGATAGGAAATATAGGACGCAGGTGTGTTTTCCCGGCGCGGGGATAGCAGATGTTAGAGAGAGGATTGAAGAGTGTTTAGTAGGGGAAGGTAAGGACCCTGTAGGTTGCTTAAGTGCCGGGGGCAATGATATAGTAAGTTAGGGAGTGAGGAATTGTTTGCGCGGTTCCGGGATGCGTTAGACAAGATTAGAAATAAGCAAGTGTTCCTGTTGTATGTGGAATCCTTCCGAGGCGTAAAGTTGGACGCATGTGGCATTCCAGGGCTATTGCAATTAATTGCAGGCTGGCAAACATTGTAAGGCCAATGAATGGGCATTTGTCGACAACTGGGACTGTTTTTACGGTAGGAATCACCTATATACAAGGAACGTGGTGCACTTGTCGCCCAGAGGATTTCGGCTCCTTGCTGAATCCCTTGAGTGAGAAGTAGGCACCCTACAGGGTTTTTTCGGGTAGATTACTTAAGAGTAGGGTGTGGGGAATATCGGAATATAGTTTAGGCAATAGAAAAAAAAACTTAGAGAGGGACTGTGAAAAGAATCATCAAAGCAGGTGGAGGGAAGATAAACTTAAAGTTTACTATACAAATAGCAGAAGTATAATTAACAAAATTGATTTGCTGCAAGGTAAATCATGCGTAGAGAATTTCGATATTATAGCTATTACTGAGTCCTGGATCAACTTGGCTGATAAAAATTTCCTTCCGGAAATCGAAATAAGTTTTTTCACAAGGATAGGGTTGGTAGGAGTGGGGGAGGTGTGGCACTTTTCGTTAAAAACACAATAAACTGTATTATCAACAATTCGATTAAGGAAGAGTACTGTACGGAATCAATTTTGGTAGAGATTATAGGCAAGAATAAGAAAGTTGTTATTGGCGTCTTGTATAGACCTCCTAACCACAACATTAAGCAGACTGATCCCCTGATTCATGAAATTCGCAGAGCGTCCCAGTACAAAAACGTTGTGATCATGGGAGATTTTGATTATAGAAACATTGACTGGGAAACTTTAGTAGGAGATCAGGAAACGAAAAAATTCCTAGATGTGGTGCAGGATAATTTCCTAAAACAATTGATTACCGATCTTACGATGGGAGAGAGTGCTCTGGACTTACTTTTAACTAATTATGAGCACCTATTGAATAACGTAAAAGTGGGAGATAGTGTAGGCTCTAGCGATCATCAAGAAATAGGATTTAATATTATTTGGGAAGAATTAGAAAGTAAAAATAATGTCCATGTACCAGACTTCAGGAGAGCAAACTTTAACGATATAAAAACCTATTTGAAATTGAATATGAAATGTTATACGGACGTTTCGAGCATTATCGATGCGGTCAGGTCTCGGTACAAGACCAGAGGTCAGGTCATGACCAGGGGTCGGGTCACGGAGGGTAATATGGATACCTAGGGTCAGGTCACTTGGGGGCGGGGGCTCAACAGACAGGTCAGCGATTTGGATGAAATGTATAACAATCTAACTGACCTAATTATTAAGGCACAAAATACATTTATCCCCCTGAAGTCAATACGTAAAAATAGTAATACTCCCAAAATTGGATGACGGACAGATTGAAACATGAGATCGGAATGAAAATGGACTTTACGTAGAAAAAAAAAATCGGAGAAACACACCTTAGATCAAGATATAACGAAATGGCAAAGCTGGTTAACAAAAATACACGTACAGCGAAACGTAATTATGAAATTAAGGTTGCCAGTTAAGCAAGATCCAACCCAAAGGGTTTCTTTCATCTCTATAGAACAAAAAATAAAGAAAAGAATAGGACCAACTAAAAACGATGAAAATGTCATGATAGAATCGGAGGAAAAAATGAGTGAGGAGTTTAACAATTATTTTCTTTTGGTGTTTACTAATGAGAAGTTAGATAAAGTACCTGACAGCGATCCGATTTTATGAGGGAATGAAGAAAGTAGACTATCTAATATCAGCATTAATAAAGAAGAAGTAGTCAAGCAGATTTAAAGCAGACTTAAAGCTACAAAATCCCCGGGACCGGACGAATTTTTTCCGAGAATGTTTAAGGAGTGTAAATTTCAAATCTGCGACCAATTAACTGAAATATTTAATAAATCGATAGACACTGGTTTTGTGCCTATTGCTTGGAGGCAGGCAAATGTTGTTCCTGTTTTTAAGAAGGGAGATAGCTCGTCTATATACAACTACAGACCAATGAGCTTGGCATCGGTTATAGGAAAAATCCTTTAATCAGTAATAGTAAATAGACCCAGAGAACACATGGAAAGGCTTAATTTAGTTCGCGATTCACAGCATGGTTTGTCCAAGGAAAAGTCATGTGTGACTAATCTTTTATCCTTTTACACTAAAGTATATAAGGCGTCAGATAACAATGATAATTATGATGTTATTTACCTTGACTTTAGCGAAGCGTTCGACAAGGTGCCACACCAGAAACTACTAAATAAAATCTAAGGGCATGGCATAGGGAGGAAAGTGTTAGAATGGATTAGAGCTTGGATTAGTGACAGAAAACAGCGGGTCACCATAAATGGAGTAAAATCTAGGTGAGGCAATGTTACTAGTGGGGTCCCCCAGGGCTCGGTTTTGGGCCCCTTGTTGTTCATTATGTACATAAATGACTTTGACGACAAGATAAATAGTGATGTTAGTTAGTTTGCGGACAACACAAAAATAGGACGCCAAATTAGGTCAGGAGACGACGCAGAGATTCTGCAGGATGATCTTAACAAATTGTTCACATGGTCGGTGAAATGGCAAATGAACTTCAATATCTCTAAATGTAGCGTGTTAAACGTAGGGGTACACAATCCCGAAAAATAGATACAGCTTAGATAACACGCTTTTAGAGAAAACTGAGTGCGAGAGAGACTTACGAGTTCTAGTGAGTCCGGACCTTAAAACCAGGAAACAGTGCATTAGCGCCAGGAATAAAGCAAACAGAGCATTAGGTTTCATTGCTAGGACGGTAACGAATGGAAGTTTAGAGGTAATTAGCAAACTATCTAGCGATAGTTATCCCCATTTTTGACTATGTGGTACATTTTTGGTCTCTGTCCTACTGAATGGACATCAGTTCATTAGAATCAGTATAGAGAAGAATGACCAAAATGATACATGGACTCAGAAATTTGCCTTATGAAGAGAGGCTTAGGCACCACTTACACTCTCTGGAAAGACGCAGAGTGCGGGGTGATCTAATAGAGGTGTTCAATTGGATCAAAGGCTTTAACAAGGGTAAGGAAAACAAGGTTATCATATTAAAACAACAGGGCAGGACTCGCAGTAACGGTTATAAACTGGACAAATTTAGATTTAATAAGGAAATAGGTAAAAAATGGTTTACTAATAGGGTGGTCGACAAATGGAATAGATTTAGTAACCATGTAGTAAGCGCTGAAACTATCAGTTGTTTTAAAGAACGATTAGACAACTTTATGGATGGGGATGACAGGTGGTGATGGATACAGAGCTGCCTAGTGTATGCCTTATGGTCTCTTGCAGTCTCTTTCATTCTTATGTTATGTTATATATATATATATATATATATATATATATATAGATATATATATATACATATACATATACATATATATGTGTATGTTTCTTAAGACAGATTGAACATTTTTAGAAGCTCCACCATGGGATACGAACCCTGACCCGTGCGTCGAAAATCACGAGGGCAGGACGTTAGCAACCTGCCCTCGTGATTTTCGACGCACGGGTCAGGGTTCGTATCCCATGGTGGAGCTTCTAAAAATGTTCATACATATATATATATATATATATATTACACACAGGAACCCACAGTTGGAGAAAGAATAAACTTCGAATAAAGAAAAATCCTATATTTCGGCTGCAAAGATTGTGATTTGGTTTACTTGGGTCAAACCGGGAGAGACCTGAACACTAGATTGGCAGAACATAAAAGGTCAATTAGGTATGGGCAAGAAAATTCGGCTGTATTTCTTCATGTCAAAAATAAGAATCATTCTTTCGACTGGGGTAAGGTCAGATTAGTGTTCAAGTCCCACTGCGGTTTCAGGAGGAAAATAGTCGAATCAGCATTAATTGAGGAATGCCCTAATATTAATATTTCTAAAGGGCAGTGGACACCTGACATAATCTCACGCGCAGCAGTTCCCAAGATGGTGCGGACACTACATCCTCCCCTCTCCTCCCCTCCTCCCTCCCCCGCCACCCCAGTTTGCCCCGCACCTGAGTGAGGTCAACTGTCCACATCTCTTCTTACTGTAGTTTATAAGTCCCCTCTGTTCTCTATCTTATGTACTTTCCTGAAGAGGGCTACAGTTGATAGCCGAAATATAGGATTTTTCTTTATTCGAAGTTTATTCTTTCTCCGACTGTGGGTTCCTGTGTGTAATTTACAAATGTGCTACTACATTTCTGTTTAGAAATATATATATATATATATATATATATATGTATATACATATGCATATATATGTGTGTGCGTGTGTGTTTATGTATGTATGTATGTATGTATATATATGTATATTTGTGTGTGTGTATCTGTATGTGTGTATGTGTGCGTACTGATATTATTTCCGGTTTTTTATATAATCAAGACAAACTCAAGATTTTTTTTTTTTTTTTTTGGCGGGGGGATTGTAGATATGGTCTACATATCGACATACGAGGTTCCAAGGGCAAACTTCTAGAACTCCAGCCGATTTCAACCCTCCACGGAGATGATTTAAAGTGATCTTTGAATAGCCCATTATATTCGGTATATCACCCTGTGAAGTTTAAGTACTTGCTCATCAAGAGCGGAAATTACCTTGATAGTCAAAGACTTCTGTCTCCGTATCTAACTGAAGAAGATTGCAATCAAGATACAACTTTGAAGCGAAAATTGGTTTTTTGGATCACGTTCCTCTGAGGTAGAGAATGTCACCTCATTCATCGCGCCTTGGCCATCAGCCGGCAATCCTATTCACACGAAAGAAACTTACTTAGACTAGGAATTAAAACCCTTCTTAATGAATTAAGCTTTTATATTAGTGATGCTTTTATTTACTTACCAAACAATTTTAGGTGATTTTACTTATTAGAGAGAAATTCTCAATTTAAATTAATTTAGAGTCCCTGTTGTTGTCTTTTCATCATAAAAATATAAAAACCTGATGATTTAGAGCTGCATAGCGTATTCACACACACACACACACACACACACACACACACACACACACACACACACACACACACACACACACACACACACACACACACACACATACATGACTCGATGGCACAGTTGGTAGAATCCCCGACTGTCAATACGGCGGTCCGAGTTCGAATCCTGCCCAGGGTTGAAATAATTTCAGTATCGCTTCGCTTCGAGTCGTTACTCCAACTCTCGTGGGCGGGGAGTTGTGTGTGCGTGTGCGTGTAGGGTCACAGCACTACCTATAGATCGGTCATACGAGTTCTGAGCTCTCTTCCGGGAGGGAAATAGATGTCGGTCATGATTCGAACACGTGATCCAAAGACCATGGTGGAACACACATACGCACGTACACACACACACACACACACACACACACACACACACACACACACACACACACACACACACACACACACACACACACATATATATATATATATATATATATATATATATGTATATATATATATATGAATATATATGAATATATATATATATATATATATATATATATATACATGCACATTTTTATTGGACTATATGATACCGACATTGTTTCCGCGTGGTTCAAAGCGCTAGTGTGAACAGGCCCTAAGATTTCTTGTTGGAAGGATGTTACGATTGGAGTTCCTCAGGGTTCCGTTTTAGGGCAACTTCTGTTCCTTTTATATATATATCAGTGACATCGACTGTGGAATTAACTTTGTTGTCTCTATATCCACTGACGATTCTGAAATGAGTGGAACATCAAATAGTCACCCGGATCAACTAAATATTCAAAGACATTTAGAAAAATAGAGCAATACCTCAAAAGTGGCTTGTGCACATTAACACAAATACGGATAAAGCTATGCACAATTGTAAAAGCCCTATTAAGTACGACTACAAGCTATTTAAAGAAACTTGAACCTATGTTGAAAGTGAAAAATGTGTCTAAGTAATTGTTAGTAATGACCTTTGAATATTTAACTAATGTATTTCTAATTCAGGGACACAGAAAACCATTCCCAATCGAAAGGTCTGATACGTATTTACATTGATATCTTCATCGGATGAGCTCGTGCTGCATTTGTCCACAAAGACATTGTTTAGAATAGAGCAAGACGAAATTACTCATCTGAAGAAAACCTTCCCTAAGTAAAAGTTGCAATAAAATTATACCTTTACAATTTTAGATACTATAAGTAACGATCAATTTGTGGCAAAATATGACTCTTGGGTCATGACACGTGACTTAGTCATCGTACAAAAAGGAGATTGACGGTTCATGTTACTCGGCGTTAATATGCAGCCGAATTGGACACCGAGTTTCAATGCCTGCAAACAGCAAGGGGCAAAAGATAATTCGCTGTAGCTCATTGGGATCAAACCTAGCAATCAGCTAGAGGTGAATATACATATACATATATATACATATATATATATATATATATATATATATATATATATATATATATATATATATATATCTATATATATGTGTGTGTGTGTGTGTGTGTGTGTGTGTGTGTGTGTGTGTGTGTGTGTGTGTGTGTGTGTGTGTGTGTGTGTGTGTGTGTTGAGACATTGTGATTATTTGAGGGAGGTGGAAAAATAGGACACAGGTCTAGGACCGAGTTTATTCCTGACCGGTTCGCTTAGAGCTTCTTCATTCCTCTGAAGAAACTCTAAGTGAAACCTGTATCTTAGTCTTCCATCTTCCTCGGATATATATATATATATATATATATATATATATATATATATATATATATATATATAAACAAATAAAAATATATATAGATATATATATATATAAATATA
>NC_134815.1:21007937-21012937 GCF_046742065.1 Oratosquilla oratoria
CTCATTCCTTTTCTGTCTACCTCTCAATGCCGTTCGCTCTTTATGGAACGAAAGTTCACCCGTTGCTGTATTTTTTCTTATATTACAACCGAAAATATGACCGTCTTCAGGGTTTTATTCTTTTCTTTTCGTTCTACAGTTTTTCTATAATTTAATGTTATGCTTGATGTAATACAAACAGATAGAAGAGAAGATGAGCTTCAGATTCTTTGGGCTGTATTTAGGCAATGTACAGTATGCACAAAAAATATCTAATAAGAAATTGCGCAGTAAAAGACCACCACGTACCATTTCTCAAATACTCGAATCGTGAAAATTAGAAATGTTATATACGCCTTTTACATTAATCTATATTTTATTTCTCTTTGGTAAATGTGTATATATTTTCAGATATATTTTTTACCCCTTCCAAGCATGGTTGGACTGTGGATAATGGTGAAAATTCAAATAATACTAATAGTAGTAATAACAATAAGAGAAATGATAATAATATTGATAATAATAAAAACGATAATGATATGAATAATAATGATATGAATAATAATGATATGAATAATAATGATATGAGCAATAATGATATGAACAATAATGATATGAACAATAATGATATGAACAATAATGATATGAACAATAATGATATGAACAACAACAACAACAACAACTATTATAATGATAATTATGATAAACATATTATCATTCTAAAAAAGGCGTGTAAAATACCTAGTGTCAGTTACCTAAACTAGGTGGAAATAGCTTGTCGCAAATAATCTTAGATATTCTAGTTTATTGACTACGAAGGCATTATTTCACTTCTTCTTTTCAAAGAAAATAAATCGCTATACTTTGTAGCAGAGTTTTTTAATTACTTTAAAAACCAAAATAAATGTTTTTTCATCACCCTGTTGCCTTGATTTTCTTATCCAAAAAAACTACAACCTCCCAGATGTCATAGCATAATGGTGTTGCATTTAGTGGGTGCATGTAAGAGGAAAGTGAAATGTTTTATGTATTCAGTGTGGTGCTGGATTGTTGGGTTTATCGGGTTTGGAACTAAGCCAACTTTTGTGTTTGATGTCACCATCTCGCATCCGTAGCGTACGTACTCTCGTAAAATGAAAAATCTCGTCTGTATCTTCCTACAACGCCTACATGAAAAATTATTATTATTTTTTTCATATTATTTGAACTCAGACAATAATAGAGCAATGATGATCTGAAAGTCCTGAACTAGAACAGGATACCTTTTCAGTACAAATAAAAGTACGCTGAAAGTACTTAATTAATATATTAAGTATTGCCTGTCTAAGTTATATCTATCCAATGCTTCAAGCACTTTCACGATATCAATATGGACCAGAGAAACGTAGACTTTTTCATAATTGGAGGCTTATCTTCGTCCAGAGAAGAATACTGATACCATTTAATCTAAATCTCTTTTCTGTTATCCTGTTTAATTCACTGTTCCTCCATAACCCCGCTTCTTCAGTACAATACTGTACCCAAGGAAATAAACTTCTATTCGATAATGATATACTAATATTTCTCCAAACACTGGTTGACCTCTGTGTGATGTATCAGATTGTCAGAAGCAGAATTCTTTTTAGTTAGTACTGTATATGTAAGGTCAGAAAGCTGCTGTTCCTAGCCAAGGCTTCCATGCGTAAAATTCACTGACATAGTTACACAAACTGATATATGAAAACATTTGTATTTTCAGAGTAGTTTTTCACTCTCATTTGCCTTTTTATCCGTTCGTCGTTATCCTGCCTGAGGTATTTTGACCATATGAAAACATTTGTTTGTAGATTTATCATTTCATAATACTATTAAACATTCTGTCCACCTCTTTTTATTATGTGCAGTTAATTTTTTTTATATCTGTTTTTTTATTATTATTTTCTTTACACTTTTCTTTCTGCTTGGCACCAATAGCCGAAGGTACAAATATCCATTTTCTAACTTTCTACCCTTTCATTACTTTTTGAACTTTGTTTTTTGTTGTATCTATCACCAAGTGATTTTATTCACCAGGGGGAAACACTTTACAGCTATTAATCTAATAACAAGGTGCAATGTATAGATTAATTTGCAAAAAATTTTGGTTTTCATGTCAGTGGGATGGTTAGATCCAACTTGGGGCTCAAAGGAAACTTGTTCGATCAAAACCCGTTTCAGGCAAGGTCCACTTAACCACTGCATAATAAATTCGACCGGTGACGATGATTGAATAAAATAAAAATGTGCGTTACGTTATTATAGATTTTATAAACTTCCTTTAAGTGGATGATATAGTGTACAGCTTCATAAAAAAGAGGTTCCGAAATTTTTATTTCAAACAACAAAGATTAGGTAAATATGATCTCGCAGTTAAAAAACACTCCCATTAAAAAGTCCACCCCCCCCCCCCAAGCAATGCAGCTGTAGTTTACAAGGTTCCTTGTAAAAAATGTGACATTTACTACATATTACAGTCAGGGAAAGAAATCAAAACCGGGATCTCTCAACACAAATACAGTGTTAGGATAGCATGGTCAAGCAATGATCTTTTCAAGATTTTAGCAAAACCAAAAATTCTTAGAAAGAAATGTAAATAAATTGTTCCTTATTTCTGTTACATACAACAAAAATATTAACTTAAGAGCGCGCGCGTGAGTGTGCGCATTTGTTTTGCGTGTGTTTATATGAGTTTATGTGCGTGCGTGCGTGTGTGTGTTGTGTGCGTGTGTGTGTGTGTGTGTGTGTGTGTGTGTGTGTGTGTGTGTGTGTGTGTGTGTGTGCGTGTGTGTGTATGTGCGTGTGTGTATGTGTGTGCGTGTGTGTGTGTGTGTGTGTGTGTGTGTGTGTTTGTATGTGTGTGTGTGTGTGTGTGTGTGTGTGTGTGTGTGTGTGTGTGTGTGTGTGTGTATTTACCTAGTTGTATTTACCTAGTTGTATTTTGCGGGAAGGGGAGCTATGCTCGTGTTGTCCCGCCTTTGTATCTTGCAGTGTCTAGTTTGTTTTTAAACTCATGAATGGTTTTTGCGCATACTATTTCATTGTCCAGTTTGTTCCAAGTGTCCAAAACTCTATGAGGAAAACTGTTTTTCTTCAGTTCTCTTCTATAGCTATGTTTTTTTATTTTCTTTCCATGTCCTCTTGTGTTTCTTTTGTCCCAGTTAAGTAAGTTCTCACTATCGAGTACCTCTGTGCCTTTCATGATTCTGTAGATGGTCAATAGGTCACCTCTCTCTCTTCTTTGCTCCAGTGTCGGTAACTCCAGTTTAGCCAATCTCTCTTTGTATGATAGGTTTGCAAGTGCAGGTGCCATTTTTGTAGCTGCTCTTTGGATTCTTTCTATTTTCTTTATATTCTTTTTGGTACTGGGGGACCACAATGTCGCTGCATACTCTAATCTAGGCCTTATCAATGTAACCAATATTTTTTCCATCATGTCTTCGTCCAAGTATGTAAACGCCACTTTTATTGATCTTAGCAAATTGTAAGTCTCCCCGACAATTTTGTTAATCTGTATATCATAGGACAAGTCGTTCGTGATAATTACTCCCAAATCTTTTTCGGATCCTACTTTCTTTACTTCTTTGGTTCCAATTGTATATTTTCCTGATATTCTGTTTTTGCTTTTTCCAAACTCCATTATGCTACACTTCTTAGTATTAAAGTCCACTTCCCATTTCTGACTCCAGTTCCATACCCTATTTAGGTCTTCTTGCAGTGCTTCACAGTCCTCATCAGTTTCTATTTTCCTTAGCAGTTTGGCGTCATCGGCAAAGAAGCTCATGTAGCAGTTCACGTCCTCATCCATGTCATTCATATAGATAGCAAACATTATTGGTGCCAGCACAGATCCTTGCGGTACTCCACTGATCACCTCTTTCCAGTCTGAATATTTTTCTCTGAGCACTACTCTCATCTTTCTACCAGTCAGAAAGTCCTCTATCCATTTTAGTAGGTTTCCCTGTATTCCTCCTATGTGTTCCAGTTTTTTTAGTAGTTTTCTGTGTGGTACTTTGTCAAAGGCTTTTTGCAAGTCTAGGAATGCACAATCAGCCCATCCATTTCTTTCTTGCACTATGTCTATTAGTCTTGAGTAAAAGCATATTAAGTTTGTGGAGCATGATCTTCCTTGTCTGAATCCGAATTGTCTTGGGTTTAATATGTCATTGTCTTCCAGATGTTTTACCCATCTATTCTTGATTATTTTCTCACAAATTTTGGCAATGGTGCTTGTTAGTGATACTGGCCTATAGTTGGTGGGTTCTTCTTTGTTTCCTCCTTTGTGTATTGGTACAATGTTAGCGTTTTTCCAGTCCTCGGGTATCTTTCCTTCTTTGAGTGAGCTGTTTATTAAGATGTGTATTTTGTCTGTTAGTTCTTCTTTGCACTCCTTTAGAATCCAATTTGCAATACCGTCCGGGCCATGTGATTTTCTGACATCCAGCCTTGATAAATGTTCTGATATTTCCTTTAGTGATGCTGTAAACTCATTCATGAGGGGAGATTTCTTGTTTTTGTCTATGTCACAATTCGGTATTTTCTCTCTGGTGAAAACAGATTTAAAGTGATTGTTCATGACTTCGGCCATCTCTAAATCTTCTGTGTATTCTATGTTTCCTTGGCATAGTTTCACCAATTCCTGTTTGTTTTTAAGTTTACCATTCACATACCGATAGAATAGTTTGGGTTGCTCTTTGCATTTGTCTATAATATCCTTCTCATGGTTCCTTTTCTCCTCTCTTCTCACATTAACATACTCATTTCTATAGTTAACATAAATTTGCCATTTGCTTTGTTTTTTGTCTTTTCTCCACTTTTTCCAAGCTTTGTCCCTTCTGTCTTTTGCCTCACTGCATCTTTTGTTGAACCAACATTTAATGTACTCTCTCTCTCGCTTTTGTCTTGGTACATGCCTGTTTACCCCTTCATTGTAGTTTTCCATCAATATATTCCATTTCTCTTCCACTGCTGTTTCTTCCCTGTAAAATATTTCCCAGTTTGCATTC
>NC_134815.1:21025437-21030437 GCF_046742065.1 Oratosquilla oratoria
TCACTTTACACAATATATGGTTTTTCTTCATATGACGAAACTTTATGGGGTAGATTCAAGCAAATGTACATTTGTCTTTTGCAATACGGGGGAATGATTACACGCCTACATTATAACCCTTTATCTAATCATTTTATTAGTCTCTAGCCCTCGAACAGTTTTCTACCATTTTCATCAAACATATGATCCTATGAAATTACAATTAAGCGTATAACCCATATGATATACAACACATAACCATCTTTTATACAAATATGTCGTTTTAAACGGGCTAAATTAACAAATGATTATGTACATGGAGCTAGAATTCTCGTCACTTCCATCCTGTCATGTAATATCTAATGTCATTAGTATTTTAGCTTGTTGGTAGCTATAATTTACATATTATAATGCGAAGTACATTGTTATTTAAACAAACCAAAGTAGATTTTAAATCAGATTTTTTTTCTCTTTTGGCCGACATATAGTAGGAGTTTCAGAGCTCCATCCCTAATGCAGTATCACTATATGCTCTCCTATCCAAAACGGGGAAAAATTAATTCATGGTCTCCTTTGAGATGCTAATAGCAGATATTGCGGATTATTTCATTGGAATTAAGAAGCATTTTCCTTGTATAATAAGTAAACAGTAGAGAAAATGTACTCTGAATTTCTGTGCCTCAACTTTCAAAGGATCTATTGATGTTCTATTCTTACAGGATTTTATTATCGATCTATTCATCTTAGGCAAAAAACACAGTGAATAATTGATTGTAAATCCTAGCGCTTCTACTTGTGCATTCCTTAAATTCCTCTTATCCTTATTTGCAGAAAACATTTGTTATTTATGTTATCAGAAAGAGATCATGTTGCAGCTTTCAGTATCTTACATTTGTGATGTGTGGTTGCAGGAAATCTGAAAAGAGGTAATAACACTTGTGATTGCTTTCCTCTCTTCGAGCTTTATGGGATCGTAGTAGATCTCCTATTTTCACGGTCTTTAATGCTATAATTTATGACTATCTGTGTAGAAATTGTTATATCAAACTTATGACACTGAATTATGAATATAGTAGTATTGTGAAATTTTAAGGTGTGAAGACAAATTTGGTAGGGGTAAATAATTTTAGCAGGATTTTTACTAATTGGCCTTTTTAATTCAAGTGGTTTATATTGCCATTTACTTTTGTTAAAACATCCCCATTAACCACTCTCAGTTAGTGTTTATTTTAGTGAATTCATTCTGTCAAACAAAAGACCACTTTCTTCATTTTAATTCACAAGTGGTAAAGACATGGCTTTAACACATAGGAGCCATAGTCTAATGCTGCATCTTTTAATGTTGGATTTGAAATAAAGTTTGATGAAAATATAAAATTTACTAATTCTTTCCCGTTCTCCTCTTCTCTCTGAAGCATAACACTAAGGCAGCTGAGGAATATCCCTTTTCCTAAGTATTTTTATAAAGGCATTTATTGCTCAACCCACATTTCCTTCTCGTGGTTCATTTCACCTTGGCTTCTCGAGGCCTTTTGGGGTGTGTGATGGACGGGCAGTTAAAATGTTCGGCTCAAGTTTCATGAGTCAGAGATCGATACGTGGCCTCCAAGATAACTGGTACAGTATATTTCACCAGCATCTGGTTAACATTCAGGTCCTTACTTAAGCCAGTCTCAAGCTCGTTAGTTAAAGGAATACTTTAAAAAAAGTCTTCAATTTGGATAGAAAAAAAAAGACATAATGAAAAAGGACAAAGAAAAAATAAAAGAGAGAGAATGAACGAATATCAGAGAAAAAAACGAGAAAGAAAGAAATAAAGAAAAGAAAAAAGAAAAGAGAGGAAAGGAGGAAGTAAAAAGTAATACTAGAAAAAGAAAAAAGTTAGAAAAATATATCACACCTTCAGCTGTCACCTCCATTGTTGCCCAGGAATCTTTACGTTTCTCTCTCGCTCTCGCTCTCTCTCTCACTCTTTTTTTTTGTTTTGTTTTTTTGTTTTAGAGTACCACCGTTTAATGCCACAAGCTAATTTAACTATACGACCATATACGCTTCGTTTCCCAAATTAGGTAGTTTTAAAGATACACTTTATCTATTATAATGTGTAGTGATGTTCCAATCTAAATAAAATTGCCTGTATTTAGCCAAAGACTAAACCTGTAAAAGCTTCATTGTATGAGTGAGCATATATAACGATATGGCAAGACTGTTTAAAAGAACTGCGCACAACGAAACGTAACTACAAAATTAAAGCTGCCAGACAAGCGAGATTTAACCCAAAGAATTTCTTTCATCTCTACAGAACAAAAAATAAGGAAAGGATAGGCCCAGTTAAAAACAACGAAGAAGTCATTGTAGAATCGGAGGAAAAAATGAGTGATGCATTTAACAAATATTTTCTCTCGGTCTTTACTAAGAAGAGATTAGTTAAGGTACTTGAATGTGATCCGTTTTTCAGTGAGGATGAAGAAAGTAGGCTATCTAATATCAACATTAGGGTAGAAGTAGTCAAACAGATTAAAAGATTTTTTTCAAGAGTGCTTAAAGAGTGTAAATCTGAAATCTGCGACCATTTAACAGAAATATTTAATAAGTCGGTAGACACTGGTTTTGTGCCCATTGTTTGGGGGTAGGGCAGGCAAACACTGTTCCTGTTTTCAAAAAAGGGAGATAAATCATCTATATGCAACTATAGGTCAATCAGTTTGACATCAGTTACAGGTAAAATGCTTGAATTAATAATAGTTAATAGAATCAAAGATCATATCGAGAGACATAATTTGATTCGTGACTCACAGCATGGTTTCTCCAAGGGTAAATCATGTCTGACTAATCTTTTACCTTTTTACCCTAAAGTACATGAGGCGTCAGATAACAATGATGGTTACGATGTTATTTACCTTGACTTTAGCAAAGCGTTCGTCAAGGTGCCCCGCTAGAGACTAAGAATAATGAAAGTCCAAGGCATAGGAGGAAAAGTGTCAAAATGAATTAAAGCTTGGATCACTGTCAGAAAACAGCGAGTCACCATAAATGGTGTAAAATTCAAATGGGGAGTGTTTCTAGTGGAGTTCCCCAGGGCTCGGTTTTGGGTCCCTAATTGTTCATTGCGTACATACATGACTTGGACAATGGGATCTATAGTGTTGTTAGTATGTTTGCGGACGGGACGACACAAAAATATGACTCATGTCAGGAGACGACGCCGAGATTCTGCCGGTTGATCTTAACAAACTGTTCACATAGTCAGTGAAATGGCAATTGGGTTTCAATATTTCAAAGTGCAGTATGTTAAAAGTGGGGCTACACAACACCAACAACGGATATAGCTTAGATAACACGTTTTTAGTGAAAATTGAATGCAAGAGAGACTTGAGAGTTCTAGCGAGTCCTGACTAGGAAACAGTGCATTAACGCCAGGAATAAAGCTAAGAGTGCATTAGGTCTCATTGCTAGGACAGTTATGAATAGAAATGCAGAGCTTATTATCAAACTCTATCTAGCGTCAGTTAGAACCATCCTTGACCATGCGGTACAGTTTTGGTCTCTGTCTTATGGAATGGACATCAATTCACTAGAATTAGTGCAGAGGAGAATGACCAAAATTATATATGAGCTCAGAAATTTATCTTGTGAGGAGAGGCTCAGGCACCTTAACCTACACTCTCTGGAAACACACAGATTTCGGGGTGATCTAATAGAGGTGTTCAAGTGGTGTAAGGGCTTTAACAAAGGTGCGCAAACAAGGTTTTCATATTGAAACAACAAAGTAACTAGCAGTAATGGATTTAAATTGGACAAATTTAAATCTAAGAAGGAAATAAGCAAGAATTGGTTTACCAATAGGGTGGTTGACGAATGAAATAAACTTAGTAAACATGTAGTGAGCGCTGAAGTTATCGGTTGCTTAAAGAAGTGGTTAGATAGGTTTATGGATGGGAATGACAGGTGGTAATAGACATGGAACTACATAGTGTAGGCCCTATGGTATCTAGCAGTCTCCTTCGTTCTTATGTTCTTATGAAATGAAGCGATTAGTAATATTCTGTTCAAAGGTTAATGGAATCGCTTACTTAATAAGGACAAAATCTGAGTGGCTATCAAAATATCAGATGATCTGAAGCTTAGTAATAAATAACTTTGATGTCAATATTAAGGACTTTCCTTTTTTGTAAGAAATTTTATTTAATCCAGATGAGGAGGAACACATAAAGTTAAATTGATGCAATCATCATAAAGAAGAAACATATGTCAATTTTGTTGCTCAAGAGAAACAATCATCGATTTCGTATTCCATATCATGTTGTCTTCATGTTCAATGGTTATCATTTTTTCTTACTCCTGGCTTTTTTTTTTTCACCATTTTTTCTGCCAACTATTCTATTCTAATTGTCATTTGAATTTGACATGAAACGTTGACATTAACATCCACGTGCGTGTTTACTCCAGTCCGTGCTGGTGTGTAGTTTTGTGTGTGTCTGTGTGTGTGTGTGTGTGTGTGTGTGTGTGTGTGTGTGTGTGTGTGTGTGTGTGTGTGTGTGTGTGTGTGTGTGTGTGTGTGTGTGTGTGTGTGTGTGTGTGTGTGTGTGTGCGTGAATGTGTCTGTGTGTGTTTGTGTGTGATTGTGCGTAAGATAATATGTGTATGTATTCAACATGGTCTTGGATCACGTGTTGGATTGACGGCTATTTTCTATGGGTAATGTTGTGACCTTACACACACACAACTCCCCGCCCACGAGAGCTGGAGTAAGGACTCGCAGCGAAGCGATACTTAAATTATTTCAGCCTTAGGCGGGATTCGAACACGGACCGCCGTAGTGGCGGCCTTGATCACCACCACTGTTCCATCGAGTCGTGTGTGTGTGTGTGTGTGTGTGTGTGTGTGTGTGTGTGTGTGTGTGTGTGTGTGTGTGTGTGTGTGTGTGTGTGTGTGTGTGTGTGTGTGTGTGTGTGTGTGTGTGTGTGTGTGTGTGTGTGTGTGTGTGTGTGTGCGTGCGCGCGCGCGCTTTTGAGTGTGTA
>NC_134815.1:21037937-21040437 GCF_046742065.1 Oratosquilla oratoria
TTAAATTGTTTTTTGCTTCATGCGCAGAACGCTTTAAGAGCTTTCTGGTTTTTACTGTAATTTAGGGTTTATCTTCTATCATTTGTGGAGTGTGTGATTTTGGATCACGTTATCATTATCATAATCACTAGGGAGTGGACGGCGAAGGACATCGCTTTTTTATACAGCAACGCCATTCGCTACGGTTCCCCCAAAGCAAAATTTAAAAAAGCCACCCTTCCTATGCCAAAAACCTCTTAACACGAATCGGGTAACTCCCTACATCCATGAGTTCTTTAAGCGTCTCCTTAGTCCCCTCCTCCGAGGTTTGTCTCCTGTGGAAATAACCCTAAGAACGGGAGCAGCATCTGGGAAGAGCCACATGCCCCAAGCAATATTTCAAAAGCCACCCTTCCTATACCAAAAACCTTTCGACGGAATTGGTCAATTCTCTCCATTCATGAGTTCTTTAGTCGTCTCCTTAGTCTCCTCCTCCAAGTTTGTCTCTTGTGGAAATAACCCTAAGAACATGACCCACCATTGTTATGCAGCATTATTATAAAGGCATGTGTTGCCAAAAAAATAAATAAAAAATACACATATCCATGGATAGAATGAAATGCTTATCAACTTAACCCCCAAACGCCTTGACTTTGATCATGTTCCAGAGGTCCAGTGTCACAGTGGTTTCTCCTCACGTGACAAGACTCGGGGTATGCAGCCAGAATATCAAACGAGTCTATAAGAAGTACCTCATCCACCATTGTTATGCAGCATTATTATAAAGGCATGTGTTGCAAAAAAAAAAAAAAAATCCACATATCCATGGACAAAATGAAATGCTTATCAACTTAACCCCCAAACGTTTTGACTTTGATCTTGTTCCAGGAGTCCAGTGTCACAGTGGTTTCTCCTCTCGTGACAAGACTCGGGATATGCAGCCGGGATATTAAACGAGTCTGCAAGAAGTAACTCATCCACAAAAATCTCAAAGTCAGTGGCTTTAGTTTTACTAATGGATACCAGCCAATTATATTGATTCACAACTCTATTTAACATCTAGTTCATGGCGATGATGAAAACTGCCGGGGTAGGGACAAATCTCTGCCTCACTACTGTATCAACAGAAAAGAACTTAACCAACCCCTCCCCCACATTCTCTAATACTGTTCCAGAATACACGGCAGACGCAAACTCAATAATTCCTGCAGAAATCCCACCAAGCCACAGATCCCAGCGCTTCCCACGTTGCACTGAATCAAGCACCTTGAAATCACCATAGACGGTGCACGCACACACATCCACCCCCCCCCCCACACACGGATATATATATATATATATAGATATATATATAAGAGGACCACAGCCAGTGGTCGAAATATACAGATAATTAGTATTTCTAATTTTTTTTCTCCGACAGTGGGTTAACAAGTTTAATTTTTTCCAATGTGCTATTACATTACGCTGTGCTAATATATATATATATATATATATATATATATATATATATATATATATATATATATATATATATATATTGTTTTTCTTTCTTTTTTTGAATGATAGTGGAGAAAGAAATGAGAAAATAGTAGCGGGCATAAAGATTGCAAGGACAACAGGTCATAAGATCAGCCAGATCATTAAACATAAAGACACTAACGCGACGAATAAAAATAGTGTGGTATATAAAATTCCGTGTAAAAGTTGCCCTTCAGCATACTATAGAGAATCTGGTCGAGGACTTAAGAAAAGGTTGATTGAACATAAAAATTATATAAAAGCACACCAGGCAACTAATTCTATTGTTAGGCACATTGAAGAACAAGAACATCTCCTTGACTGGAATAATGCGGCTGTTCTTGATAAAGGTTATACAAAATGGTTGAGAAAAACAATTGAAGCTGCATATATAATATCAATGAAAACATTAACAATAGAGAAGGCTTCGTATGTCTAGCAAAACCTACCAGTTACATGATAATCTTAGAAAAAAAATGTGCATTAAGCTCTCCCAGGTGGCCCGACAGATGAAGGCAGTGGGTATATTTTGTCCGATTGTGATCAAATGTTGTTAGCTTTGATAAAGACACTGTGAGGTCGAAACATTAGCGTTAAATTCTCCTCCTATTTTCTCATTTCTTTCTCCAGCATCATTCAAAAATCTGTCAGTATTTTATTCAACATATATATATATATATATATATATATATATATAGGAGTATATATATTTATATATATATATGAATATATATATATATATATATATATATATATGAATATATATATAATTCAGTTTTCTATATCAACTTCACTTCACATCATTTCATAACTACATTTAGGAAGAATTCTATCTTTATTTCATGGCACTAATTTGTATATTCTTACACAACCTCTCTTCTCTGCTCTTGAACATCAGCTACAAATTTGGACATTGGCACACTGTTTACCTGAAAGTTCTTCACTCTTTTCTCGTACTTTTATCTGATCCCCCACCGCTACCAAAAGTTTCGTCATTCTTGGA
>NC_134815.1:21045437-21050437 GCF_046742065.1 Oratosquilla oratoria
TGTTGTTTTATTATGATTTTTTGTTTTATTTGACCAAATGACAAGACATCTTGTCATCGGAGTTGAATGGGTTAAGGACTAGATTCTGGCTTCAGTTGGGCTTTTTATGGACTAGATTCTGGCTTAGGGATGCTCGGACCACCTCTAGAGAGGACGCCAGAAGCTCTCATTTCGTAAAAAATAATATTTGCTTTATACTTTGAAATATACCTTCTTTAAACTAGTCTAAACGATTATCAATAATATACCTGTTTTTCAATTGATTTATGCCTTGTTTTTCAGTACTTTGGTAGACTTTTTTTTCATTTTATGTGGTTTTGATCATGAGCTAAACAAACTCTTTGGTCATAACCATACTTTACAATCTGATAAATAAAAGATAATAATAATAGTAAAAAGAATAGAATAAATCAATCAATCAATCAATCAATCAATCAATCAATCAATCAATCAATCAATCAATAAACAAATAAATAAGAATAAATAAATGAATGAATAAATAGATACATAAGTCATGAGCATCTACCAGAGCTAAATCCATAGTTTTATTCAACTAAGGCAGAGAAGTTAGGATCTCTATTGATGGAAATACCACTCTGTCCTGGATTGTATTCCTTTACTAAATAAAATCATCTAGTAATGATTAGATTGAAATATGTAAAAGGTGTTACATGACCATGGTATTAAACAGGATTACGAAGGATTACAATGGTGATTCATGACAAGAGAAAGCCTGTCGGTTCATTACGAGATTATATGAAAAAACACGTAAAAGCATATAAATGAGAGCACTTATTTTGTCAAAACAAATATAAAATCTTCGAATTGTACTATGTTTCAGTCTTTGCAAGAAGTTGATTTCATTCATTTACCATTTGAATGGTGATTTTCTTTTTATTTCAGAGTCAAATCTACCTCCAAACAGCCTATGGTCAATACTCGTTTAAATCACGTTATTAGTGCAATGACGTAGTTCTAGACCTTTCCTCTGGCTAAGACCAGACGAAGACACTATTCCAGTGAAGAATTATCCCTCCAGAGCGAAAGGTTGAAGATAGTCTCGACCTTACCTCGATCAATCCATTCGTTGCGTTCTATGACTTTGGTCGTTTATCTTAGCGGCCACAAGGCAACTTTATCCAACTCAGAGAAACCAACTTTGCAGTGAATATAAAAATAAGAAATAAAGACTATTTCAAGAATATTCTGATTAAGCCCTCCGTGGTGTTTCATTACGACTTTAATATCTATTCTAGCTCACGTCAAGTAATTTCATTTACATGAGACAATCATACCTCCACCCCATAGGCTGTCTACAGCAAAATGGTTAAGGATTATGAAGAAAGAAGATGAAGCCGCGAATGTCTGCAGGCATTGCAAAGGAGATGACGCCTTGCATGTGTAATGCAGATCGCAAAACAGTTGATGAATAAGTCATGGGTGGCCAAAGGGAAAAATAAAAGAAGAGAAAAATAAGAAAGAAAGAAAGAAAGGAAAAAGAAAAAAGGGAAAGAAAGAAGCGAGAGAAAGAGAAAGAAAAAAGAAAGAAAGAAATAAAGAAAGTAAGAAAAAAAGAAGGTAAGAAAGAAGGAAAGAAAGAAGGAAAGAAAAAGAACAGGATAACGAAGGAGTGTAGTACCTACCAGGACGGTAACACACAAACTGCTGAATGAAATCTTTTCTGAAAAGAAATCATTACTAAAAACAATATTTGAAATGTGTTTCAACAGGTATGGTTGGAGAGTTCACTTACATTTATGAAAAGTTATAGAAATACCTTCGTGTTTAAGAGTTTATTTGAAACAAGTTTACTTATTCATGGTTAAAGAGTAGCCTGAAAAGAATAATATGTTAAAAAAAACACGGCAGAAATACTTCAAACAAACTAATATTTCCTATTCATTATATTATGTAGAGAGAACTCGTATATATAAAAAGAGTTATGTCATTACAATATAGAATCTACCAAATTCCTACTGCCAGGAAATATGTCAACATTTCTGTCTCAATGTTTGTAATTAGTCTTGTATTTTTGAGGATTGGATCAATGTCACTGATTCTGTTTAATGTTGAAAGTGACTTTATAAACATTGATCTGTATATTACTAGAATTTATTAAGGTGAAAGAAAAAATCTAAACGTATAAACGACATGACATTTCAAAGGATTTGTTATAATACAAACTATAAACTACCTCTTATATTTATTGCATTACTTCAGCCGTTTCGAAAGGTATAATTTTCACCATATTTCTGTAAATCGTCGAGAGTAGAGGCTCTTCACATATAATATTATATAATTTTTCATACTACAATCAGGAATTCGAATATTTATTTAGAAGTCATGGACGAGACAAAGGACTACAAGACTTCTTTACGACGAGACCCAAGGTCTTAAGTGTCAATATATTGACTATTTTTTAAAAAAGAATGATTTTATTTAGCTAACGGAGAAATGCATTCCATTTTTCATCCATGTCAATAAACCCATTTTACTAACGAAAACTGACGACTTAATCATTCTAGTGGGACTAATGAGATATTTTCGGAAGTTAATATTTCGAAAATGAAATGTGCCGACATGTTTTTTCTACTTCCGGTAAAATCTCGGTTTGTTAAATGAATGCATAATGGTTATACTAATCATAAAACCAATTTGACCTCAGGCTTTAGATGTGTATTATGTTTTAAGCTTGAAATAGCAGATGAACCATTATTCTATGCAAATAATATCCCACTCGCTATGGTTGTAGAAATTTTCATTACAATATAATTTCTCCTGAATAAAACAGCTTGGTGGAATTAGAAATCAAGCGCAAATCTAATATTTTGAAAATTCTTATTGCATTGCAATCAGAGAATAATTAATTAATTTACTTGAATCACGATAATTTCATTTGTGAGTTCTGAAAGTGTTTCAGTAAAACATCTCGAGACAGTGAGAATATAATATATCAACCAACTGTTAATTCACAGGTTTATTTTATTGTGATCTTTAATAACTCCTACGCTAAAATAAGAACTTCATTACTTTTATTCATCTAGTTTAGGGAAGGGTTTTGTGTTGAAATTACACTCAGAATGACTATGAATTATATATGAAAAAAAATAATCAAAAGCATAGTTTTTTCTGATTTAAAAGAAAAAGAAGGCTCATTCTAGGTGTGACAGTTTGAACATTGTATGTCAAAAGTACAACTATCCAGCTGAAATGTGTTGTTTCCGTTTAGTCTCTAGATCTCATGAACTTCTTTAATACGAGTCAAATTCTTGAGCGAAGCATCGGATGCCTAATGTACGATGCATCATACTACTTGCGTTACAGAATATAGAGTCACTGCTGTATTACTCGTTCTCTTTTAATCTGAGTGATAATAATAAACAGAATGCATGATAAAAAAAGTTTACAGAATTACTCGTTCTCTTTTACTCTGAGTGATAATAATAAACAGAATGCATGATCAAAAATGTTTACAGAATTCGGGGTCACTCAGCTACCACTACAAAATGAAAATAATCAAGAAGCCGACCCCGGCATCCTAGTATACCAACTCGCACCTCATGATGCCTAAGTAGGCGCCATCGTATCAAAGAGGTTAAAATAGAATAACAGATTAACTAATGTACACTGGTAAGGTATAAAAAAAAACAAAAAACAAAAACAGATTTTTTTCATAAAACCTTGGTTACATCTTAATCTATTTTTTCAAGAAATATGGAACCTCAAGAAAAAAAGTTACACAAGTGTTCAACTTTTCAAGAGAATAGATAACATCAGGATATTTTTACACCAAGTACTAACCAGACATAAAAAAATAGTTTCCAATTGTCAGGAAGTGAATTTCACTTACATACACGTTGAAGCCTTATATCTAGCCTTGAAAACAGTAACTGGAATAAATTTATCGGTAAAACGATGGCATGTGGTATTGTTACATGTAATAAAATTAGACCGAATAAGCTTGTAAGAAACCATTATCATCTTTTACTTCTTTACTTATCCTGCTTGCAGGTTTGTTTAGCATATATTTCCTGCATCCTGCACAATCTGAATTGAAATTTGAGAGAGTGGTAATATTCTAAGCAGAGTAAAGTTGCCCTTATCGAATAAAACAATGTAACAATATGAAATATACAAAACAACATCATTTAACATATAGAGAAAGATGTTACAAGTTCATATGTAGATTGTGGTGAAGAAAACAATAAAAATATAATTGAAAACAACTTTGATAGTTGCCCTTATCGAATAAAACAATGTAACAATATGAAATATACAAAACAACATCATTTGACATATAGAGAAAGATGTTACAAGTTCATATGTAGATTGTGGTGAAGAAAACAATAAAAATATAATTGAAAACAACTTTGATATAATTACAAGGACCTGTGTTTTACAGCCGAGTTAAAAACACGGTGAAATTAAACTCCAAAATAACTAACAAGATTGTACAATGTAATATCATATGGTCAACGCATCAGTTAGATATGCATTTGCGTCTGATGGAATGAAAATATCCCCTTAGTCGAGAGAAGTTATATGAATCTTCGTCATGAAAGAGGTTATCAAACTGGGCTTCCACAGGCTTACCAGCACCGACAGCTGAGAGTTCGTATGAGCAAAAGTGACTTTGGTCAAAATACTCTATTTTTCAAATTTCCAAATACTAAACTATCTTTCCGTTACACATAACAAAGCTGAATGATGAACTAAAAGATTGTAAATCTATACAAATGTTAGACATACTGTTCAAATGTTTTTAGAGAAGCCTAGATGTCTGCAAGGTAAGTCGTATACTAGTTATTCAAATGGAGGTTGGAGGAAGGATGTGGGAGAAAAAATAACCTACTATGATATCCTTCTTCCTCTCTTCCCTCCCTCTCCTATTTCTTATTCCTCTAACTTGGCCCTCATCCTTCTCTCCTCCTTTCTCTTCTTTTCCCTTTCCCATCCCATTCCTAGCTCTTCCTCACCCTCAACCTCACCCTCACCTTCAC
>NC_134815.1:21055437-21057937 GCF_046742065.1 Oratosquilla oratoria
TAATTGGATCTTCGTCCGATTCTAAGAGTTCCTCTACATTGTGCTCTGGCTCATTTTGTTTTACATTTTTTGGTATATTCAACAAGTTTTCGAAGTAGTTTTTCCATCTACTGTCAATTTTCTCGGCGTCTGTTAGTAGGTTTTCTCCACTTTGATCTTTAACACCATATGATGGTGGTGCTGATTACTTTCTGTAATTTTTAGCCAAATTGTAAATTAGCTTTCTAGTTCCTAGTAAATCCTGTGCAGGATCTCTCCCAATTTTTTCCCATGTTTTATCTTTTTCCTGGTTCTTTACTCTCTCCGCTTCTCTTCTAGCTTCAATGTATTCTAGTCTATCATCCATTTGCTTTGTTCTCATCCATTTCCAAAATTTCCTCATTTCTATTTTGACATCTTTTTTACCTTTTCTGTCCACCAGGGTGTTTGCTTTTTATTTTTACCGTATGATGTCTTACACTGGACTACTTCCTCTACAATTTTTGTGACAGTTGAATGGAAGGCTTTCCAGTCCTCATCTATATCCTCTGTTCTAATATATTCTGTTCTACTCTCTCTCAGTCTGCGATGGAGCTCCTCTTTAAAGCTTTCAATTTTCAAATTTTCCACCAAGAATCGTTTTGCGGCTTTACATTTAAATTTTTTTGGTTTGGTAAGTTTCAGTTTGGCTACGACCAGCCTGTGGTGTGAATCACATGAAACCGATGGTATGCTTTTTATATATCTGATTTTTTTTTTGTTATTTGTTAACATTAGATCAATCATGGACTTGTGTGTATATTCATGTTGTGTACTATCCCATCTATACCACGTCCATTTATGGATTTCTTGATGCTCATAAAAGCTATTCATGACACTCATGTTATTTAACACACAAAAATCGAGGAGCCGTTTACCTGCAAGGTTCTTTTCCCCAATACTATGCGCTCCTATTACATGTTCTAATCCTATTCGTTCTTGTCTAGTATGTCCATTTAAGTCACCCATGATGATTACATTATCATCGTATGGCAAGTCATTTCTAACATTCTGTAAATCTACATAGAATATTTCCCTTTCATCAATCCGTCTTCCTTGTTGTGGGACATAGACTTGTATAAAACTTAAATTTAGTTCATTTGTCTTCATAGAAAAAGCCAAAATTCTCTCATTTTTCTGTTATAACCTGCTGATTCGTAGTGCTGGGAAAATATCGCTAATTTCAATATCGAAATTATTGGTGAACAACAATACAGTTACCGAAATTACCGACAGTTTACCGGTAAAAGACTCGTGAGGTAGTAGTGACGTCACAAGTTCGAGTCGAGTTCAAAAAATCAATGTTTTTGTTCTTTAATAGGCTCTATCTCTGGTTCTATTTTACACGTTGTTTTTATCGTTATGTCATTGTAAAGGGAAAAGGTCATACTTTAATTGGTGCTACTATAGTCTGCTATCTACCGCGCGAGTAAGTGAATGGAGGGTGTCTGAGGGTGGGTGTGGTGTATAAATTTTCGTTCGCGTGTCTGCATGCATGGGTTCATGTTTGGAGGTGGTAGTGGTAGGCAGCTACCAGTAAAGTTACAGGTTTTATCCAACAACCTTAACGATAGCTTACCGGCAAGCATTCTGCTACCGTTAAAGCTTCGTTAACCGATAACTCGATAAGCTATACCATAACATTCAGAGAGCGGTAAGCACGTCTCGGATTGGTGGTACTGAGTGACGGTAGTGACGGGCCCAGTGCCCCGCTAATTTTACCGGTTAAACTTTTACCATTAAGCAAGTATGTACCGCTAAGGTCTCGGTCATTTTTTTACTATTAAAACAGTTTTTTCGGCACTTTTTTAATTTCTCAATAGAATTAATGTTATTTCTGTGATCAACATACGAAACTGTATTAATTGTGAAAGTTTCATAAAAAAAATCCGCGTGTCGCCAAACGAAGACCCATATAATATATGGGTCTTCGTTTGGCGACACGCGGATTTTTTTTATGAAACTTTCACAATTAATACAGTTTCGTATGCTGATCACAGAAATAACATTAATTCTATTGAGAAATTAAAAAGAGTGCCGAAAAAAAACGGTTTTAATGATAAAAACTTACCGAGACCTTAGCGGTACATACTTGCTTAATGATAAAAGTTTAACCGGTAAAATTAGCGGGGCACTGGGCCTGTCACCACCGTCACTCAGTACCACCAAGCCGAGACGTGCTTACCGCTCTCTGAGTGTTATGGTATAGCTTATCGAGTTATCGGTTAACGAAGCTTTACCGGTTAACGAAGCTTTACCGGTAGCAGAATTTTTGTCGGTAAGCTATCATTAAGTTTGTTGCCGATAAGACCGGTAATTTCACCGGTAGCTGGCCACCACTACTGATTCGTTGTGCTAGTTCTTCAGGTAACAATACTCCCACTCGTGTGTGTGTGTGTGTGTGTGTGTGTGTGTGTGTGTGTGTGTGTGTGTGTGTGTGTGTGTGTGTGTGTGTGTGTGTGTGTGTATTTACACATGCGTG
>NC_134815.1:21062937-21070437 GCF_046742065.1 Oratosquilla oratoria
ACAAATGACACTTAATGTCTTAATGTCTGTCAATTACAACCTTTACCTGAGGTTATGTTTATGGTTTGGGGAACAATTCCTGTAATGCTTTTCAACTTTTATATCAAATGCTCTTATATACAGTACTGTATTTTTTTATGTATGGTAACAATAAACCTGTCCTATTCCTACGTACAGAATTTATCTTTTTAAACAATTATCCCTTGTTTCTACACACTATCTATATATAGATAATCTATTTGTTTATAAATTTCTTCTTTTTTGTTTTTGTCTTTCTTATATGGAACAAGGCAGTTTATATATATACACTGGCAAAGCATAAGTTATCTCTATGTATATAAAGATTTCGTGTTCTGGGGTATTTTCATGATCCACTTCTTTGAGAACCATGTAACTAGACAATTTATTGTTATATATATATATATATATATATATATATATATATATACATATATATATATAATATATACACATATATATGTATGTATATATATATATGTATATATATATATATATACATGTATGTATGTATATATATGTATATATATATATATATATATGTATGTATGTATATATATGTATATATATATATATATATATATATATATATATATATTATGATTTCCTTGCCCTGACTGTTATTCCAAAATTTAAGTTTTTTAATAGTAATTTTTTTTACACTTCATTGACAACCATGTAACTAGAATCTTAATGTGGAATATCATGTTTTATACACACACACACATACACACACACACACACACACACACACACACACACACACACACACACACACACACACACACACACACACACACACACACACACACACACACACGAATGTCCCAAGTTGAAAGAAAAGTCTATATACTATAAAGATGATCATACTTTTGGCGTAACCAACCATGGATCTTTAAGATATTCATAATAACTGTTCTGATATCATATTAAAATGATAGAACAAATTTAAATAGTTTTCTTCATATAAAGAATTTTTCCATTTGTTTTGCTTGCTACGTTATATAATATATTAAGTTTGTTATTTACTAACATAAAGAATATATCTAAAATAGCTAACCATACTAATTTCACCTGTGGATTAAATTATCACTAGCGCTTGGCTTTTGTTTTTATCACTGTTTTCATATTTTAAGATCAAGGGCAAATCTGGTGGAGAAATAGATCAGAAATTACTAGCCATCTTTGTTTTGTTGATGTGCCTCCTAAGAACATTAATCGAAAGAGACAGTATGTCATTTAAAGAACAACATATTGAGTCAAATGTTTAAAAAATATCAATTATTTCTCATGTTTATGAATATTTTAATGAATACAATTTTTTCTTATAAGTTATTTTATTTACATGTATAATTCAACCCAAACTAGTTAAAAGAACTTCTAGGGGGCTTCAGAATACCTTTTCCAACTCAAGACTACGAAAAAGGAGAAATAGATATAAATAGATTTGTCCAACAAAAATATGTTGGAGTGAGGAAATCAAACTGGGAACCAGGAGACCAGTGGCCTTGTCCCGAAATTGCTGGACCTTCCTCCGCCAAATCTGTTTAGTTGGCCTGAGTGCTCGCTGTCCCACATGGTGACTCGTGGCAACAAAGTGGTATGGTTGGATGAATGAACTGATAGTTTCATAGTTGGACAGATAGGTAGACAGGTATATAGATAGACAGATAGACAAATAGAAACAGATGGATAGAAATGTTGATAGGTAAGTAGATATGAATGTACAGATATGTAGATAAATAATTGGATAGACAGATATATAGGTAATAAAATAGTAAGATAGATAGGAATACAAATAGGGTAAAAGACAAATAAATACGTGTATAGGTATATGGATTTGTGTGTATATATACATGTATATATATATATATATATATATATATATATATATATATATATATATGCAGAAAAACCACCAATGAAAATAATAAAATGATTAAGGAGCGCTTTCGTCTATTTAGATATCCTCAGGGTACATACAATGATGATGCATGAGTATAATAAGTGGGAGGTATTGGATGGGAGCGGGAAAAGGTTGTGATGGAGTATCTTATGAGTAAACTATACCGTTCACGGCAGCGGGCGTTTGGACCACCGCTTTTTTAATAATAAAATTATAAAGTTTGTACATTCCTTGACTTAAATCTAAGTTGGTGATCAATTTATCTTTAATCAGACTGAATTCTATTACCTTTCTAGTCAAATATGACTTATTTCTAACAATTTCTTTGGCCATGATTAAAATTCCTTAATTGAACAAATAATGCGTTAGACATTTGACCATTTACGACGCTATACTGATGTTGTTTTAACCTTACATTGAATTCTTTTCCAGTCTGACCTATATATTATTTGTCACATTTTTTACATGGAATTGAACAGATACATCCTTCTTTATCAGGAGAGTTTTTAATTAAAAGCCTTCTAACTGTATTGGAGTTCTTAAATACTATTTCAATGTTAAAAGTCTTATGAATATGAGGTACTTTGACGAATGATGATCCTACTTTGTTCTTATCTAAATTTGATGCCGTGGTCCCTTCTATCCAATTCACCATGGAAATAGAAGAAAGTGATCATTTACCTTTTCTTGATGTAATGATTTACAGAAATGTAAGGTCTTTCAAATTTGATATCTACAGAAATCCCACCAATGTCCTTCCATATAGATATTTTCATTCGTCTCATCACTGAAGGGCAAAAATATCAGTATTATCATTAATGTTCATTAGAGTGTATAGAATTTGTAGTCCGGAGTTTTTGGATGACGATTTCTTAAGAATATATGACATAGCTTAATTAACATATCCTAAACAGCTCGTAGATAGCCAGTAAAACCTTTAATGTAAAAAACCTACTTGTTCTTCCTTTTCACGAGAATTTCGTCAAACTACCTCATATTTCTAGGGTTTTCAGCATTCAAGTGGCATGTTAACTCTAATATTAGCTTTGCACCTCAATTGAAAAAAGTATGTATATATAAAGCAAGGAGAAATAAAAGATAAAGAAGCACGTTGGTACAAAACTTGCTGGTTTAGAACAAAATCTGTATGACTTCTGGCAAAAACAGTAAAAAGACAGAAGTGTAATGGAGCAAAGATCGCGGAAGTGTGAAATATCGTTGTTAGGTTTCTAGACCGCATTTGTTCGTTCGTGAACAGAAGACCTAGTCTCGAGATCGCGTGAGCGATATTCAGAGTGAATGCCGATAGCGTGCCAGGATCTCACACGGTAATAATGCTTTTTTATGCAAATCACACCCCAAGTTTCGACGCAAAAATCATTGCAACACCAACCTATGCTGAAAATAAAAACATGTGATTTTTTATGGAAGAATAATTATCTAACCAAGACATTCATCTGTGCGTATCTCTACCATGCTGAGTTTTGCAGTACTCAAAATCACATTCATATAAGCATCAACACCTCAAAAATATGAGATCGTTTATGTAATGTTATATAAGTTGTATATGAATGTGGTTATGGAATCAAATTAATTAATACCTGATATCAATGTAATCATAATTATGATAAAACCAATATTTTTTTCAATTCATTAGATATTTTATGCCATTGTAATTCACAGATTATATATACAGAAATAAAAGAATTCATATAAAAATATAACGTATAAACATACAAGGTATATACTTGTTTGTATATATATATATATATATGTATATGTATATATATATGTATATATGTATATATATACATATATATATATATATATATATATATATATATATATATATATATATATATATATACAGTATATAGGAAATAGGCAAGAATTGGTTTACTAACAGAGTGGTCGATGAATGGAATAAACTTAGTAACCATGTAGTAAGCGCTGAAACTATTAGTTGTTTTAAGAAACGATTAGACAACTTTATGGATGGGGATGACAGGTGGTGATGGATACGGAGCTGCCTAGTGTAGGCCTTATGGCCTCTTGCAGTCTCCTTTATTCTTATGTTCTTATGTTCTTATATATGCAAAGTAGACCACTTGGAAAAAGGAACTAACGAAGCAGAGCGCTTTCGTATATTACATCTTTAGTGCAAAAAGTACATAGTTAATAGAAATACATAGATTATATATACATGAAAAAGGAACAAAGACAGTTTACATGAGGGTAGAGAACATTTACCCCTTGGAAGGCGAGCTGTCAGGTCGCAAGGGTCAATGCGTCCGCTAATGAGGGTGGGGCGACATTAGGTCACAGTCGCAGGGTTACATTTTACCTGTTATTATTTTGCTTATTTCTTGACAGATAAAATTGTCAATTTTATATAAGCCCTTGTCCAGGTTGTTATTTTGATCACTGGTGGTATGGATCAAACTACACTCTATTAAGTTTCTTACTATTATGTTGTTAGTATAAAAGATTGCATGGACATTACCCCAATCAACTGGATGATTATTCAATTCAATATGCTTAAATATTCCACTGGAATTATTGCCATCCATAATTTCTTTCTTATGTTCAATTCTAATGTCCTCTACTCGCATGTAAACAGTCTTTGTTCCTTTTTAATGTATATATAATCTACTTGTTTCTATTAACTATATACTTTTTGCACTGGATGCAATATACGAAAGCGCTCTGCTTCGTTAGTTTTTTTTTTCCCAAGTGGTCTACTTTGCATAAGTGAACACACGTACCCGTGTTCTTATTAGCATATATATACATACATACATATATATATATATATATATATATATATATATGTATATATATATATATATATCAAGGACTACTATTACACAGGACGTGTGCACCCAGATCCCTGGGTCCGCTAGCGGAGGCCTTTGCTTTCACTGTAACCTAACATTTTGTATTGGACAAATATATCAAAACTAGAAACCTAACATTGTATATAGGACAAATATATCAACTATTGACTTATTCAATGCAGAATAAGTTAATATGAACTTTTATAGTGAAATAAGAGACTCTTTTTAAGGCACTGTTATGCTTTGAAATGCCAATTTCAGCCGGACTTAACAGGTATTATTGTATGAGGTTAGTGGACTCCAGGGTTGGCGATTTTTTTTTATTATTTTTTTTTTTATATAAAAAGATCGATTTTTTTTCTTATTTAAATCAGATTTATTTGATTTAAATATATATTTTTAATAGATTCTAAATACTGTGGGATTGCTATCTGATATGCGATCTGATTGCTAAAGGACATTTTTAGCATATCAATATAAGGGGCAGTGTTATATAGACTTGCCACAAGTATACAAGGAACGTATAAGCCTACATATAGTATATATCACTGTGCAGCCCACAACAATTTTCAACAAGATTCTTGTTGAAACTTGTTCTAGGTAAACAGCTTCTCACTGAGTCAGTTGCTGCTTTGGAATCAACCAGGAAGGATGTCTTCTGGACCTGGCAGAGTGGTTCCTTCAGGCAGAAGAAATGATCCTGTCTGGAATAATTTTGAAAACCTACCAACAACTTCTGGCAAAGGGTACCTAGCTAAATGCAAAGACTGCAGTCAGGAACTACAGGGCATTGTGTCAAGATTAAAATCTCACAGAGATAAGTGCCAAGGTCAGCCACAGCATACACAAGAAGAAATTGATGACCCAGGTAAATAATTTTACATATATTGTGTGCATTTCTCCCTTTTCATACGCAACTATATAAATTTGGTGAACAATGGAGAGCATGTGCAATAAAAATGTGAAGGACTAAAGAGATGATACTTCAACTTCATTACTTCTAAATTTGGGTAATGACTATATCACTATAATATACTGTATCCCCTCAACTTTTGGGCCTAGATGATTATTATTCATTTCATTCAACATTGTGTAACATATATCAGAGGTTCTATTGGAATTCAGCCCACATGGGAGTCAGCCCAAAGGGATTTAGCCTAACCTAACTCAACTAACTCATTATTTTTAGTGAATTTAAAAGTGGACTGAATCCTGTGTGGGCTGAATTCCAAGCCCACCTATTTCATATCCTGTTAATTATTTCCAAATAATTTAGTGGCTTATGTGAATGTGATCATTATATAAAAAAGAACTACTGTACTCAAAAGTAGTCTAAATCACATTGCATTTATTCATTTATTTATTCATTTATAAATTATGCTATATGCTAAAATTTTCTGTTTCCATTTCAGGATCTGTATCAACAGTTTCAATTCCTTCATCATCGGCTCCACTTGAATTATCTGCAAACCTGACTCCACCATTAAAAAGGTCACTATCAGACTCCTCCACAGGCGCCACTTCTGCTAAATAATTTTCATCTAAAAGAAAGTCATCAACATCTCTGGACAGATTTATCATAAAAACTTCAGCCTCTCAAAAGGAAAATCTCGACAAAGAAGTTGCAAGAATTATTTTGCTACAAATTCACCATTTCGTCTTGTTCAGCATCCTCAGTTTCTGAAGATGGTTCAGAACCTAAGTCCAAGTTATATTCCTACATCCAGAGAAGATATTGCTGACAAGTACTTGGGTCTTGTGTATGAAAAGGAATATAAAAAGTGTGCAGACGACCTGAATAATGAAACTGTATGTCTTTCAATTGATGGATGATCTAACATCCATAATGAGCCCATAATATGTGTCACTCGAACAACATCCACTGGTCAGATTTATTTAGTTGACACAATAGACACATCAGGGAAACCTCACACTTCTGAATATCTTCTACAACTTGTACAAAATTCGATCAAGAAGGCTGAACAAGATTTTGGTTGTCACATTGGAAGTGTTGTGACAGACAATGCAGGAAATGTAACCAAGATGAGAAAACTCTTGGGGGGAATCGAGTGAACCTGAGCATACCGTTCTCACATACGGCTTATACAGTTTCTTGTATACTTGTGGCAAGTCTATATAACACTGCTCCTTATATTGATATGCTAAAACTGTCCTTTAGCAATCAGATCGCATATCAGATAGCAATCCCACAATATTTAAAATCTATAAACGTCATATAGAAAACCAACTAATGTCGCATCATATGTTCACTTTTACTCGGCTCATCATCAGAAGACAAAACTTTCTGTCTTTAGTTCTATGTTTCTTAGAGCTTACAGGATATGTAGCCCCGAATTTTTGGATGATGAGCTGAGGAGGATATATATAGCTTCTGAATTAAAATATCCAAAACACTTAGTAGACACTTCTCATAAAATGACTTAAACAAATTTCCATAACACCTCACACGAAAGAAAAGTATTTGACAAAAGAACCTTTTGTTTTTTCCTTACAGTGAGAAATTAGTTGGTCTGCCTAATATTCTCAAACAATTTAACATCAACTTGGCTTTCAAAAATAACAATATTATAAAAAGGAAGCTCATTAAAAATTCACCTGAAGCAAATGAGGGTTGTGTTTACTCTATTCCATGCCTTAAATGTAAAAATTTTTATATCGGCCAAACTGGTAAAGACTTAAAAACTAGGATAAATCAGCACAAATATAGTGTAAGGAGTG
>NC_134815.1:21072937-21077937 GCF_046742065.1 Oratosquilla oratoria
TTATTATTATTATCATTATTATCGTTATTATCGTTATCATTATCATTATTATCATTATTATAATTATTTTTAATTATTGTTATCATTACCATTATTATCATCATTATCATCATTATCATTATCATTATTATCATTATTATCATTATTATCATTATTATCATTATTATCATTATTATCATTATTATCATTATTATTATTATTATTATTATCATTATTATTATTATTATTATTATTATTATTATTATTATTATTATTATTATTATTATTATTATTATTATCATTATCATTATTATTTTTTTTTATTATTATCTTTATTAATATCATTCCTTTTTTTTTTTTTTTCTTTTTCAGTTCCAGGAGTTTACCTTCTTTGTATTAAAATTTGCTTATCACTCCCGATTCCCCTTATCAATCTTATCTACATAAGCAATCCTCCTTGCTCCTTACTTTTATAATATTGGCATCAACTGCAAATAAGTTGACATGGTCTATTCCTTTTATCATGTAATGTATATATAATAGGAATATTGCAGTTGCAAAATCTGATCCCTGTGGTACTCCACGGGTAACATTTCTCCAATCCGTCTTTTCATGTCCACCTATTTTTTAACACGTCAGTCAACTAAGCTCTTGTATTCTTTTCAATGTACTTCTTCTAAGGTCTCTTTAGGTTCCAATTTCTATGTAAACCTTTTATGTAACGCTTTCTCAAAAACATTATTTTCCGAATCAAAGTACGGACAGTCCACAATTTCCTCTCTTTGAAAGCTACATCAACTACTCTCAAGGAGAAATTTAGAAGGATGGTGACAAAAATTTTCTTCTCTCAATCCAACTTTGTTAACAGGTAATATGACTTTCTTCTTTAGATGCTTCATCAATCTCTCTTTTAATTAATTTATCTATTTATTAATTTATTTTTTGCGAATTTTGGCTATCATGCTGGTGAAGGATACTGGTATATAATTGAGCGTGACCTTCCTGTTTTTTTTTTTTTTTTTTTTTTTTTAATGCTGGTACGCCATTTGCCGATTTCTGATATACAGAGAGTCCTCAACTTACAAACGAGTTTATTTACGATAGACCATTCGTAACTCCAAATGTTCGTAAATCATTTATTCAACATAATTTTTAAGGTACTCAAGTCTACATACATAAGTACGAGATAAAGTCAGTACATGTTTACTTATCTTAAAACACATTAGTAAACATTTATAAAACAAAAATAGATTGTATTACTCATAATTCAGTCCTGAATTTCTTACATTTGGAATTGGAAAAGTAAGGTTGAGCCTCCATTCATGTCAGAAATTCGTGACACAAATGTAAGTAAACAGAAGAGCGTCTTCCCCTAATTCAATTAGCATATTATCAAATGATGATTTCTGTCTACATATACTCGTAAATATGTGTGTGTGTGTGTGTGTGTGTGTGTGTGTGTGTGTGTGTGTGTGTGTGTGTGTGTGTGTGTGTGTGTGTGTGTGTGTCTCTATGTGTATGTGTACGTGTACGTGTACATGTACGCTTACGTGTATGCGTATGTGTATGTGTGTGTGTGTGTGTGTGTGTGTGTGTGTGTGTGTGTGTGTGTGTGTGTGTGTGTGTGTGTGTGTGTGTGTGTGTGTGTGTGTGTGTGTGTGTGTGTGTGTGTGTGTGTGTGTGTGTGTGTGTGTGTGTGTGTGTGTGTGTGTTTGTGTGTACATGTTTAGGAGCTGTGCCTCATATGTCTAACATGATCTAAACACTAAATAAGATGTTTTGTGTAGTTATCTAAAATTACACCATGTGAGAATTAAGTCTTTTTACTGGTCTATCAAGTACATGATAATAAATAAAAATTTATCAAGCAAAATGTTGTACTAAAAAAGGCTCCATCCTCATATGGTGAAAGCAGTATATATTATGTTTCTTAATCTAAGATACGTAATAACAATAAGAACACAAAACAAAACATTGTAAGTTAATCTGTTAAAAAAGTGTGTGAATCTATTAATTTTTGTTCATACATGAAACGTTTAGTACATGGAATACACTTCAATTGCTATGTCAATGAAAATCCAATTCAGCAGCTGAGCATTCAATCATCGATAACAATATTAAGTATTTTAAACATGGTCTGACACTGAGTGGTGTCACTAAGGATATTGACTGTTGAATTCATAATAACCGTAGACTCGTAAATATATGTCAGTGTGTGTGTGTGTGTGTGTGTGTGTGTGTGTGTGTGTGTGTGTGTGTGTGTGTGTGTGTGTGTGTGTGTGTGTGTGTGTGTGTAATTGATAGTCAAGGTACAGCGAGGACAGAACGTGTGCAATAAGAGTTATTGATTGTTGTCTTGAAAGTCGAGAGGCTAGTGTAGGTTACACCATAACAAAAAGCTTAACGCAAATGAAAATGGAAAATACATACATACATCAATAACTTGTTATTACGTGAGTAAATGAATAAGTAATGCTCTATTAAGAAAAAATACACAAATAAAAATAAATAAATAGATAGATAAGTAAATGAAAATATATGAACAAATAAAAAGATATGTAAATATACAATCAGGTAAACGATTAAGACTATTATTAATCAATCAATTAATTATTCATTTAATCTATATGTAAGTAAATAAATAAATGAATAGATAAATAGACACTTAAATAAATACATATAAGGAAACTAACAAATAAATATCAAAATATACTAAAGTAGATTAAACTAAAATAGAATTAAGCAAAAAGTAAGATAAAGTTATATAAAAAATATGATAAAATAGAATTAGAATTTGGTCAAACAAGTAAATAAAATAAAGTGGAATAATCACCTATTATTTGCATTTGCAAAATCGCATTTATGAATATGTTGGAAATGTCATTGAACAATATTTTACATAATCACAAAACCAAGTTCAGCAGAGGAGACCTGTCTAACTTTAATTCATGCAAAAAATGTACCGTGTACATCACAAGCTTAAATAGATTTTGTACTGGTTAGCATCAGATATACATTCGTATATACTTTTCCTTCGGCTAAGAGTACTAGTAGAACCCAATATTAAATGAGCTGATAATATTTCGCTGTGGTTCACGATTGAATAAACACAGACTTCAAGCACAGATTCTGCAGTCTCACATGTAAGGTTCAATATATTTTTATTTTCGTCAAGCCTTTTCTTTTCTTCAAATAAACCTTATTCCTCTTCAGCTTTGAAATAAGAGGCGACTAGTGCATTCTTTTTTATTTATTTTTATTTTTAGTTTCTGAAAAAAGGCTCAATTAGGTCGTCAAGGTTTCCCTTTTCAACCGAACATTAGGTCCACTCGAACGTCGAAGGAGGAGGCAATCAATGCTTTATTTGTTTACTATTTATCATTATCATATATCAGTTTCTGTAGAATAAAGTTAAATTAGTCGTTAGTCTTAATTGAGCCTCTTTATTACAATAATCCATTATGTAGATTATATATGTATGTATATATATATATATATATATATATATATATATATATATATATATATATATATATATATTTATATATATACATATTTATATATATACATATATATTTATATATATATGTATATACATATATATATATATATATGTATATACATATATATATATATATATATGTATATATATATACATGTATATACATATATATATACATATATACATATAAATGATATATATATATATATATATATATACTGTATATATAATATATGTATATATGTATATATATGCAGAGTCCACTAGGAAAAGGAAAAACACACGGAGTCCGTGTGTTTTTCCTTTTCCTAGTGGACTTTGCATATTTGTGATTCACGTGTGACTTGTGGAATTTGTGCATATGTATATATATATGTATATATATATATATATATATATATATATATATATGTATATATATATATATATATGTATGTATATATATATATGTATGTATGTATGTATGTATGTATGTATGTATACATATATGTATGTATTATATCATATATATATATATGTGTGTGTGTGTGTGTGTGTGTGTGTGTGTGTGTGTGTGTGTGTGTGTGTGTGTGTGTGTGTGTGTGTGTGTGTGCGTGTGTGTGTGTGTGTGTGTATGTGTGTGTGTGTGATTGTGTGCGTGTGTGTATAATATACATATGTGTGTTTTTATGTGTCTGTATTTTCTTTAGGTAGGGATGTTACCTCACCCAGCATGATGTTGATACCTTTTTGTGTGTACGAGGTCAATCTTCTAGCCGTCTTCTTAATTGAATTTACGTTCTCCACAATAAAAGTTGTATAGATCTTAGTCGTAAAGAGGCTTCAATTTCTAAATATTTTAATTTCTGAATATACCACCACATATTTTGTAGTGAAATGGTAATCTATTAAAACTTTGGCTCCCGGTAAAGGATTTTAGATACTTTGCTTGGGTTAATTCAGTGCAACTTTGTTTCATTTAGGAAATTCTGGGCCTAGTAAGGATCTACTGACAGACGGTTTTAGTATGTTTAAAGAAGGATGTGATCATAGATGAAATGATATTTCTATTAACTCGGTGAAATCAAAATAAGATTTTAAAGGTGCTATGACCAAGCAATTTTATTCAATGTAGGGAAACTCCCTATCTTCAAAGGTTTAAAGACTATTTCAGTTAACCTATTGGTCCCTGATGGTGACTTCAAAGATTTTGCTGAGTCAAAGTTTAAAACGTTCATTTAGTTTGAAAGAACTTCAAGGTTTCAAATTGATGAGTATTTCCAATACCTCTAGGGTTAGATAGATGAGTCTCCGATGAAGGTAGCAACTGTTACATTGGTTTAGAGAAATATTTTGATTTGTGCTTAAGGAATGCGAATGTATCGAAGACTGAAAGAGTATTTGTGTAGTTCCACTTTACATAGGAAAAAGAAGAAAATATGAATGTATTATTTTTTCGGGATCAGGTTTTCGGGTTTGGAAGGTATATGGGTTTTAAATGAGAGATTTGAAGGAGAATAGAGGGAGCAAATAGGAAAGA
>NC_134815.1:21087937-21100437 GCF_046742065.1 Oratosquilla oratoria
GTTTTCAATTTTTACTATGACCAAATCTTGTGTATATATATATATATATATATATATATATATATATATATATATATATATATATATATATATGTATGTATGTATTTTTTTGCGCTTCGCGTTCGAAGTGAATGAAATTTAATCCTTATTAGAATAGAATCAACAAATACGTAGTTAAAGTGGTATGCATATCATAATGTATACAACTTTGCTGAACCGGCATTTGAACTGACCTTGAAAATATCTCCAACGACTCGAAATTGTATCACATTTAAACTGACTTTTGCAAGCGGAGGCATTGCGGTAAAAAGTACCGCAATACTTTAGATTCAAAACTGGACTCAAACCACCAGTCCATGGATGCCAGGAGGTGAAGAAAGAATGGAAGAGAAAGGGAGAGGGGAGGATGAATAAGATACGTGGGAGGTAGGTGGTATGAGAGGGGAAGGTAGGATGGTGGGAGTGGGAAATAGGTTTGGAGGAGAGGTCAGGTAGGAAGGGGAAATATGAGGAAGATGAAAGGGTAGTGGAAGTGAAGCTATGTTTAGACTGCAGGTCCTAAACTATTCTATCTATATAACAAGCCCTTCTTCCCCTCTCATCTTAGTTCATCGTAGTAAAAGGGTCATTTCTCTCTTTTGACCACTATCAGGGTCAAAAGCAATGTAGCAAGACGCAGGACATTCACAGCAGGACCATTTCACGCACACAGCAACCCTCCCTTCCCGTCCCTTCACGTTGGAAAATAGAGAAGATGGAGAGAAGTCCCTTCGGGCTGCGTTAAAATATCATCCATACACAACCACTCTATACTCTCATCTATCCCTTGCCTACCCCCCCCCAAACTCAACAGACAATCCCTTTTGTTCGAAGTCCTTTTTACCCCATCCCTTCACATTGTCTTTGGTCGTCCCCTCAAATTCACTCTATCTACCTCTGTTTACCACACTTTTAGCTAATATTTCTTCAATCGTCCTTTCCATATACCCAAATTATTCCAGTAATCTTCCATCCACCCTGTCTGTCAGTTCCCTTTCCACCCGCACTCTCCTCCTCACCTCCTCATTTCTCACTCTACCCAGCCTTCTGACCCATACTATACTTCTCAGACACTTAATCTCGAACACGTTTAAACTTCTCCTTTCTGCCTCTTCGATTTCAAATCTCTGTCCCATACAAGGCCATAGGAACACTCACTCCTTCATATGATCTTCTTTTTGCATCCATTCTCAGCTGCCTGTTTTCCATAACACTTTTCAATCCCCAAAGTTATTACTTGCTTCCCTAAATGTACATTCTACCTCCATTTTCACTCCTCCATTTCCAGCTACATGTGACCACAAGGGTTTGATATCTACTTCTTCCAGTCTTCTTATGGACTTATTTCTAACTTTAATCCCCCCTCTACCCTTGTACACATCATGACCTTATTTTTCCAACTTTTATCTTCAACTGTCTCCTATTGGATACCTTACCAAACTCTATCATTAACATACTATAGTCTCTCTTCTGACCTAGCCACAGGCGCAGTGTTATCCACAAACAATAACTGGCTTACCTTCCAGTCCCCTCTTCTATATCTAAACATCTCCAATACTCTGTCCATCACTTTCGCACTTACCTCCCATTTACCTCCATGTATACACTGAACAGCAATGGCGACATGACAGACCTGACGCAGCCTCATTTTTACCTAAAAAACCACTCGCTCTCTACATTTCCAATCCTAACACAAGCTCTACTAATCTTAAAAACGCATGACTGCCATTAACAGCTTTCTTTTAGTCTTGTATATCTTTAATACCACCCACAGTGCCATCCTGTCTATCCTACTATAAGCATTCTCCAAATCTATACAGGCCCAGAAAACTCATTTACCTTTGGACAAAACCTACTTCCTAAACCAATAGTGCTCCTGACCAGCTACTCACTCTGTTTCTCTCCTAATCCTCTCAATTAAAATCCTCCTATGAACCTTTCCAATTACACTGATCCCTCTAAAAATCGTACTGCATGCACATCTGTCCCATTTTCTTTTATAAATTGGAATTATACAGACACTCCTCCAGTCCTCCGGCAATTTCCCCTCCCTTATACACACATAAAACAGCTTCACAATCCAATCCACAATAACCGTACCTCCCTTTTTCAGACACTCCACATGACACCTATCCAACGTATCTACCTTATCAGCTCTCATAATTTTTAAGGTTCTTGTACCTTATCTCTTCCCATATCTCTTCCATTTTCCTTTCCCATCTCTATAATTTTCTTAACTTTTCCCACTGCCACAATCAGTCAATACATATCTTCCTCCACATTTAACAACTCTAGAATATTATACCCAACCGTCTACATTTTCATTGACATCTGCCCATCTGCACCTGACTCTTAATATCTTTGCCTATTTTATCTTACGTTTTGATTCTATTCTCTTTACCTTGTACCACCCATATGCTTCCCGAATCCTACTTTGTAACCAATCCATATATGCTATCTTCTTCTCTTCTACTACTATCTACACATAATCATCCCACCACTTACTACCTCTCTTTCTATTCCTTCCAATCCTCCGCTTTCCACATACCATCTTTAAATATTTCTTTACTTCCTCATAACAAACCTATTACTTTTCTACTCCCAGTTCTACTGTATCCTTCCCTACTTCCCAGACTTCTCCCACCTTCCTTAGAATTAACTCTCCTTTTCCTTCTCATTCAAGCTGCTTACTCTATGTACATCTCTACTTTCAACCCTTTTCCTCCTCCTCCACAAATACTCCACTCTCATAACTCTCATATTCATTCCACAAAAAAGAGAGACCCCGATACTATCCCTTTTAAGAACATAGACATCCAGAACTCTTCCTATCCTTCCTATGGATACCACTATGACTTGTTTGTGAAAAGTGTGCTGCCTGAGTGACCCTCCTTGAATTCATGTTTTGGTAGCTTGATTTGCTTTATATGGATATTATATGTGTTCTTGTCTAGATTACTAGATTGTTTTCATAACAAGGGTTGGAAGTATCAGTCAAGGCTCTTATTACATTTATTTTTTTATTTAGTATTTTTTTTTTTTTTTTTTTTTTTTTACATGGGAGCTTGAGGTCTTATCTGGGTTTTCCGCGTACGAGTTTTTTTCTATTTCATTATTGTTTCTTCTACTTCTTTGTTGGAAAAGGAAGAGTGGCATCTTCAAAAGGGATTTTTGATCCAAGTACTGAATATTTCCGTATTCTAGAAGTTTTATATAGAGAAAACTCTCTGAACACATAAAATGTTTTATGTTTTCTAGGAAGACAGCTTGCATTATATTCATGACTATTGTATTTGCTTTTTCCTGTTGGAATTTATTTGACTATTTAATCCTTTACACATACTCTAACAAAGCAATAAGTTACCTAAATCAGTCATTAATCAGACACAGAGGAGCAGAATTGTACTCTTTGGGTATGGGACGAGTTTTCTCAAAACAGAATAAATATATTGAATAAACAGTGACTACGAAGCTCAATCGAGATAAATCTAAACACCTAATTTTTCACTTAACTGCACAAGATCCTCTGTTGGCAGTCACAAAAAGTTTGCTTGTAGTCATAATAGAGATATGTCTACTTAAGTTTTGGGGATAACTGAGATTGAGATTTCCTTTAGCTGAATAAACTCGTGTTGCGTAAGCCAGGGTAAAAATGTTTTTGTTTACAAAAGCTCAACCGAAATAGACTTTCAAGTGTCTACTTACCAGAGTAAGGGCAACAATCCATTTAGACGAGTAAATAAACTTTGGTACTCTGGATATCAGCTCTATTATTTTCATGACGTACTTTACATATTTTGGCTTGACTAATGTAAGATGATGTTATCGAGCCTTTTTTTTTTTGTAACTGTTATCAGCTGATCATTCAGCGAAATGAAACCTCGATTCAGCGAGAGGGTTATAGTAATACCCTCAGCAGAATAACTTATTTTGTAGATTTTATCCCCGCTAATAACAGATAGTATTGTGATTTTGAGGACCAGACTCCAATCGATAAATGTCTAGATCAGAATTTATTGAATTAAAAGGACAGATGTTGATATTATTTAAATCTAGTTAACACCAAGTGATTCTACACATCTGTTTGGTATCCCTTCACTAGCAAAAGGGGCTGACTGACGTGTTTTGTTTACATTTTCTCCCCTGTGCAAAGAGGCACTTTAACAAGCAAAGGATGTTATTGAATGGAACCGACCCATCCAGAAAGAATGAAAACAAAATATCAAAAGGAGTTGGCTTTCTCTTTCATTATTCATTTTGGACTGAAAACATGAACTTGGTTAGATAAACTTGAATAACAAGTGTTTGTTATTTGAGACTTGCGGTGGGGGGGGGGGCTTAAATATTTTAATTTTTTACTTTGTCCGTCACCAGGTCATCTTGTTCAGCTTTGAAAGTCCTTCAGTGTTTACTGGACTTTCAGGACATTTTGTTCCATAGCATCATACGATTTTATTCAGACTATAGGAACCCACAAGGAACAAAAATATTGAACAAGTATTCTCGAAAGTCTATTTTGATTAACTTCTCTGCTCCCGACAGGACTTTTTTTCAGAAGTCATTCAGCTAAGAGGAACCTCTAATTCCAAAAGAATTAAAAGCTTTTAGAGTGCAACGCGATTTTACACAATATTTTCCTTTTCTTACCATATGGTTTTGTTCTGTTATGGGTAAGACTCAAAATTTATTTAAGACAAATATAAGACCTTCTTCAGTTGCATACAAAAATCTTGAATATATCCTTTTTGCTAGATACTTAATAATTCTTTCTAGATAAAAATAGTATATTATTTTTATGATCTAAGTGAATATTGTATGGTAATTTACTTCTGGTACTCAAAAAAGAGAAAAAGAGATGGAGGGAGAGCATGAGAAAAAAAGAGGGGATGGGTATGAGGAAAAGGAAGGGGAGGAGACAGTCAAGGAGAAGGAAGAACGGAAGGAGGAAATGAAGGCAAAAGAGGAAGAAGAATAGGAGGAAATAGAGGAAGAAGCGAAGAAGGAAGAGAAATGCGAGAATTTGGATGAAAAAAAAAGAGAGAAAGAAGTAGGAGGAGGGGATAGAAACAGACTCTAGGGCCCAGAACTTCCAATACCACCAGAAGCTCTCCAAACTCCCATCTAGTGCTATCGCCCAAAAAGGACTTGAGGACCGTCAACTCGCCCCTACAGGCTAAGAGGGAAAGAGGTGCATCTGCCTACCACTTCCACCTTACAGAACACAGTATGTATTCTGCTGTATCAAACCTGAAGCTACCCCATAATGAAACTGTTAGAACATCTCGGTCCCAATGGGGTCCTAACACAATAAAGCCAACCAGACCGGAATAATTCTACTCAATCAATTAAGATCATCTGTAGCTTGTCATGACAAAAACCGGCATGTGAACTATGGAATTGAAAGAAAGTTTAAAGAGAAGGGTAAATAAAAGACTCGAAACAAACAAACAAACAAAAAACATAAATCATAAAAATAAAAGCTAAACCTTGCCCGGGAAAACATAACCCTATGTGCCCAGATTTCTAGGGAAAGAGGAAGTCACCGCCAGCTCTCATGTCTAAAATCTTCTACAAAGAATAACTTTCCTATCTCTTTGTTGATATTTCACGGTGAATTTCTATTAAATATTCATGTCTATCCCCACCACTTCCAGAGATATGTAATATATACATAAGGTAACCACATCCAGTATGGATGCTTTTTTTGGCTCCACGCACGCTGGGACATTTTTCTCCTAAGTCACTCTCTAAGCAAAGCCATTGGGGAGGCAAACCACATGACAAAACCTTAGTTTTGCTTGAATAATGTAAAATAATTGCCATTGAATAACGCGCACATACAAACACACACACACACACACACACACACACACACACACACACACACACACACACACACACACACACACACACACACACACACATACTCGTACAGTGTACATACACACAGACACACACGCACGCATATATACATAATGTATATACGCATACCCATGTACATATAGCATATACATTTATAGATTATACACATATAGAATATATATATATATATATATATATATATATATATATATATATATATATATATATACGAGTATGTGTGTGTGTAAAATGGTCAGATATTAGAGAGAGAGAGAGAAAGAGAGAGTAGGTAGAGGAAGATCGGGAGTGAGGGAAGAAGTAGGGAAGGACAGAGAGAAGGGGAGTGAGGGAGAGGGATTGAGTGAGAGAGAAAAAATGTGGTAAAAAAAAACCTTTGTCAGATAGCAGAGTGAATGAATACAAAAATATTTCTGACAGTCAATTCATCTATCAGTTTTAAAAGTTTATATATTTGACCATACGAAGACTTAAAAAAAAAACATACTTCATCTCTTTTGTTTTAATCTAGTCTCATTTGATAAAATTTCCATTATTTATTTACGTCGTATTTCATTTCTTAACCGTGTTTTTTTTTATATATATTCCTACTTATGTGCATTTCTACTATTTTGATTTGTTTCCTTTTGATGTTTATTTTTAGATACTCATACGTTTTCTGTATTTAACTTGTTTTACCTGTCCTATACTTCTTTTTAATTTTTGCTAGATTTGTTTACATATTAATTTTTTTTATAGTTTTCATATCTATTTATTTACTCATTTACTCATTTGTTTATGTATTTATCTATGTATAATTTTCATTTTATTTACTTATTCCTTTCTTGAAACATATATCCCTGTATTTATTCATTACCTTGTTTTTTTGTACATACATATAAACATGATTCTATTTATATATTTCCTTATTCAATAATATCATACTTCTTCATTAACTTATAACCGTTTTCTTTATAAAGCAAAATCTATTCGTGCGTATGATCTAAGTCCCTTCCATTGTTCAAAAGTGTTCTGACCTGGAGAAAGAGAGAGAGACCCGAGAGCTCTCATCCCTTAATCCTCGACGATTTCGAGCCTTCAGCCTTGTCACTCATACTTCTCCGTTGCGCTTTAGCTGACAAGACACCTTTTCTTAAAATCCGATATTCATTTCCAACGGATGTACTTGCTGGAAGCCTGCTCGAGATTTTAGCTTTAGAGAGATTTGCTCCCCCGCTGAATATTGTATATTATCTCTTATCTTTGGATGATTATTAGTTTGCAACTTGTACTTTTGTTCTGAGTAAGAACAGACGGTTTTATACATCTGAGGGGGCGAACTTTTGTCTAAAGATTCTTCATTCACTAAAGCTTTCTCCATACTAAAATAGAATCTATAATGTACTTCACATTAATCACATAATTATCAAATACTCAAACTACGTTCATATAGAATGGTCGGAAGAGGATTTTGACTCGGGTTTGATGCAACATAGATGATTTAGACACCTCCAGAAGTAAACATTATAAAGAAATATTAAAATGTTTCTTTTAAAATCTTGTCATGGCCAAAGATATTAGAGTTGTAAACAATACATAATAAATTTCATCTCAAATTTCACTGACTTCAAGTCCGCTGCTCCAAAGTCACTAGCATTGGTCCATTAACACTTTCAACAACCTCTCTGGTAAGAAACTTCGGATTATTGGTTGCATTGTAATAATATAAAAACTTGTTATCTGGCTACACCGATGTATTAGGAGGAGTGGATCCGTGAAAATGTATTCAAAGATGATAGAGATCCTGGACTTGGCTCGGAGACCGAAAGTCAGCCCATCAAGGCTGCACCTTCAGATGGTAGTAAAGATGTTGATGAATGCCTCTGACGACCGTTTGTGACAGTTGCAGGTGTTTGTCGTTGGTTTTAAATGATAGAATCTGGAAGGGTACAGGAATATTGTGAAAAATCAGAAATTAATTAGAAGCCTGGAGGGAATAGGATTGTTTGATTCATGATGAAAGAAAAAACAATAACCACTAGGAGTAGGAGTAGGAGTAAGATAGGATTAAGAGTAGGAGTAAGGGTAGGATTGAAAGTAGGAGTAAGGAAAGGGTTGAAAGTAAGGTAAGATTGGGAGTATGAGTAGGGATGAGGTTGAGAATAAGAGTATGGCTAAGATTGAGAGTAAGAGTAAGGGTAGGATTAAGAGTAGGAGTAAGGGTAGGATTAAGAGTAGAGGTACGAGTGGGATTTAGAGTAAGAGTGGGATTGAAAGTAGGAGTAAAAGTGGGATTGAGAATAAGAGTAAGAGTGGGATTGAGAATAGGAGTAAGAGTGTGATTGAGAGTAAGAGTGGGATTGTGAATAAGAGTGAGAGTAGGAGTGAGAGAAGGAGTAAGAGTGGGATTAAGAATATGAGTAAGAGTGGGATTAAGAGTAAGAATAAGAGTGGGGTTGAAAGTATGAGTATGAGTGGGATTGAGGGTAAGAGTATGAGTGGTATTGAGAATAAGAGTAGGAGTGGGATTGAGAGTAAAAGTAAGAGTAGGATTAAGAGTAAGAGCAAGAGTGGGATTGTAAGTAAGAGTAAGAGTGGGATTGAGAGCAAGAGTAGGAGTGGAACTGAGAGTAGGAGTAAGAGTGGAATTGAGAGTAGGAATTAAATTGAGAGTAGGAATAAGAGTGGGATTAAGAGTAGGAATAAGAGTGGAATTGAGAGTAGGAGTCGGAATGGGATTGAGAGTAGGAGTGAGATTCTAAGTAGGAGTAGGAGTGGGATTGAGAGTAGGAATAGGAGTGCAATTGAGAGTAGGAGTGTAGATTGAGAGTACGAGTAAGAGTGGGATGGAGAGTAGGAGTAGGAGTGGGATTGAGAATGGGAGTAGGAGTGGGGTTGAGATTGGGAGTAGGAGTGGGACTGAGAGTAGGAGTGGGATTAAGAGTAGGAGTAGGTGTGGGACTGATAGTAGTAGGAGTGGGATTGAGAGTAGTAGTAGGAGTTTGATTGAGAGTAGTAGGAATAGAAGTGGGATTGAGAGTAGTAGGAGTAGAAGTGGGATTGAGAGTTGTAGGGGTAGGAGAGGGATTGAAAGTAGTAGGAGTAGGAGTGGGATTAAGGGTAGTAGGAGTAGGAGTGAGATTAAGAGTAGTAGGAGTAGGAGTGGGATTGAGAGTAGTTGGAGTAGGAATGAGATTGAGAGTAGTAGAAGTAGGAGTGGGATTGAGAATAGTAGGAGTCGGAGTGGGATTGAGAGTAGTAGGAGTGGAATTGAGAGTAGTAGGAGTGTGTTTGAGAATAGTAGGAGTGAGATTGAGAGTAGTAGGAGTGGGATTGAGAGTGGGATTGAGAATAAGAGTAAGGGTGGGATTGAGAGTAAGAGTAGGATTGAGAGCAAGAGTAAAAGTGTAGCCGTTAGAAAGGTTGGGGTTACACAATCGTCTTAGCTGGGTCAAATAAACCCTCTCTGGATTTTCTTGGTTTATTTAACAGATGATCTGGGATTACAACTTGGGGATATAATCTACCAAAGGGAATGTCTTCTCTATCGAGTCCAAGGAGAGTGTCTCTCTTAGGCTCCTCTCTTTGAGGAACGCAGTCGCCCGTTACATAGGGAAGATAATTTTAGGTAACCATGTTTGGTGTGGGTTGTCACATGGGAAATGTGTCTTTGATAATATATATATATATATATATATATATATATATATATATATATATATATATATATATGTATATATATATGTGTTTTAGTTTCATTATAATAGGTTTAGTGTTATTATTTGTGGATGTGGTTAGACATGGTGTATGTATTGGAGTTACGATAATGTAGCTTGGTAGGTATAATGAAAAGGTTAATAAACTGTCTGGTGACATTAGGTACTTGTGTTGGTTCCTTAGAGGACAATGACGTGATGTAGCTTGCCATTAGCTTGCCATTGCGTTATCTAAGTCAGGTGCTTATGATTAGGAAATGAAAGATCTTCAAGATTGTTAAAGGCTAATGACTTCTTGTTCGTAAGTGGATTACGTGTTATGGCGTGTGACCTCTTGTAAGGGTTAGCAATGGTAGCATATAAGAGTAGGATTGAGAGTAAGAGTAAGAGTATGATTGAAAGTAGGAATAAGAGTAGAATTGAGAGAAAGAGTAGGAGTAGGATTGAGAGAAAGAGTAAGAGCAGAAGCGAGATCAGGAATGAGAGTAGGATTGAGGTCAGGAGAGGGAGTTGGATTAAGAGTAGGATTGAGAGTAGGATTGACAGTATGATTGAGAGTAAGAGTAGGATTGAGATTAGAAGTAAGAGTAGGATTGAGAGTGGGATTGAGAATAGGAGTAAGAGCAGGAGTGAGAGTAGGATTGAGAGAAGGATTGAGGGTAGGAGTGGAAGTAGGAGTGAGAGTAGGATTAAGAGTGGGATTGATAGTAGGATTGATAGTAGGATTGAGAGTAGGATTGAAAACAGGATTGAGAGTAGGATTGAGAATGGGATTGATAGTAGGATTGATAGTAAGATTGAGAGTAAGATTGAAAGTAGGATTGAGAGTAGGACTGAGAGTAGGATTGAGAGTAGAATTGAGAGAAGAGTTGAAAGTAGGATTGAGAGTAGGGTTGAGAGTAGGATTGAAAATAAGAGTAAGAGTAGTAGGATTGAGAGTAAGAGTAATGGTACGATTGAAATTGAGAGTAGGAGTAGGAGTAGGATTGAGAGTAGGAGTATGGGTAGGTTAGGATTGAGAGCAGGATTGAGAGTAGGAGTGAAAGTAGGATTTAGAGTAGGGTTGAAAGTAGGATGGAGAGTAGGATGGGGAGTAGGGTTGAGAGTAGAAGTGAGAGCAGGAGTGTGAGTAGGAGTGAGAGTAATAGGAGTAGGATTAAAAGTTGAATTGAGAGTAGGATTGAAAGTAGGAGTGAGAGTAGGAGTGAGAGTAGGGGTGAGAGTAGGAGTGAGAGTAAAAGTAGAGGTGAGAGTAAGAGTAAGAATAAGATTGAGAGTAAAAGTAGGATTGGGAGTAAGAGTAAGAGTAGGATTGAGAGTAAGAGTAGGATTTAGAGTAAGAGTAAGAGTAGGATTGAGAGTAGGAGTAAGAGTAGGATTGAGAGTAAGAATAAGAGTAGGATTGAGAGTAGGAGTAAGAGTAAGAGTAGGAATGAGAGTAGGAGTAGGAGTAGGAATGAGAGTAGGAATGAGAGCCAGATTGAGAGTAGGAGTGAGAGTAGGAGTAAGAGTAGGAGTAAGAGTAGGATTGAGAGTAAGAGTAGGAGTAGGATTGAGAGTAAGAGTGAGAGTAGGATTGAGAGTAGAATTGAGAGTAGGATTGAGAGTAGGAGTGAGAGCAGGAGTGAGAGTAGGAGTGAGAGTAGGAGTGAGAGTAGAAGTGAGATTAGGAGTGAGAGTAGGACTGAGAGTAGGATTAGGGTTGAGTAATCTTAACTAAGTATACAAGAGTAAGAATAAGGGTGAAAATAACTCCTATTAATATTAAAAACAAGAATAGATATTCAGGTACGAGCGAAGATAAAAAGAAATTCTTGCCCTTTATAACGCGCTGACCAAGAGAAAAACGACAGATATAAGTGAAAGTCCTCTTGTTCTGATATAAAAAGTGAATATATGATAATAAAAGGTATATACTAAAATTTGCACTTTTTTTTTAACTACACCCATGTTATAAAAAATGCAGAATGCAACTGTCGACTAATATAAATATCGATTAATCTAAGGTATTTATGTGAATTATTATATTTTCCCCCAAAAGGCTTAGTATATAATAATAAAAAGATTATTTGGGCAATTTTAATGTAGACCCTTCGCCTTATCAATTAACCAGCCAGTCAAATAATCAATTAATCAATCAATAAGTCAGGCAGCCAGTCAGTCAGTCAGTAAGTCATTCAGTCAGTCAGTCAGTCAGTCAGTCAGTCAGTCAGTCAGTCAGTAACCCAGTCAATCATTCAACAATTCAATTCACCAATTGATAAATGATTCGTCAATCAACCAATTCATTAAACTATCTACATAGCTATCTAACCTTCTATCCATCTATCAATTTACCTAACTAAATATCTGTTTATCTTTCCATCTATCTATCCATCTATCTATCTTTCTATCTATCTATCTATCTATCTATCTATCTATCTATCTATCTATCGATCGATCTATCTATCTATCTATCTATCTATCTATCTATCTATCTATCTATCTATCTATCTATCTATCTATCTATCGATCTATCTATCTATCTATCTATCTCTCCATCTATCACCCAATCACTCAATGAATCAATCGATCAACATTTCAGTCAATCATTTAGGGCAAATGTGACAATATGTTACACTCTTCCCCTGCAACCCTGAGGATCATCTGTTGACACTCTTCCAGGTAGATTTCTGATCCACTTGCACCGTCTTAGGTAGATACAATTCATATTTCAGTAGATACCGTGTCGAATTCATGATCAGGTGGTCATGAGTACGATTACCGGGGCCACATGCGTGCTTCTTGTGTTGGTTCCCGACAGTCTTGGCCAGGTGGGGAGGCAACCCAAATAATGGCCTAAAAAAAAAAAGAAAAAAAAGGAAAAAAAAAAAAAAAAAAAAAAAT